>NW_028133364.1:600000-1027382 GCF_964374135.1 Grampus griseus | reverse complement strand
GGTACAAGTTCAATATCACAGAACGCAAAAAATGGATAAAGAAGTTGTGGTACTTACGTACAATGCAATATCACTCAGCAATGAAATCTATGTATCAGGCCCGTAGCAGAATAATTAGTGGATTCAGGTATTATGATTCTAAGTGAAATAAGTCACAGAGAAAAAGAAACATCATAAGATATCACTACTACACGGAATGTAAACTTGGCTACACAGGAACTGAATTACAAAACAGAACAGTCTCTCAAATGGAGAAAACCAACTTATGCTTGCTTAAGGGGAAAGGTGAGTTGGGGTGCTGCATAAAACCAGAGATTGAAATTAGCACAGATACCGTTCCATAAGCCAAATATGTAATAGACAAGAGCTACTCCTTGCTCAACGAAGTGGACTCAACACCCCATATTAAACGCCTAAGAATATACCTCACTAGTAAGAATCTTAAAACCTGTGGATTTATATGTCTCTGAAAGAGAATCAAGCGTGTGTACAGTGGCATAAACGCAGCAGTGATAGGATTGGTGAGGATCGGTGAGCAAATACAGCCCCTTTAAGTCATAATGCATGGTACCCATTCCATGCGTCTCAACTCTCCAGTTTTAAGGGATTCTTCCTTCAGCTAAAACATGCATGTGGAACCTAGAGTATGATCCACCGTGTACTCGGGAAACGTGTTCAAATGTGCCTCAGTTTTCGTCCCCTGGTACTCGGGTGCAACATTCCAGATGCTTTACTAACACTCTCTCCACTTGGAGAGTCAGTGCCTTTAACCTCCTGTTTCGCCCAGTTTGCAACTTCTGCGTAAGATGAACAGGAATAGGGAGAACCAATGAGAGACTAGATGGAGGTGTCTGGATGGGCAAATTTAACTCTCATTTCCCACCAGGAAGAGGAATTAACCAAAGGCTCAGCGTGCCGTGCCGGAACCACACTAGGTCCTGAAGCAATCTTGCGGTGTTGCGGCCAGCTCACAAGAAAGCGAGTTGAAGAAAGGAGCTCAGGGGCACTGTCATTCACGAACCTGCAGAGTTATAAATGACAGCTATCATCCAAAATTATACTGAAGTAAGGCTGCGAAGAGGACTTGAATGCGGGGCACAATTGCTGGAAACCCATTTCAGAAGGTACACGGGAGTCGCTCTTAAAGCATAGGAAAAGAGACAGAACTTGGAAAATAATGCACTTGGCAAAAAAGGGCATATGTGTTTTATCCAGAGCTCTCATAACCGAGGGGAGGAGATTCCCAGCAGGCTCCAACTGCCACCTGAGGGCTCACGTTGCCAAGGCAACGTGAGCAAGCCAGGCAGGAGTTACCTCACAGCAGAGGTCCCACCTCACAGAAGGGTGAGAAACCCAGCCAATATCAGACTCTCACCAGAGGGCCCACATCACCAAGAGGATGGGAACCAGGCAGGAGTGTCTTCACACCAGTGGGGCCACATCATCGAAAGGTGAGCTACTCAGCACATGTGTCCTCAAACCAGAGGACCCACATCACCAAGGGCCTCGGAGTGAGGCAGGCAGGAGTAGCCTCACAACACTGGGCCCATAGAATAAAAAAGTGAGGAATCCAGCAGTTGGAACCTCCCAGCAGGCGGCCCAGAGCACCGAGGCTATGGGATCTAGGCCGCAGTGAACTCACAGAAGAGGGCCCATGTCATGAAACTGAGCAACCCAGCCATTGGGACCTCAGAGCAGGAGGCCCACATCCCCATGGGGATATAAATCTGGTAGGAGTGTCCTCGCACCACTGAGAACGTATCAGAAAATTTTGGGAGACCAGCAGTTAGGGCCTGACGCCAGAGGACCCTCATCACCAAGGGAAGGAGGCTCCCAGCAGGCTCCAACTGCCACCAGAGGGCTGACGTCGCCAAGGCGATGTGTGCCAACCAGGCACGAATGACCTCACAGCAGAGGGCCCACCTCAGAGAAGTGTGACGAACCCAGTTAGGATCAGACTCGCACCAGAGGGCCCACATCACCAAATGGATTGGAACCAGACAGGAGTGTCCTCACATGAGTAGGGCCACATCATCTAAAGGTGAGGAACCCAGAACATGTGGCTTCAAACCATAGGACACCCATCACCAAGGGGCTGAGAGTGAGGCAGGCAGGAGGAGCCTCACAACAGAGGGCCCCAAAATAAGAAAGGTGAGGAATCCAGCAGTTGGAACCTCCCAGCAGGCGGCCCAGAGCACAGAGGCTAGGGGATCCAAGCCAGAGTGAACTAACACCAGACAGCCCACATCATGAAACTGTGAGCAACCCAGACATTGGGACCTCAGAGCAGAAGGCCCACATCCCCATGGTGATGGGAACATGACAGGAGTGTCCTGGCATCACTGGGCTCACATCACAAAACGTGGGGTGCTCAGAAGTTAGGGCCTGACGCTAGAGGGCACTCATCACCGAGGGGAGGAGGCTCCCAGCAGGCTCCAGCTGCCACCAGAGGGTCAACGTCACCAAGGCGATGTGTGCCAGCCCGGCAGGAGTGACCTCACAGCAGAGGGCCCACCTCACAGAAGGGTGAGGAACACATCCAGGATCAGACTCTCACCAGAGGGCCCACATCACCAAGGGGATGGGAACCAGGCAGGCGTGTCCCCACACCAGTTGGACAACATCATCGAAAGGTGAGGATCCCAGCACATGTAGCCTCAAACCAGAGGAACCACATCACCAAGGGGTTCGGAATGAGTCTGGCAGGACCGGCCTCACAACACAGGGTCCATAGAATATAAAAGTTGAGGAATCCAGCAGTTGGAACCTCCCAGCAAGCGGCCCAGAGCACCGAGGCTATGGGATCTAGGCCGCAGTGAACTCACAGCAGAGGGCCCACATCATGAACCTGTGAGCAGCCCAGCCGTTGGGACCTCAGAACAGAAGGCCCACATCCCCATTGGGATGGGAACCTGGCAGGAGTGGCTTCGCACCACTTAGCACATATCAGAAAATGTTAGGAGCCCAGCAGTTAGGGCCTGACGCCAGGGGGCCCTCGTAACTGAGGGGAGGAGACTCCCAGCGGGTTCCAACTGCCAACAGAGGGCCCACGTCTACAAGGTGGCATGCGCCAGCCAGGCAGTAGCGACCTCACAGCAGAGGGCCTATCTCACAGAAGGGTGAGGAACCGAGGTAGGATGAGACTCTTGCCAGAGGGCCCACAACACAAAGGGGATGGGAACCAGTCAGGACTGTCCTCCCACCAGTGGGGCCACATCATCGAAAGGTGAGGAACCCAGCACATGCGGCCTCATATCAGAGGACATACATCACAAAGGGGATGGGAGTGAGGCAGGTAGGAGTAGCCTAAAAACACAGGGCCCAAAGAATAAAAAAGGTGAGGAATCCAGCATTTGGAACCTCCCAGCAGGCGGCCGAGAGCACAGAAGCTATGGGATGCAGGCAGGAGTGAACTAACAGCAGAGAGCCCACATCATGAAACTGTGAGCAACCCAGGCGTTGGGACCTCAGAGCAGAAAGCCCACATCCCCATGGGGATGGGAACCTGACAGGAGTGTCCTGGCATCACTGGGCTCACATCAGAAAACGTGGGGAGCCCAGCAGTTAGGGCCTGATGCTAGAGGGCCGTCATCACCGAGGGCAGGAGGCTCCCAGCAGGTTCCATGTGCCAACAGAGGGCCCACGTCGCCAAGGTGATGTGTGCAAGTCAGGCAGGATTGACCTCACAGCAGAGGGCCTACCTCACAGAAGAGTGAGGAACCCAGCCAGGATAAGACTGTCACCAGAAGGCCCACATCACCAAGGGGATGGGAACCAGGCAGGAGTGTCCTCACACCAGTGGGGCCACATCATTGAAAGTTGTGGAACCCAGCACATGTGGCCTCAAACCAGAGGACCCACATCATGAAGGGGTTGCGAGTGAGGCAGGCAGGAGGAGCATCGCAACACAGGACCCATAGAATACAAAAGTTGAGGAATCGTGCAGTTGGAACCTTACAGCAGGAGGCCCAGAGCACAGAGGCTATGGCATCCAGGCCAGAGTGAACTAACAGCAGAGAGCCCACATCATGAAACTGTGAACAACCCAGCCGTTGGGACCTCAGAGCAGAAGGCCCACATCCCAATGGGGATGTGAACCTGGATGGAGTGTCTTTGAACCACTGGGCGCATATCACAAAATGTGGGGAGCCCAGCCGTTAGGGCCTGATGCCAGAGGGCCCTCATCACCGAGGGGAGGAGGCTCCCAGCAGGCTCCAAGTGCCACCAGAGGGCTCATGTCCACAAGGCGAGGTGAGCAAGCCAGGCAGGAGTGACCTCACAGCAGACGGCCCACCTCACAGAAGGGTGAGGAACCCAGCCAGGATCAGACACTCAACAGAGGGCCCACATCACCAAGGGGATGTGAACCAGGCAGGAGTCTCCTAAGACCATTGGTCCCACATCATCGAAAGGTGAGGAACCCAGCACATGTGGCCTCAAACCAGAGGACACACACCACGAAGGGGCTGGGAGTGAGGCAGGCAGGAGGATCCTCACAACAGAGGGCCTAAAAAAATTAAAAAAGTGAGGAATCCAGCCGTTGGAACCTCCCAGCAGGCGGCCAAGAGCACAGAGGCTATGGGATCCAGGCCACAGTGAACTAACACCAGTGAGCCCACATCATGAAACTGTGATCAACCCAGCCGTTGGAACCTCAGAGCAGAAGGCCCACATCCCCATGGAGATGGGAACCTAAGAGGAGTGCCTGAGCATCACTGGGCTCACTAAGAAAAGTTGGTGAGCCCAGCAGTTAGGGCCTGACGTCAGAGGGCCCTCATCACAGAAGTGAGGAGGCTCCCAGCAGGGTCCAAGTGCCACCAGAGGGCTCATGTCAACAAGGCGAGGTGAGCAAGCCAGGCAAGAGTGACCTGATAATAGAGGGCCCACCTCACAGATGGGTGAGGAACCCAGCCAGGATCAGACTCTCACCAGAGGGCCCACATCACAAAGGGGATGGGAACCAGTCAGGATTATCCTCACACCAGTAGGGCCTCATCATCTTAAGGTGAGGAAGCCAGCACATGTGTCCTCAAACCAGAGGACCCACATCACCAAGGGCCTTGGAGTGAGGCAGGCAGGAGTAGCCTCACAACACAGGGCACATAATATAAAAAACGTGAGGATTCCAGCATTTAGACCTTCCAGCAGGCGGCTCAGAACACCGAGGCTATGGGATCCAGGCCACAGTGAACTCACAGCAGAGGGCCCACATCATAAAACTGTGAGCAACACAGGCGTTGGGACCTCAGCGCAGAAGGCCCACATCCCCATGGGAATGGGAACCTGGCTGGAGTGTCCTCGCACCACTGGGCGCACATCAGAAAATGTGGGGAGCCCACCATTTAGGGCCTGACGCCAGAGGGTCGTCATCACTGAGAGGAGGAGGCACCCTGCATACTCCAACTGCCACCAGAGGGCTCACGTCTCCAAGGTGACGTGTGCCAGCCAGGCAGGAGTGACCTCACAGAAGAGGGCCTACCTCACAGACCGTTGAGGAACCCAGCCAAGATTAGACTCTTGCCAGAGGGCCCACCTCACCAAGGGGATGGGAACCAGGCAGGAGTGTCCTCACACGAGTGGGGCCACATCATCGAAAGGTGAGGAACGCAGCACATGTGGCCTCAAGCCATAGGACAGTCATCACCAAGGGGCTGGCAGTGAGGCAGGCAGGAGGAGCCTCACAACAGAGGGCACATAGAATAAAAAAGTTGAGGAATCCAGCAGTTGGAACCTCCCAGCAGGCGGCTCAGAGCACCGATGATAAGGGATCCTTGCCGGAGTGAACTCACAGCAGAGGGCCCACATCATGGTACTGTGAGCAAGCCAGCCGTTTTGACCTCAGAGCAGAAGGCCCATATCCCCATGGGGATGGGAACCTGGCAAGAGTGTCCTCACTCACTTGGCGCACATCAGAAAATGTGGGGAGCCCAGCAGTTATGGCCTAAGGCAAGAGGGCCCTCATCACTGAGGGGAGGAGGATCCCAGCACACTCCAACTGCCACCAGAGGGCCCACGTCGCCAAGGTGACGTGTGCCAGACAGGCATGATTGACCTCACAGCAGAGGGCCCACCTCACAGAAGGGTGAGGAACCCAGCCAGGATCAGACTCTCACCTGAGGGCCCACATCAGCAAGGGGATGGGAACCAGTCCGGACTGTCTTCCCTCCAGTGGGGCCACATCATCGAAAGGTGCGGAACCCAGCACATGTGGCCTCAAACCAGAGGACACACATCACGAAGGGGCTGGGAGTGAGGCAGGCAGGAGGATACTCACAACAGAGGGCCCAAAAAATTAAAAAAGTGAGGAATCCAGCCGTTGGAACCTCCCAGCAGGCGGCCAAGAGCACAGAGGCTATGGGATCCAGGCCTCTGTGAACTAACACCAGAGAGCCCACATCATGAAAATGTGAACAACCCAGCCGTTGGGACCTCAGAGCAGAAGGCCCACATCCCCATGGAGATGGGATCCTAAGAGGAGTGCCCAAGCATCATTGGGCTCACTAAGAAAAGTTGGTGAGCCCAGCAGTTAGGGCCTGACGCAAGAGGGCCCTCATCACCGGGGGGAGGAGATTCCCAGCAGGCTCCAACTGCCACCACACAGCTGACTTCACCAAGGCAATGTGTGCCAGCCATGCAGGAGTGACCTATCAGCAGAGGGTCTCCCTCACAGAAGGGTGAGGAGCACAGCCAGGAACAGACTCTCACCAGGGGGTCCACATAACCACGTGGATGAGAACCAGGCAGGAGTGTCCTCACACTAGTGGGGCCACATCATCGAAAGGTGAGGAACCCAGCAAAGGTGGCCACAAACCAGAGGACCCACATCACCAAGGGGTTGAGAGTGAGGTAGGTGTCTGGACGGGCATATTTAACACTCATTTCCCACCAGGAAGAGGAATTAACCAAAGGCTCAGCGTGCCCTGCCAGAAGCAGATTAGGGCCTGAAGCAGTCTTGCGGGTTTGCGGCCAGCTCACAAGAAAGCGAGTTGAAGAAAAGAGCTCAGGGGCCCTGTAATTCACAAACCTGCAGAGTTATAAATGACAGATAACGTCCAAAAATATATTGAAGTAAGGCTGCGAAGAGGACTTGAAAGCGGGGCAGAATTTCAGGAAACCGATTTCAGGAGGTAGACTGGATTTACATTTAAAGCATAGGAAAAGAGGCAGAACATCGACAATGATGCACGTGACATAAAAGGGCATATGAGTTTGTTCCTGAATATATTCAGGAAAAAACACATACGCCCTTTTTGGCAAACCAAGCAAGCTTGCAATGGAAATCCGAACTACTATGAAGTGTCACTTCCCCCTGGTCTAAAGGGCCATCTGAAAAATGTGTAAAATCAAGAAAGGCAAGACAGGCCATGGGGAAAAAGGAGCCTTGTTATGCTGATGGGCGGGATGTAAATTACCAACAGCCACTCTGGAGAAGTGTATGGTGTTTCCTGATACATCTGAAAAACAAAGCAACAGAGTCTAGGGCATTTCCACTTATGGTCCTATAGCTTAGGGAAATTAAAATCAAAAAGACACAGCCACCCCAAAATTTGGGATGGCTCTGTTTACAGGAACCTCTTCTACGGTACAAGTTAAATATCCCAGAGAACAAATAATTGATAAAGAAGTTGCGGTACTTATGTACAACAGAATACCACTCAGCAATGAAATCTGTGTCACCAGGCCTGTACCAGCATAATGAGTGGATTGAGGCACGATGATTCTAAGTGAAATAAGTCACACAGAAAAAGAAACATCATAAGGTATCACTAATGCACGGAATGTAAACTTGGCTACACAGGAACTGAATTACAAAACAGAACAGGGTCTCAAGTTTAGAAAACCAACTTATGCTTGCTTACGGGGAAAGGTGAGTTGGGGTTCTGCATAAAACCAGAGTTTGAAATTAGCACAGATACCGTTCCATAAGCCAAATATGTAATAGACAAGACCTACCCCTTGCTCAACGAAATGGACTCAACTATGAGGTATCACCTCACACCTGTTAGAATGGGCATCATCTGAAAATCTACAAACAACAAATGCTGGAAAGGGTGTGGAGAAAAGGAAGCCTCTTCCACTATTGTTGGGAATATAAATTGATACAGTCACTATGGAGAACAATATGGAGTTTCTTAAGAAACTAATAATAGAATTACCATATGATACAGCAATCCCAGTACTGGACATATACCCAGACAAAACCATAAATCAAAAAGAGACATTCACCGCAATGTTCATTGCATCACTATTTACAATATCGAGGTAATGGAAGCAACCTAAATGCCCACAGACAGACGAATGCATAAAGATGTGGTACATATATAAAATGGAATATTACTAAGCCATGAAAGGAATGAAATTGGGTCATTTGTAGAGACGTCGATGGATCTAGAGACTGTCATACAGAGTGAAGTAAGTCAGAAAGAGAAAAACAAATCTTGTATATCCATGCATATATGTGGAACCTAGAAAAACTGTACAGATTAACCGTTTTGCAAGGCATAAATAGAGCAACAGATGTAGACAACAATCGTATGGACAACAAGGGGGGAAAGCTCTTGGGGGGGGTGGTGGTGGGAGGAGTTGAGAGATTGGGATTGGCATGTAAACATTTATATGTATAAAATAGATAACCAATAAGAACCTGCTGTATAAAAATATAAAATAAAATTCAAAATTAAAAAGAAATAAAATTTAAAAAACAAAACAGAAAAAACAATTATTCCCTTCACATACATGTATTTATATGAATAAATTATTTCCATGCTTATATCTGTAAATACAAAAAAGAGGAATAAATTCTACCTTGAACCAAAAACGAAAAAGAGAAAAAAAATACAGAACCCACCAGTTACTCAGAGGAAAACCGTATCAGGGCATTTGCTCCAGTTGTAAACAATTCTGAAGTTGGTCAGTGGTGGGGAATCGTCTCCCATTCAGCCAGCAGCCCCCACACGACAAGCGTCCTCATTGCAAAGCTGGGGCACCGTGCCGAGGCATCTGTGAGTGAATGTGAGCTGAGCCCCAGGCCAGTTGCTGCTGAACTGTTCCCACCCTTCCCAGGTAAAACACCTGAATATATACAAGGACTTGAAAGCCTAGAGGAAGGGCCATGGAGCCACATGAGTGACAGCATGCCAGCTGACTTGGTGCCTGCAGGCCAGCCAGGATGGCCCTGGCCCTGGGTGCTCTTCTGGAAGATTTCCATTTCCCTGCCTGAGATACCCGTCCTGTCCCTGCCCCCACTGCTTTTTTCCTTCCTCACCTCTGCCCAGGGAGAAATTCCAGCAGCAGGTATGGGTGACACATCCTCTTCTTTAGCAGGTGGCAGCCTGGCAACTGCTGCAGAAAGTCCAGCAGAGCCCCACTCACACTGGGCCACCCACAAAGCCGTGGCCTCTCACTCCCTCCCACCAGCCCAGCCCCGAGACTTCTGACGGGGCAGAGAAAATGGCGTCAGGCACAGCTGCAGGGGCTCTTGCTGCCTGGAGTGGTATTTATATTGATCTCAACCCAGGCACACCTGGCGAGGGCTGGCCGGCACGGTAAGGCTACCTAGGTCAGCCAATCATCACCCCTCAGGGGCTCACAGTTGCAGAAAATGGAACTTGCTGAACCGGCCAGGTCCAAGGAACAGGTGTGGGCTCCTGAGAGTCAGGATAGACAAGGGGCTGCAGCTTTGGCTTGTTTTTTAATCATTTTATCTGGCCCATGAGTGGGAGACAACTTCAAGAAAAGCCTCTCCTAATGAGAGGAACCCAGGAGTCAGGGAGAGGAGGGGTGGGTGGTGGTTGGAGACAGAGGCCTGGTGCCCCGGGTGCAGTGGAAGTCTCTGGAAGACCAGGTGGAGGGAGGCCACACAGAGTGATGCCCAGGGTCACAGACCTGTCGGAGCTGCTGTTTGTTAGTTCAAGCCCTGCTCTGAGGTGCTCTGTGTCAGCTCTGAGCGACAGGTGAGATGGGGGTGCTCTTCAGTGAGAGCTATGTGCACGGTTCCTGTGTGCCCAGCCCTGCCACGGTACCTGCAAGGGTAGCTCTGTATCCTGGGAGAGGCCTGACCACGAGAGCCCCGTGGGCTGGGTTGGGGGTGGGGTACCTGCCCAGGAGAGCTCCATATCCTGGGATTGGCCTGACCACGAGAGCCCCATGGGCTGCTGGGGACCTGGTAAAGGATGTCAGGACAGTCAGTGAAGCCACCGAGGATATACCTCCAGTTGCTCCTAATTCCTACACCCTGCTGGTCATTCTACCAACCACCAGGACATGGTATTCTGTATTAGTCTCAATGATGCCTTCTTTTGTATTCCATTAGTCCCAGAGTCACAAGAAATTTTGGCTTGTGAGTGGCAGGACTCAACATACAACTAAAACAATACTTCCGGGCCGTCTTGCCCCAAGGGTTCAAAAATTCCCACACCATCTTTGGGGAAAGCTTAGCTAAAGACCGAAAAGTTCTACCTCTGGAAAAGGAAACCCTCCTTCAATATGCAGACGACATTCTGATCGCCAGCCCTACTAAGGAGGCCTCTGAACTACCAAGCCAATAAAGGATAGAAGTTGTCCAAGAAAAAGCTCAAATATCACAGACTGCGGTGACCTGCCTGGGCTTCATTCTCACAGAAGGTCGGAGAAGTCCATCCCAGGAAAGGGAAGAAACCATTTGCAGCCTTACCCCTTTCTAAAACTAGAAGACAGCTTAGGGGTTCCTGGGGAGGCCAGGGTTTGCTGCTTCTGGATCCCTAACTATAGTCTACTAGCTGGGCCTCTATATGAAACACTGAAAGGAAAAGATGATGATCCTTTTGAACAGAATCCAGAAGTGGCCTTTCAAGAATGGAAAGAGCAGTCAATTCAGACCCTTGCCCTGGAACTCCCTAATTGAGCTAAACCCTTTGACCTTTCCATTCCCGGTGAAAGGTGAGTCGCCATTGGAGAATTAGTGCAAAAACTGGGACCACTTGAAATGGAACAACACAAGAATGCCATCCAGGTAGGATAAACTACAGTCACCAAGGGGCTTGGCCCACTGCCACATCTGGCCAAGATACTGGCGGTATCTAAAAACCTGGAAATCAGCAGCCCAAAAGGCCACCTCCCTCCTAAGGGAAAAGGACCCCACGTGGTGATCCTAATCACCAACCATGCCCTGAAGTTGCAGGGTTCGCTCCGTGGGCACACCGACCTCGAGTGAGGAGGCCCTCCAACTCCAACATCCAGAGAGATAACCGGGGGCAACAGGGCACCATGACGACTCGTGTGAACATCACTTGACCTGGAGTTTCTCTCATAAAACAACAATAGTGTGTCCCGAAGGAGTAGACTACTGCTTGCAGGACTTACTGCACCCGGAGGGGAGCTAATAATCTTGGCGGGGAAAACGTATATCACACTGTCACCATAGAAAAGCCTACAGACACCGTGATGATGGTGGCCAATAAGACCGGCTGGACTCCTGTTTACTTCAAAAGGCTGTTGACTCAGTGGCCATCATGGTCCTTGATCACCATTGACCCTGGACTGTCTGGGAGTTGAGCGGGCAGGACTCTGACACCTGGTGCTGTTTTTACGTTAATTCAGGGGCCTAATTGAAGAAAGAGCAGACTACTGGTCAGAGCATCTAGGCTGGCAGAAACGGTCAGCCTAAGGTGGCCGAACAAATGTGGGGCGGGGTGAAACCGGCCCCCACAGCGTCTCTGCACATCTCTTTCCCGGACCCTTAAAGGTCATTAGAATCTATAACACTTCCAATGCTGGTGCTCAGGCGGACGAGCAGGGAGGCAGGGGTCCTGGGGCCAATCAACGTCACCTGGAGGCTGCTGGGGAGAAGTTCTGACCCTCGTCCCCTGGTATGAGGGCTCCCAACTCAGCACTCAGCAGTTACAGAAGAAGGGTCTGCACCCTCAGCACTCCAAGAATGAGGAACGGGACAAAAGGCAGAGGAGGGGTTTGTCCCCAGCAAAGCCCATTAAAAATCCCTGGGAGATAAAAATAGAATCTGGGCAATAAAGTCAAGTCTGACCTTTTTTATCCTTTGTGCTTTGTCTAATTTCACGTGCTCCTAGGGTCCCGCATGCAGAGGTTCCACACCCGGCACTTGAGACCAGATTTCCTAGTGCAGAATGGCTGGGTCGACACCTCAGCTCCTGGGGCCCAGTGCAGACTCCGAGATATAGAGCCTGAGCTGCAGCCAACCCGGCCCTCGAGTGCTCCGCCCCCTCCCTCCCACTGACTCTGACAGGATCTCTACACGGCAGCCCAGCCCACAGCCCACAGGGTAGTGCATGCTCTCACCTCTCCATTCTCTGTTTAAAATATAAAGTTTCCTTTGCTTGTGAACCAAACTCAGTCTCGATCTGTTGGCCCCAATGACACTGGGCAGGGGGACACTTGTTGGGGTCCACTCTGGAGGATCAGTAACAGAAATTGAGACTATTGTAACTTCAATGAACAGATGTGTGAGCCAAACTGTAGTTAACATAGAACAGTTTATAAGGCTCGGGTAAAGTAAGATGTTTCTAACACTTCCATTTGATATTTCCATCACTTTATTATAAGCAAGTTCAGTGAAAAGGTTTGTCTTATTTGTCAGGTCAATATTAGAGAAATGAAGTGATTTCTTTCCAAGGATGTACACCTAATAATCTTGGTTAAAGCTTCAATCTTGTTTTAAATGCTTTTCCATTGAAAATGATACCTCTCTTTCAGCTCCCCCATTTCTGAGAAGTATAAAATCTTATAATTTATTATTACCAAAGGGGAAAGGTGGGAGGAGGGATAAATTAACAGTTTGGAATTAACACACACACACTGCTATGTATAAAATAGATCATCAACAAGGAACTACTGTATAGCACAGGGAACTACACTCAATATTTTGCAATAACCTATAAGGGGAAATAATCGGAAAAAGAATAGATATTTTTATTGACATCATCTATCAATGACAGTTAAAGTGTAACCTAAGGGAAGCCGGTGGTGAGTGCTTCTGACCCTGAAGACTTCAATCATCTAAAGTTTGGACTCTGCCTACTTCCCAAGGCCCTTAATGAACATATGTGTAGCCGTAGCTTAAAAAATTCCCCAGTTTGGGTTTCGGGGAGACACTGATTTTGAAAAAGCCCTGGTGTTCTCCTTACATGAATGGGACTCTTCCTACTGCTAAAACATGTCTGTCACACACAGAGGATGGTATACCGTCTGATTGGGAAGAGTTTGGAAAAGGCATCTCATCTCCTCATCTCCTGGTGCTCGGGTTCACCCCTCCAGCGTCTTTACTAACAGTCTCCCCACTTGGAGATGTCAGCACTGTCAACATCCTGTTGCGTACAGTTTGGAATTTGTCCAGAGGATGAAGCGGAAGGATGAGGAACAATGAGAGACAAGTCCTAGGTGTTCAGACAGGCACATGTCACTCTAATTTCCAATCAGGAAGACGAATTGACCAAAGGCTAGGGTTGCCCATGGAAACAGTATAGGGCTTGAGGAAATCCCACTGCTTTGTGGCCAGTTCCCATAAACACAAGTTGAACAATGGAACTCAGGGACAGTAAAATTCACGAAACTGCAGAGTTGAAAATATCTATCACTGAAAAATGTCTTGAGGAAAGTCAGAGAAAAGGATTGGTAAGCAAGGGAGAATGGCAGGAAAGGGATTTGAGGAGGTAGAAAGGACTCGCCATTAAGCACAAGAAAAGGGGCTGAACATTGCCAACATTGCAGTTGGCCAAAAAGGCTGTATGCATTTTTTTCTGTATATATTCAAGAAAAGGGCATACACTTTTTTAGCCAACCAAACAGGTGGGCACTGGAAATCAATACTACAAAAGATATCACTTCGCATCAGTCAGAAGAGCCATCCTCATAAAGTGTAAACACCAGAAATGCAGGACAGGGCAAGGAGAAGAGGGAGCCCTGTGAGGCTTATAGTGGAAATGTATATTGCCAACGGCCATTCTGGAGAAGTGTATTGTGTTTACTAAAGCATCTAAAAAATGAGCTACAGAGCATAGGGCACTTGCACTCATGGGCGTATGTCTTGGGAGAAACAAAAATCGAGAGGACACAGGCACCCCAATGTTTACTGCCTCTCTGTTTAAAAGATCCTCGACTAGGATATAACTTAAATGTCTCTGGAGGGAAAAAATGGATAGAGATGTGGTACTTATGTAGAGTGGAATATTACTCAGCCTGGAAATCAATGAAATATGGCCAGTTGTAACAACTCCGGAGGAGTTACGTATGATCATTCTAAGTGACATAATTCAAAAAGAAAAAGACACATATCATAAGATATCACTTAAAGGTGGAATCCAAAATGGCTACACATGAAATAAATTACAAAACAAAAACATAGTCAAGTATGTAGAAAACACGCATAAGGCTGCTAAACGGGAAAGGTGGGGAGGGGTGAGGCATCATCCAGGAGGTTGAAATTAGCAAAGATACCATTCCAAATACCAAACTGATAATCAACAAGGCCTACACGGTAGCTAAAAGAACTGCACTCAGCACACTCAAGTCACCAGAAAAGAATATATATGACTGGTAAGAATCTGAAAAAGAATTTATTGATGTCTCTCTGTATGTGAATCAAGTGGATGTACAGCAGCAAGAAACAGAGCTTTGAAAATCAGCTGTAACCAATATAGTAATAAATTGAAAAAAATAAACGACAGAGAGAAAGAGAAAACCTCTTACAACTTTTCCTCAGGGACGGTGATGCAACATGGATTGAACACATCTAGACCCACAGCAGGATGAGACATAAGGCTGGAAACTGTTCGTGCTAAGAGAAATGTGAGGTTGGGTGAGGAAATGCACACCCTTTAAAGTAATACTACCTGGTACCCATTCAATGGGTCCCAAATCTGCAGGTTCAAGCGATCTTCCTACAGCTAAAACATGCATGGAAAACCCAGAGAACTGTACACCATGCAATCGGGAGATGTGTCTAAAATGCACCTCATTTATCCTCTCCTGGTGCTCCTGTTCATCATTCCAGCCACGTTACTTAGAATCTCCCCACTTAGAGAATCAGCACATTTAAACTTCTGTTTCACACATTTTGCAAATTGTGAGGAGGATGAACGGGAAGAGGGGGAACCAATGAGAGAATAGTTGTAGGGGTTTGGACGGGCACATGTCACTCTAATTTCCCATTAAGAATAAGAATTAAAAAAAGGCTCAGCCCGCCTCGCCGGAGCCAAAATAGGGCCTGAAGCAATCCTGCGGCTTTGAGGCCAGCTCACAAAAGAGCAACTTAAAAAATGGAGCTCAGGGTCACTGCAATTCACAAACCTGCAGAGTTATAAATGAAAACTAACGTCCAAAAATATGTTGAGGTAAGGCAAAGAAGAGGATCTGAATGCAAAACAGAATTGCAAGAAACAGATTTCAAGAGATAGATTGGACTCGTCTTTAAAGCACATGAAAAGCGGCAGAATTTCGACAATGATGCAGTTGGCCCAAAAGGGAGTATGCATTTTTTCCTGAATATATCCAGGAAAAAACGCATACGCACTTTATGGGCAACCAAGCAAGCAAGCAATGCAAATGTGCACAACAAAGAAGTCTCATTTCCCACCGGTCAAAAGGGCCATCCGAAAAAATTGTAAAAACCAGAAATGCAGGACAGGCCATGGAGAACAGGGAGCCTTTATACGCTGATGGACAGTGTGTGAACTGCCGAGAGCCACTCTGGAGAAGTGTATGGTGGTTCCTAAATCATCTAAAACACAGAGCTACAGAGCATAGGGCACTTCCAATCATGGAAGTATATCTAGGGAAGTCTAAAAATCAACAAGACACAAGCACACCACAGTTTAGGGCTACTCTGTTTACAAGAACCTCAACTTCACTACACCTTAAATATCCCAGGAAAGAGAACAATGGATAAAGAAAATGTGGTACTTATGTACAATGGAATATCTCTTCACCATGAAATCAATGTAATAAGGCTAGTAGAAGGATAAAGAGTGGATTTAGGTCCGATAATACTACTTGAAATAAGTCAAACAAAAAAAGAAACATATCATAAGATATCACTTATAGAGGGAGGATAAATATGGCTGCACAAAAAATGAATTACAAAACAGAACAGTGTCTCACATTTAGAAAACACACTTATGTCAGCTTAAGGGGAAAGGAGAGGTGGGGTGCTGCATAAAACCAGAGTTTGAAATTAGCACAGATACCATTCCATAAGCCAAATATGTAATAAACAAGAGCTACTCTTGCTCAATGAAGTGGACTCAACACCCCATATTAAACGCCTAAGAATATACCTGACTAGTAAGAATCTTAAAACCTATGGATTTATATGTCTCCGAAAGAGAATCAAGTGTGTGTCCAGCGGCATAAACGCAGCAGTGATAGGATTGGTCAGGTTCGGTGAGCAAATGCAGACCCTTTGAAGTCATATTGCATGGTACCCATTCCATGGGTCTCAACTCTCCAGGTTTAAGGGATTCTTCCTTCAGCTAAAACATGCATGTGGAACCCAGAGTATGATCCACCGTGTGATCGGGAAACGTGTTCAAAGGTGTCTCAGATTTCGTGCCCTGGTACTCGGGTGCAACATTCCAGACGCTTTACTAACACTCTTCCCACTTGGAGAGTCAGTGCCTTTAACCTCCTGTTTGGCCCAGTTTGCAATTTCTGCCGAAAATGAACAGGAATAGGGAGAACCAATGAGAGAGTAGCTGGAGGTGTCTGGAGGGGCAAATTTAACTCTCATTTCCCACCAGGAAGAGGAATTAACCAAAGGCTCAGCGTGCCATGTCGGAACCACACTAGGGCCTGAAGCGATGCTGCGGTGTTGCGGCCAGCTCACAAGAAAGCAAGTTGAAGAAAGGAGCTGAGGGGCACTGTAATTCACAAACCTGCAGAGTTATAAATGACAGCAATCGTCCAAAAATATATTGAAGTAAGGCTGCCAAGAGGACTTGAAAGCGGGGCAGAATTGCAGGAAACCGATTTCAGGAGGTAGACTGGAATTACATGTAAAGCATAGGAAAAGAGGCAGAACGTCCACAACGATGCACTTGGCCAAAAAGGGCGTATGCGTTTTTTCCTGAATATATTCAGGAAAAAACACATACGCACTTTTTGGCCAACCAAGCAAGCTTGCAAAGGAAATCTCCACTACAATGAAGTCTCACTGCCCCCTGGTCAAAAGGGCCATCTGAAAAAAGTATAAAATCCAGAAAGGCAGGACAGGCCATGGAGAACTGGGAGCCTTGTTATGCTGATGGGCGGGATGTAAATTGCCAACAGCCACTCTGGAGAAGTGTATGGTGTTTCCTGAAACATCTAAAAAACAAAGCAACAGAGCCTAGGGCACTTCCACTTATGGTCCTATAGCTTAGGGAAATTAAAAGGAAAAAGACACAGCCACCCCAAAGTTTGGGAAGGCTCTGTTTACAAGAACTAGGTTTACGGTGCAATTTCAATATCACAGAAAGCAAAAAATGGAAAAAGAAGTTGTGGTACTTACGTACAATGCGATATCACTCAGCAAAGAAATCTATGTCATCAGGCCCATAGCAGCATAACGAGTGGTTTCAGGTACGATAATTCTAAGTGAGATAAGTCACACAGAAAAAGAAACATCATAAGATATCACTACTACACGGAATGTAAACTTGGCTACACAGGAACTGAATTACAAAACAGAACAGTCTCTCAAATGGAGAAAACCAACTTATGCTTGCTTAAGGGGAAAGGTGAGTTGCGGTGCTGCATAAAACCAGAGATTGAAATTAGCACAGATACCGTTCCATAAGCCAAATATGTAATAGACAAGAGCTACTCCTTGCTCAACGAAGTGGACTCAACACCCCATATTAAACGCCTAAGAATATACCTCACTAGTAAGAATCTTAAAACCTATGGATTTATATGTCTCTGAAAGAGAATCAAGCGTGTGTATAGTGGCATAAACGCAGCAGTGATAGGATTGGTGAGGTTCGGTGAGCAAATGCAGACCCTTTGAAGTCATATTGCATGGTACCCATTCCATGGGTCTCAACTCTCCATGTTTAAGGGATTCTTCCTTCAGCTAAAAAGCATGTGGAACCCAGAGTATGATCCACCGTGTGATCGGGAAACGTGTTCAAATGTGACTCAGTTTTAGTCCCCCGGTACTCGGGTGACACATTCCAGACGCTTTACTAACACTCTCCCCACTTGGAGAGTCAGTGCCTTTAACCTCCTGTTTGGCCCAGTTTGCAATTTCTGCGGAAAATGAACAGGAATAGGGAGAACCAATGAGAGACTAGCTGGAGGTGTCTGGACGGGCAAATTTAACTCTCATTTCCCACCAGGAAGAGGAATTAACCAAAGGCTCAGCGTGCCATGCTGGAACCACACTAGGGCCTGAAGCAATCCTGCGGTGTTGTGGCCAGCTCACAAGAAAGCGAATTGAAGAAAGGAGCTCAGTGGCACTGTCATTCACAAACCTGCAGAGTTATAAATGACAGCTATCATCCAAAAATATATTGAAGTAAGGCTGCCAAGAGGACTTGAAAGCGGGGTAGAATTGCAGGAAACCGATTTCAGGAGGTAGACTGGAATTGCATGTAAAGCATAGGAAAAGAGGCAGAACGTTCACAATGATGCACTTGGCCAAAAAGGGCATGTGCGTTTTTTCCTGAATATACTCAGGAAAAAACACATAAGCACTTTTTTGCCAACCAAACAAGCTTGCAAAGGAAATCTGCACTACAATGAAGTCTCACTGCCCCCCAGTCAAAAGGGCCATCTGAAAAAAGTGTAAAATCCAGAAAGGCAGGACAGGCCATGGAGAGCTGGGAGCCTTGTTATGCTGATGGGTGGGATGTAAATTGCCAACAGCCACTCTGGAGAATTGTATGGTGTTTCTTGAAATATCTAAAAAAGAAAGCAACAGAGCCTAGATCACTTCCACTTATGGTCCTATAGCTTAGGGAAATTAAAATCAAAAAGACAAAGACACCCCAAAGTTTGGGCCGGCTCTGTTTACAAGAACCTCGTGTACGGTACAAGTTCAATATCACAGAAAGCGAAAAATGGATAAAGAAGTTGTGGTACTTACGTACAATGCAATATCACTCAGCAATGAAATCTATGTCATCAGGCCCGTAGCAGCATAATGAGTGGATTCAGGTACGATGAATCTGAGTGAAATAAGTCACACAGAAAAAGAAACATCATAAGATATCACTACTACATGGAATGTAAACTTGGCTACACAGGAACTGAATTACAAATCAGAACAGGGTCTCAAATGTAGAAAACCAACTTATACTTGCCAAGGGGAAAGGTCAGTTGGGGTGCTGCATAAAACCAGAGATTGAAATTAGCACAGATACCATTCCATAAGCCAAATATATAATAGACAAGAGCTACTGCTTGCTCAACGAAGTGGACTCAACGCCCCATATTAAACGCCTAAGAATATACCTGACAAGTAAGAATCTTAAAACCTATGGATTTATATGTCTCCGAAAGAGAATCAAACGTGTGTACAGCGGCATAAACGCAGCAGTGATAGGATTGGTGAGGTTCGGTGAGCAAATGCAGACCCTTTGAAGTCATATTGCATGGTACCCATTCCATAGGTCTCAACTCTCCAGGTTTAAGGGATTCTTCCTTCAGCTAAAACATGCATGTGGAACCCAGTGTATGATCCACTGTGTGATCGGGAAACGTGTTCAAATGTGTCAGTTTTCGTCCCCTGGTACTCGGGTGAAACATTCCAGACGCTTTACTAACACTCTCCCCACTTGGAGAGTCAGTGCCTTTAACCTCCTGTTTGTCCCAGTTTGCAATTTCTGCAGAAAATGAACAGGAATAGGGAGAACCAATGAGAGACTAGCTGGAGGTGTCTGGACGGGCAAATTTAACTCTCATTTCCCACCACGAAGAGGAATTAACCAAAGGCTCAGCGTGCCATGCCGGAACCACACCAGGGCCTGAAGCAAGGCTGCGGTGTTGCGGTCAGCTCACAAGAAAGCGAGTTGAAGAAAGGAGCTCAGGGGCACTGTAATTCACAAACCTGCAGAGTTATAAATGACAGCTATCGTACAAAAATATATTGAAGTAAGGCTGCCAAGAGGACTTGAAAGCGGGGCAGAATTGCAGGAAACCGATTTCAAGAGGTAGACTGGAATTGCATGTAAAGCATAGGAAAAGAGGCAGAACGTCCACAATGATGCACTTGGCCAAAAAGGGCGTATGCGTTTTTTCCTGAATATATTCAGGAAAAAACGCATACGCCCTTTTTGGCCAACCAAGCAAGCTTGCAAAGGAAATCTGCACTACAATGAAGTCTCACTGTCCCCCGGTCAAAAGGGCCATCTGAAAAAAGTGTAAAATCCAGAAAGGCAGTACAGGCCATGGAGAACTGGGAGCCTTGTTATGCTCATGGGCGGGATGTAAATTGCCAACAGCCACTCTGGAGAAGTGTATGGTGTTTCCTGAAACATCTAAAAAACAAAGCAACAGAGACTAGGGCACTTCCACTTATGGTCCTATAGCTTAGGGAAATTAAAATCAAAAAGACACAACCACCCCAAAGTTTGGGACGGCTCTGTTTACAAGAACTTCGTTTACGGTACAAGTTCAATATCACACAAAGTGAAAAATGGATAAAGAAGTTGTGGCACTTACGTACAATGCAATATCACTCAGCAATGAAATCTATGTCATCAGGCCCATAGCAGCATAATGAGTGGATTCAGGTACGAAGATTCTAAGTGAAATAAGTCACACAGAAAAAGAAACATCATAAGATATCACTACTACACGGAATGTAAACCTGGCTACACAGGAACTGAATTACAAAACAGAACAGGGTCTCAAATGTAGAAAACCAACTTATGCTTGCTTAAGGGGAAAGGTGAGTTGGGGTGCTGCATAAAACCAGAGATTGAAATTAGCACAGATACCGTTCCATTAGCCAAATATGTAATAGACAAGAGCTACTACTTGCTCAACGAAGTGGACTCAACGCCCCATATTAAACGCCTAAGAATATACCTGACTAGTAAGAATCTAAAACCCTATGGATTTATATGTCTCTGAAAGAGAATCAAGCGTGTGTACAGTGGCATAAACGCAGCGGTGATAGGATTGGTGAGGTTCGATGAGCAAATGCAGACCCTTTGAAGTCATATTGCATGGTACCCATTCCATGGGTCTCAACTCTCCAGGTTTAAGGGATTCTTCCTTCAGCTAAAACATGCATGTGGAACCCAGAGTATGATCCACCGTGTGATCGGGAAACGTGTACAAATGTGTCAGTTTTCGTCCCCTGGTATTCGGGTGCAACATTCCAGACGCTTTACTAACTCTCTCCCCACTTGGAGAGTCAGTGCCTTTAACCTCCTGTTTGGCCCAGTTTGCAATTTCTGCGGAAAATGAACAGGAATAGGGAGAACCAATTAGAGACTAGCTGGAGGTGTCTGGACGGGCAAATTTAACTCTCATTTCCCACCAGGAAGAGGAATTAACCAAAGGCTCAGCGTGCCATGCCGGAACCACACTAGGGCCTGAAGCAAGGCTGCGGTGTTGCGGTCAGCTCTCAAGAAAGCGAGTTGAAGAAAGGAGCTTAGGGGCACTGTCATTCAGAAACCTGCAGAGTTATAAATGACAGCTATCGTCCAAAAATATATTGAAGTAAGGCTGCCAAGAGGACTTGAAATCGGGGCAGAATTGCAGGAAACCGATTTCAGGAGGTAGACTGGAATTGCATGTAAAGCATAGGAAAAGAGGCAGAACGTCCACAATGATGCACTTGGCCAAAAAGGGCGTATGCGTTTTTTCCTGAATATATTCAGGAAAAAACGCATACGCCCTTTTTGGCCAACCAAGCAAGCTTGCAAAGGAAATCTGCACTACAATGAAGTCTCACTGCCCCCCGGTCAAAAGGGCAATCTGAAAAACGTGTAAAATCCAGAAAGGCAGTACAGGCCATGGAGAACTGGGAGCCTTGTTATGCTCATGGGCGGGATGTAAATTGCCAACAGCCACTCTGGAGAAGTGTATGGTGTTTCCTGAAACATCTAAAAAACAAAGCAACAGAGTCTAGGGCACTTCCACTTATGGTCCTATAGCTTAGGGAAATTAAAATCAAAAAGACACAGCCACCCCAAAGTTTGGGACGGCTCTGTTTACAAGAACTTCGTTTACGGTACAAGTTCAATATCACACAAAGTGAAAAATGGATAAAGAAGTTGTGGTACTTACGTACAATGCAATATCACTCAGCAATGAAATCTATGTCATCAGGCCCATAGCAGCATAATGAGTGGATTCAGGTACGATGATTCTAAGTGAAATAAGTCACACAGAAAAAGAAATATCATAAGATATCACTACTACACGGAATGTAAACTTGGCTACACAGGAACTGAATTACAAAACAGAACAGGGTCTCAAATGTAGAAAACCCACTTATGCTTGCTTAAGGGGAAAGGTGAGTTGGGGTGCTGCATAAAACCAGAGATTGAAATTAGCACAGATACCGTTCCATAAGCCAAATATGTAATAGACATGAGCTACTCCTTGCTCAACGAAGTAGACTCAACACCCCATATTAAACGCCTAAGAATATACCTGACAAGTAAGAATCTTAAAACCTATGGATTTATATGTCTCCGAAAGAGAATCAAACGTGTGTTCAGCGGCATAAACGCAGCAGTGATAGGATTGGTGAGGTTCGGTGAGCAAATGCAGACCCTTTGAAGTCATATTGCATGGTACCCATTCCATAGGTCTCAACTCTCCAGGTTTAAGGGATTCTTCCTTCAGCTAAAACATGCATGTGGAACCCAGTGTATGATCCACCGTGTGATTGGGAAACGTGTTCAAATGTGTCAGTTTTCATCCCCTGGTACTCGGGTGAAACATTCCAGACGCTTTACTAACACTCTCCCCACTTGGAGAGTCAGTGCCTTTAACCTCCTGTTCGGCCCAGTTTGCAATTTCTGCGGAAAATGAACAGGAATAGGGAGAACCAATGAGAGACTAGCTGGAGGTGTCTGGACGGGCAAATTTAACTCTCATTTCCCACCAGGAAGAGGAATTAACCAAAGGCTCAGCGTGCCATGCCAGAACCACACTAGGGCCTGATGCAATCCTGCGGTGTTGCGGCCAGCTCACAAGAAAGCGAGTTGAAGCAAGGAGTTCAGGGGCACTGTCATTCACAGACCTGCAGAGTTATAAATGACAGCTATCATCCAAAAATATATTGAAGTAAGGCTGCCAAGAGGACTTGAAAGCGGGGCAGAATTGCAGGAAACTGATTTCAGGAGGTAGACTGGAATTGCATGTAAAGCATAGGAAAAGAGGCAGAACGTCCACAATGATGCACTTGGCCAAAAAGGGCGTATGCTTTTTTTCCTGAATATATTCAGGAAAAAACGCATACGCCTTTTTTGGCCAACCAAGCAAGCTTGCAAAGGAAATCTGCACTACAATGAAGTCTCACTGCCCCCGGTCAAAAGGGTCATCTGAAAAAAGTGTAAAATCCAGAAAGACAGGACAGGCCATGGAGAACTGGGAGCCTTGTTATGCTGATGGGCAGGATATAAATTGCCAACAGCCACTCTGGAGAACTGTATGGTGTTTCCTGAAACATCTAAAAAACAAAGCAACAGAGCCTAGGGCACTTCCACTTATGGTCCTATAGCTTAGGGAAATTAAAATCAAAAAGACACAGCCACCCCAAAGTTTGGGACGGCTCTGTTTACAAGAACCTCGTTTACGGTACAAATTCAGTATCACAGAAAGTGAAAAATGGATAATGAAGTTTTGGTACTTACATACAATGCAATATCACTCAGCAATGAAATCTATGTCATCAGGCCCGTAGCAGCATAATGAGTGGTTTCAGGTACGATGATTCTAAGTGAAATAAGTCACACAGAAAAAGAAACATCATAAGATATCACTACTACACGGAATGTAAACTTGTCTACACAGGAACTGAATTACAAAACAGAACAGTGTCTCAAATGGAGAAAACCAACTTATGCTTGCTTAAGGGGAAAGGTGAGTTGGGGTGCTGCATAAAACCAGAGATTGAAATTAGCACAGATACCGTTCCATAAGCCAAATATGTAATAGACATGAGCTACTCCTTGCTCAACGAAGTAGACTCAACGCCCCATATTAAACGCCTAAGAATATACCTGACAAGTAAGAATCTTAAAACCTATGGATTTATATGTCTCCGAAAGAGAATCAAACATGTGTTCAGCGGCATAAACGCAGCAGTGATAGGATTGGTGAGGTTCGGTGAGCAAATGCAGACCCTTTGAAGTCATATTGCATGGTACCCATTCCATAGGTCTCAACTCTCCAGGTTTAAGGGATTCTTCCTTCAGCTAAAACATGCATGTGGAACCCAGTGTATGATCCACCGTGTGATCGGGAAACGTGTTCAAATGTGTCAGTTTTCGTCCCCTGGTACTCGGGTGCAACATTCCAGACGCTTTACTAACACTCTCCCCACTTGGAGAGTCAGTGCCTTTAACCTCCTGTTCGGCCCAGTTTGCAATTTCTGCGGAAAATGAACAGGAATAGGGAGAACCAATGAGAGACTAGCGGGAGGTGTCTGGACGGGCAAATTTAACTCTCATTTCCCACCAGGAAGAGGAATTAACCAAAGGCTCAGCGTGCCATGCCGGAACCACACTAGGGCCTGAAGCAAGGCTGCGGTGTTGTGGTCAGCTCACAAGAAAGCGAGTTGAAGAAAGGAGCTTAGGGGCACTGTAATTCACAAACCTGCAGAGTTATAAATGACAGCTATCATGCAAAAATATATTGAAGTAAGGCTGCCAAGAGGACTTGAAAGCGGGGCAGAATTGCAGGAAACTGATTTCAGGAGGTAGACTGGAATTGTATGTAAAACATAGGAAAAGAGTCAGAACGTCCACAATGATGCACTTGGCCAAAAAGGGCGTATGCGTTTTTTCCTGAATATATTCAGGAAAAAACGCATACGCCCTTTTTGGCCAACCAAGCAAGCTTGCAAAGGAAATCTGCACTACAATGAAGTCTCACTGCCCCCCGGTCAAAAGGTTCATCTGAAAAAAGTGTAAAATCCAGAAAGACAGGACAGGCCATGGAGAACTGGGAGCCTTGTTATGCTGATGGGCAGGATATAAATTGCCAACAGCCACTCTGGAGAAGTGTATGGTGTTTCCTGAAACATCTAAAAAACAAAGCAACAGAGACTAGGGCACTTCCACTTATGGTCCTATAGCTTAGGGAAATTAAAATCAAAAAGACACAGCCACCCCAAAGTTTGGGACGGCTCTGTTTACAAGAACTTCGTTTACGGTACAAGTTCAATATCACACAAAGTGAAAAATGGATAAAGAAGTTGTGGTACTTACGTACAATGCAATATCACTCAGCAATGAAATCTATGTCATCAGGCCCATAGCAGCATAATGAGTGGATTCAGGTACGATGATTCTAAGTGAAATAAGTCACACAGAAAAAGAAACATCATAAGATATCACTACTACACGGAATATAAACTTGGCTACACAGGAACTGAATTACAAAACAAAACAGGGTCTCAAATGTAGAAAACCCACTTATGCTTGCTTAAGGGGAAAGGTGAGTTGGGGTGCTGCATAAAACCAGAGATTGAAATTAGCACAGATACCGTTCCATAAGCCAAATATGTAATAGACAAGAGCTACTCCTTGCTCAACGAAGTGGACTCAACGCCCCATATTAAACGCCTAAGAATATAGCTGACTAGTAAGAATCTTATAACCTATGGATTTATATGTCTCCGAAAGAGAATCAAGCGTGTGTACAGCGGCATAAACGCAGCAGTGATAGGATTGTTGAGGTTCGGTGAGCAAATGCAGACCCTTTGAAGTCATATTGCATGGTACCCATTCCATGGGTCTCAACTCTCCAGGTTTAAGGGAATCTGCCTTCAGCAAAAACATGCATGTGGAACCCAGAGTATGATACACCGTGTGATCGGGAAACGTGTTCAAATGTGTCAGTTTTCGTCCCCTGGTACTCGGGTGCAAAATTCCAGACGCTTTACTAACACTCTCCCCACTTGGAGAGTCAGTGCCTTTAACCTCCTGTTTGGCCCAGTTTGCAATTTCTGCGGAAAATGAACAGGAATAGGGAGAACCAATGAGAGACTAGCTGGAGGTGTCTGGACGGGCAAATTTAACTCTCATTTCCCACCAGGAAGAGGAATTAACCAAAGGCTCAGCGTGCCGTGCCAGAACCACACTAGGGCCTGATGCAATCCTGCGGTGTTGCGGCCAGCTCACAAGAAAGCGAGTTGAAGCAAGGAGTTCAGGGGCACTGTCATTCACAGACCTGCAGAGTTATAAATGACAGCTATCATCCAAAAATATATTGAAGTAAGGCTGCCAAGAGGACTTGAAAGTGGGGCAGAATTGCAGGAAACTGATTTCAGGAGGTAGACTGGAATTGCATGTAAAGCATAGGAAAAGAGGCAGAACGTCCACAATGATGCACTTGGCCAAAAAGGGCGTATGCTTTTTTTCCTGAATATATTCAGGAAAAAACGCATACGCCTTTTTTGGCCAACCAAGCAAGCTTGCAAAGGAAATCTGCACTACAATGAAGTCTCACTGCCCCCGGTCAAAAGGGTCATCTGAAAAAAGTGTAAAATCCAGAAAGACAGGACAGGCCATGGAGAACTGGGAGCCTTGTTATGCTGATGGGCAGGATATAAATTGCCAACAGCCACTCTGGAGAAGTGTATGGTGTTTCCTGAAACATCTAAAAAACAAAGCAACAGAGCCTAGGGCACTTCCACTTATGGTCCTATAGCTTAGGGAAATTAAAATCAAAAAGACACAGCCACCCCAAAGTTTGGGACGGCTCTGTTTACAAGAACCTCGTTTACGGTACAAATTCAGTATCACAGAAAGTGAAAAATGGATAATGAAGTTTTGGTACTTACATACAATGCAATATCACTCAGCAATGAAATCTATGTCATCAGGCCCGTAGCAGCATAATGAGTGGTTTCAGGTACGATGATTCTAAGTGAAATAAGTCACACAGAAAAAGAAACATCATAAGTTATCACTACTACACGGAATGTAAACTTGTCTACACAGGAACTGAATTACAAAACAGAACAGTGTCTCAAATGGAGAAAACCAACTTATGCTTGCTTAAGGGGAAAGGTGAGTTGGGGTGCTGCATAAAACCAGAGATTGAAATTAGCACAGATACCGTTCCATAAGCCAAATATGTAATAGACATGAGCTACTCCTTGCTCAACGAAGTAGACTCAACGCCCCATATTAAACGCCTAAGAATATACCTGACAAGTAAGAATCTTAAAACCTATGGATTTATATGTCTCCGAAAGAGAATCAAACATGTGTTCAGCGGCATAAACGCAGCAGTGATAGGATTGGTGAGGTTCGGTGAGCAAATGCAGACCCTTTGAAGTCATATTGCATGGTACCCATTCCATAGGTCTCAACTCTCCAGGTTTAAGGGATTCTTCCTTCAGCTAAAACATGCATGTGGAACCCAGTGTATGATCCACCGTGTGATCGGGAAACGTGTTCAAATGTGTCAGTTTTCATCCCCTGGTACTCGGGTGCAACATTCCAGACGCTTTACTAACACTCTCCCCACTTGGAGAGTCAGTGCCTTTAACCTCCTGTTCGGCCCAGTTTGCAATTTCTGCGGAAAATGAACAGGAATAGGGAGAACCAATGAGAGACTAGCTGGAGGTGTCTGGACGGGCAAATTTAACTCTCATTTCCCACCAGGAAGAGGAATTAACCAAAGGCTCAGCGTGCCGTGCCAGAACCACACTAGGGCCTGATGCAATCCTGCGGTGTTGCGGCCAGCTCACAAGAAAGCGAGTTGAAGCAAGGAGTTCAGGGGCACTGTCATTCACAGACCTGCAGAGTTATAAATGACAGCTATCATCCAAAAATATATTGAAGTAAGGCTGCCAAGAGGACTTCAAAGCGGGGCAGAATTGCAGGAAACTGATTTCAGGAGGTAGACTGGAATTGCATGTAAAGCATTGGAAAAGAGGCAGAACGTCCACAATGATGCACTTGGCCAAAAAGGGCGTATGCTTTTTTTCCTGAATATATTCAGGAAAAAACGCATACGCCCTTTTTGGCCAACCAAGCAAGCTTGCAAAGGAAATCTGCACTACAATGAAGTCTCACTGCCCCCGGTAAAAAGGGTCATCTGAAAAAAGTGTAAAATCCAGAAAGACAGGACAGGCCATGGAGAACTGGGAGCCTTGTTATGCTGATGGGCAGGATATAAATTGCCAACAGCCACTCTGGAGAAGTGTATGGTGTTTCCTGAAACATCTAAAAAACAAAGCAACAGAGCCTAGGGCACTTCCACTTATGGTCCTATAGCTTAGGGAAATTAAAATCAAAAAGACACAGCCACCCCAAAGTTTGGGACGGCTCTGTTTACAAGAACCTCGTTTACGGTACAAATTCAGTATCACAGAAAGTGAAAAATGGATAATGAAGTTTTGGTACTTACATACAATGCAATATCACTCAGCAATGAAATCTATGTCATCAGGCCCGTAGCAGCATAATGAGTGGATTCAGGTACGATGATTCTAAGTGAAATAAGTCACACAGAAAAAGACACATCATAAGATATCACTACTACACGGAATGTAAACTTGTCTACACAGGAACTGAATTACAAAACAGAACAGTGTCTCAAATGGAGAAAACAAACTTATGCTTGCTTAAGGGGAAAGGTGAGTTGGGGTGCTGCATAAAACCAGAGATTGAAATTAGCACAGATACCGATCCATAAGCCAAATATGTAATAGACAAGAGCTACTCCTTGCTCAACGAAGTGGACTCAACGCCCCATATTAAACGCCTAAGAATATACCTGACTAGTAAGAATCTTAAAACCTATGGATTTATATGTCTCTGAAAGAGAATCAAGCGTGTGTATAGTGGCATAAACGCAGCAGTGATAGGATTGGTGAGGTTCGGTGAGCAAATGCAGACCCTTTGAAGTCATATTGCATGGTACCCATTCCATGGGTCTCAACTCTCCAGGTTTAAGGGATTCTTCCTTCAGCTAAAACATGCATGTGGAACCCAGAGTATGATCCACCGTGTGATCGGGAAACGTGTTCAAATGTGTCAGTTTTCGTCCCCTGGTACTCGGGTGCAACATTCCAGACGCTTTACTAACACTCTCCCCACTTGGAGAGTCAGTGCCTTTAACCTCCTGTTTGGCCCAGTTTGCAATTTCTGCGGAAAATGAACAGGAATAGGGAGAACCAATGAGAGACTAGCTGGAGGTGTCTGGACGGGCAAATTTAACTCTCATTTCCCACCAGGAAGAGGAATTAACCAAAGGCTCAGCGTGCCATGCCGGAACCACACTAGGGCCTGAAGCAAGGCTGCGGTGTTGCGGTCAGCTCACAAGAAAGCGAGTTGAAGAAAGGAGCTTAGGGGCACTGTAATTCACAAACCTGCAGAGTTATAAATGACAGCTATCGTCCAAAAATATATTGAAGTAAGGCTGCCAAGAGGACTTGAAATCGGGGCAGAATTGCAGGAAACCGATTTCAGGAGGTAGACTGGAATTGCATGTAAAGCATAGGAAAAGAGGCAGAACGTCCACAATGATGCACTTGGCCAAAAAGGGCATATGCGTTTTTTCCTGAATATATTCAGGAAAAAACGCATACGCCCTTTTTGGCCAACCAAGCAAGCTTGCAAAGGAAATCTGCACTACAATGAAGTCTCACTGCCCCCCGGTCAAAAGGGCAATCTGAAAAAAGTGTAAAATCCAGAAAGGCAGGACAGGCCATGGAGAACTGGGAGCCTTGTTATGCTCATGGGCGGGATGTAAATTGCCAACAGCCACTCTGGAGAAGTGTATGGTGTTTCCTGAAACATCTAAAAAACAAAGCAACAGAGCCTAGGGCACTTCCACTTATGGTCCTATAGCTTAGGGAAATTAAAATCAAAAAGACACAGCCACCCCAAAGTTTGGGACGGCTCTGTTTACAAGAACTTCGTTTACGGTACAAGTTCAATATCACACAAAGGGAAAAATGGATAAAGAAGTTGTGGTACTTACGTACAATGCAATATCACTCAGCAATGAAATCTATGTCATCAGGCCCATAGCAGCATAATGAGTGGATTCAGGTACGATGATTCTAAGGGAAATGAGTCACACAGAAGAAGAAACATCATAAGATATCACTACTACACGGAATGTAAACTTGGTTACACAGGAACTGAATTACAAAACAGAACAGGGTCTCAAATGTAGAAAACCCACTTATGCTTGCTTAAGGGGAAAGGTGAGTTGGGGTGCTGCATAAAACCAGAGATTGAAATTAGCACAGATACCGTTCCATAAGCCAAATATGTAATAGACAAGAGCTACTCCTTGCTCAACGAAGTGGACTCAACGCCCCATATTAAACGCCTAAGAATATAGCTGACTAGTAAGAATCTTATAACCTATGGATTTATATGTCTCCGAAAGAGAATCAAGCGTGTGTACAGCGGCATAAACGCAGCAGTGATAGGATTGTTGAGGTTCGGTGAGCAAATGCAGACCCTTTGAAGTCATATTGCATGGTACCCATTCCATGGGTCTCAACTCTCCAGGTTTAAGGGAATCTGCCTTCAGCAAAAACATGCATGTGGAACCCAGAGTATGATATACCGTGTGATCGGGAAACGTGTTCAAATGTGTCAGTTTTCGTCCCCTGGTACTCGGGTGCAAAATTCCAGACGCTTTACTAACACTCTCCCCACTTGGAGAGTCAGTGCCTTTAACCTCCTGTTTGGCCCAGTTTGCAATTTCTGCGGAAAATGAACAGGAATAGGGAGAACCAATGAGAGACTAGCTGGAGGTGTCTGGACGGGCAAATTTAACTCTCATTTCCCACCAGGAAGAGGAATTAACCAAAGGCTCAGCGTGCCGTGCCAGAACCACACTAGGGCCTGATGCAATCCTGCGGTGTTGCGGCCAGCTCACAAGAAAGCGAGTTGAAGCAAGGAGTTCAGGGGCACTGTCATTCACAGACCTGCAGAGTTATAAATGACAGCTATCATCCAAAAATATATTGAAGTAAGGCTGCCAAGAGGACTTCAAAGCGGGGCAGAATTGCAGGAAACTGATTTCAGGAGGTAGACTGGAATTGCATGTAAAGCATTGGAAAAGAGGCAGAACGTCCACAATGATGCACTTGGCCAAAAAGGGCGTATGCTTTTTTTCCTGAATATATTCAGGAAAAAACGCATACGCCCTTTTTGGCCAACCAAGCAAGCTTGCAAAGGAAATCTGCACTACAATGAAGTCTCACTGCCCCCGGTAAAAAGGGTCATCTGAAAAAAGTGTAAAATCCAGAAAGACAGGACAGGCCATGGAGAACTGGGAGCCTTGTTATGCTGATGGGCAGGATATAAATTGCCAACAGCCACTCTGGAGAAGTGTATGGTGTTTCCTGAAACATCTAAAAAACAAAGCAACAGAGCCTAGGGCACTTCCACTTATGGTCCTATAGCTTAGGGAAATTAAAATCAAAAAGACACAGCCACCCCAAAGTTTGGGACAGCTCTGTTTACAAGAACCTCGTTTACGGTACAAATTCAGTATCACAGAAAGTGAAAAATGGATAATGAAGTTTTGGTACTTACATACAATGCAATATCACTCAGCAATGAAATCTATGTCATCAGGCCCGTAGCAGCATAATGAGTGGATTCAGGTACGATGATTCTAAGTGAAATAAGTCACACAGAAAAAGACACATCATAAGATATCACTACTACACGGAATGTAAACTTGTCTACACAGGAACTGAATTACAAAACAGAACAGTGTCTCAAATGGAGAAAACAAACTTATGCTTGCTTAAGGGGAAAGGTGAGTTGGGGTGCTGCATAAAACCAGAGATTGAAATTAGCACAGATACCGATCCATAAGCCAAATATGTAATAGACAAGAGCTACTCCTTGCTCAACGAAGTGGACTCAACGCCCCATATTAAACGCCTAAGAATATACCTGACTAGTAAGAATCTTAAAACCTATGGATTTATATGTCTCTGAAAGAGAATCAAGCGTGTGTATAGTGGCATAAACGCAGCAGTGATAGGATTGGTGAGGTTCGGTGAGCAAATGCAGACCCTTTGAAGTCATATTGCATGGTACCCATTCCATGGGTCTCAACTCTCCAGGTTTAAGGGATTCTTCCTTCAGCTAAAACATGCATGTGGAACCCAGAGTATGATCCACCGTGTGATCGGGAAACGTGTTCAAATGTGTCAGTTTTCGTCCCCTGGTACTCGGGTGCAACATTCCAGACGCTTTACTAACACTCTCCCCACTTGGAGAGTCAGTGCCTTTAACCTCCTGTTTGGCCCAGTTTGCAATTTCTGCGGAAAATGAACAGGAATAGGGAGAACCAATGAGAGACTAGCTGGAGGTGTCTGGACGGGCAAATGTAACTCTCATTTCCCACCAGGAAGAGGAATTAACCAAAGGCTCAGCGTGCCGTGCCAGAACAACACTAGGGCCTGATGCGATCTTGCGGTGTTGCGGCCAGCTCACAAGAAAGCGAGTTGAAGAAAGGAGCTTAGGGGCACTGTAATTCACAAACCTGCAGAGTTATAAATGACAGCTATCGTCCAAAAATATATTGAAGTAAGGCTGCCAAGAGGACTTGAAATCGGGGCAGAATTGCAGGAAACCGATTTCAGGAGGTAGACTGGAATTGCATGTAAAGCATAGGAAAAGAGGCAGAACGTCCACAATGATGCACTTGGCCAAAAAGTGCATATGCGTTTTTTCCTGAATATATTCAGGAAAAAACGCATACGCCCTTTTTGGCCAACCAAGCAAGCTTGCAAAGGAAATCTGCACTACAATGAAGTCTCACTGCCCCCCGGTCAAAAGGGCAATCTGAAAAACGTGTAAAATCCAGAAAGGCAGTACAGGCCATGGAGAACTGGGAGCCTTGTTATGCTCATGGGCGGGATGTAAATTGCCAACAGCCACTCTGGAGAAGTGTATGGTGTTTCCTGAAACATCTAAAAAACAAAGCAACAGAGCCTAGGGCACTTCCACTTATGGTCCTATAGCTTAGGGAAATTAAAATCAAAAAGACACAGCCACCCCAAAGTTTGGGACGGCTCTGTTTACAAGAACTTCGTTTACGGTACAAGTTCAATATCACACAAAGTGAAAAATGGATAAAGAAGTTGTGTTACTTACGTACAATGCAATATCACTCAGCAATGAAATCTATGTCATCAGGCCCATAGCAGCATAATGAGTGGATTCAGGTACGATGATTCTAAGTGAAATAAGTCACACAGAAAAAGAAACATCATAAGATATCACTACTGCACGGAATGTAAACTTGGCTACACAGGAACTGAATTACAAAACAGAACAGGGTCTCAAATGTAGAAAACCCACTTATGCTTGCTTAAGGGGAAAGGTGAGTTGGGGTGCTGCATAAAACCAGAGATTGAAATTAGCACAGATACCGTTCCATAAGCCAAATATGTAATAGACAAGAGCTACTCCTTGCTCAACGAAGTGGACTCAACGCCCCATATTAAACGCCTAAGAATATAGCTGACTAGTAAGAATCTTATAACCTATGGATTTATATGTCTCCGAAAGAGAATCAAGCGTGTGTACAGCGGCATAAACGCAGCAGTGATAGGATTGTTGAGGTTCGGTGAGCAAATGCAGACCCTTTGAAGTCATATTGCATGGTACCCATTCCATGGGTCTCAACTCTCCAGGTTTAAGGGAATCTGCCTTCAGCAAAAACATGCATGTGGAACCCAGAGTATGATACACCGTGTGATCGGGAAACGTGTTCAAATGTGTCAGTTTTCGTCCCCTGGTACTCGGGTGCAAAATTCCAGACGCTTTACTAACACTCTCCCCACTTGGAGAGTCAGTGCCTTTAACCTCCTGTTTGGCCCAGTTTGCAATTTCTGCGGAAAATGAACAGGAATAGGGAGAACCAATGAGAGACTAGCTGGAGGTGTCTGGATGGGCAAATTTAACTCTCATTTCCCACCAGGAAGAGGAATTAACCAAAGGCTCAGCGTGCCGTGCCAGAACCACACTAGGGCCTGATGCAATCCTGCGGTGTTGCGGCCAGCTCACAAGAAAGCGAGTTGAAGCAAGGAGTTCAGGGGCACTGTCATTCACAGACCTGCAGAGTTATAAATGACAGCTATCATCCAAAAATATATTGAAGTAAGGCTGCCAAGAGGACTTCAAAGCGGGGCAGAATTGCAGGAAACTGATTTCAGGAGGTAGACTGGAATTGCATGTAAAGCATTGGAAAAGAGGCAGAACGTCCACAATGATGCACTTGGCCAAAAAGGGCGTATGCTTTTTTTCCTGAATATATTCAGGAAAAAACGCATACGCCCTTTTTGGCCAACCAAGCAAGCTTGCAAAGGAAATCTGCACTACAATGAAGTCTCACTGCCCCCGGTAAAAAGGGTCATCTGAAAAAAGTGTAAAATCCAGAAAGACAGGACAGGCCATGGAGAACTGGGAGCCTTGTTATGCTGATGGGCAGGATATAAATTGCCAACAGCCACTCTGGAGAAGTGTATGGTGTTTCCTGAAACATCTAAAAAACAAAGCAACAGAGCCTAGGGCACTTCCACTTATGGTCCTATAGCTTAGGGAAATTAAAATCAAAAAGACACAGCCACCCCAAAGTTTGGGACGGCTCTGTTTACAAGAACCTCGTTTACGGTACAAATTCAGTATCACAGAAAGTGAAAAATGGATAATGAAGTTTTGGTACTTACATACAATGCAATATCACTCAGCAATGAAATCTATGTCATCAGGCCCGTAGCAGCATAATGAGTGGATTCAGGTACGATGATTCTAAGTGAAATAAGTCACACAGAAAAAGACACATCATAAGATATCACTACTACACGGAATGTAAACTTGTCTACACAGGAACTGAATTACAAAACAGAACAGTGTCTCAAATGGAGAAAACAAACTTATGCTTGCTTAAGGGGAAAGGTGAGTTGGGGTGCTGCATAAAACCAGAGATTGAAATTAGCACAGATACCGATCCATAAGCCAAATATGTAATAGACAAGAGCTACTCCTTGCTCAACGAAGTGGACTCAACGCCCCATATTAAACGCCTAAGAATATACCTGACTAGTAAGAATCTTAAAACCTATGGATTTATATGTCTCTGAAAGAGAATCAAGCGTGTGTATAGTGGCATAAACGCAGCAGTGATAGGATTGGTGAGGTTCGGTGAGCAAATGCAGACCCTTTGAAGTCATATTGCATGGTACCCATTCCATGGGTCTCAACTCTCCAGGTTTAAGGGATTCTTCCTTCAGCTAAAACATGCATGTGGAACCCAGAGTATGATCCACCGTGTGATCGGGAAACGTGTTCAAATGTGTCAGTTTTCGTCCCCTGGTACTCGGGTGCAACATTCCAGACGCTTTACTAACACTCTCCCCACTTGGAGAGTCAGTGCCTTTAACCTCCTGTTTGGCCCAGTTTGCAATTTCTGCGGAAAATGAACAGGAATAGGGAGAACCAATGAGAGACTAGCTGGAGGTGTCTGGACGGGCAAATTTAACTCTCATTTCCCACCAGGAAGAGGAATTAACCAAAGGCTCAGCGTGCCATGCCGGAACCACACTAGGGCCTGAAGCAAGGCTGCGGTGTTGCGGTCAGCTCACAAGAAAGCGAGTTGAAGAAAGGAGCTTAGGGGCACTGTAATTCACAAACCTGCAGAGTTATAAATGACAGCTATCGTCCAAAAATATATTGAAGTAAGGCTGCCAAGAGGACTTGAAATCGGGGCAGAATTGCAGGAAACCGATTTCAGGAGGTAGACTGGAATTGCATGTAAAGCATAGGAAAAGAGGCAGAACGTCCACAATGATGCACTTGGCCAAAAAGGGCGTATGCGTTTTTTCCTGAATATATTCAGGAAAAAACGCATACGCCCTTTTTGGCCAACCAAGCAAGCTTGCAAAGGAAATCTGCACTACAATGAAGTCTCACTGCCCCCCGGTCAAAAGGGCAATCTGAAAAAAGTGTAAAATCCAGAAAGGCAGGACAGGCCATGGAGAACTGGGAGCCTTGTTATGCTCATGGGCGGGATGTAAATTGCCAACAGCCACTCTGGAGAAGTGTATGGTGTTTCCTGAAACATCTAAAAAACAAAGCAACAGAGCCTAGGGCACTTCCACTTATGGTCCTATAGCTTAGGGAAATTAAAATCAAAAAGACACAGCCACCCCAAAGTTTGGGACGGCTCTGTTTACAAGAACTTCGTTTACGGTACAAGTTCAATATCACACAAAGGGAAAAATGGATAAAGAAGTTGTGGTACTTACGTACAATGCAATATCACTCAGCAATGAAATCTATGTCATCAGGCCCATAGCAGCATAATGAGTGGATTCAGGTACGATGATTCTAAGGGAAATGAGTCACACAGAAGAAGAAACATCATAAGATATCACTACTACACGGAATGTAAACTTGGTTACACAGGAACTGAATTACAAAACAGAACAGGGTCTCAAATGTAGAAAACCCACTTATGCTTGCTTAAGGGGAAAGGTGAGTTGGGGTGCTGCATAAAACCAGAGATTGAAATTAGCACAGATACCGTTCCATAAGGCAAATATGTAATAGAAAAAAGCGACTCCTTGCTCAACGAAGTGGACTCAACGCCCCATATTAAACGCCTAAGAATATAGCTGACTAGTAAGAATCTTATAACCTATGGATTTATATGTCTCCGAAAGAGAATCAAGCGTGTGTACAGCGGCATAAACGCAGCAGTGATAGGATTGTTGAGGTTCGGTGAGCAAATGCAGACCCTTTGAAGTCATATTGCATGGTACCCATTCCATGGGTCTCAACTCTCCAGGTTTAAGGGAATCTGCCTTCAGCAAAAACATGCATGTGGAACCCAGAGTATGATATACCGTGTGATCGGGAAACGTGTTCAAATGTGTCAGTTTTCGTCCCCTGGTACTCGGGTGCAAAATTCCAGACGCTTTACTAACACTCTCCCCACTTGGAGAGTCAGTGCCTTTAACCTCCTGTTTGGCCCAGTTTGCAATTTCTGCGGAAAATGAACAGGAATAGGGAGAACCAATGAGAGACTAGCTGGAGGTGTCTGGACGGGCAAATTTAACTCTCATTTCCCACCAGGAAGAGGAATTAACCAAAGGCTCAGCGTGCCGTGCCAGAACCACACTAGGGCCTGATGCAATCCTGAGGTGTTGCGGCCAGCTCACAAGAAAGCGAGTTGAAGCAAGGAGTTCAGGGGCACTGTCATTCACAGACCTGCAGAGTTATAAATGACAGCTATCGTCCAAAAATATATTGAAGTAAGGCTGCCAAGAGGACTTGAAAGCGGGGCAGAATTGCAGGAAACCGATTTCAGGAGGTAGACTGGAATTGCATGTACAGCATAGGAAAAGAGGCAGAATGTCCACAATGATGCACTTGGCCAAAACGGGCATATGCGTTTTTTCCTCAGGAAAAAAAGCATACGCCCTTTTTGGCCAACCAAGCAAGCTTGCAAAGGAAATCTGCACTACAAAGAAGTCTCACTGCCCCCCGGTCAAAAGGGCCATCTGAAAAAAGTGTAAAATCCAGAAAGGCAATACAGGCCATGGAGAACTGGGAGCCTTGTTATGCTGATGGGCAGAATATAAATTGCCAACAGCCACTCTGGAGAAGTGTATGGTGTTTCCTGAAACATCTAAAAAACAAAGCAACAGAGCCTAGGGCACTTCCACTTATGGTCCTATAACTTAGGGAAATTAAAATCAAAAAGACCAGCCACCCCAAAGTTTGGGACGGCTCTGTTTACAAGAACCTTGTTTACGGTACAAATTCAATATCACAGAAAGTGAAAAATGGATAATGAAGTTTTGGTACTTACATACAATGCAATATCACTCAGCAATGAAATCTATGTCATCAGGCCCGTAGCAGCATAATGAGTGGATTCAGGTACAATGATTCTAAGTGAAATAAGTCACACAGAAAAAGAAACATCATAAGATATCACTACTACACGGAATGTAAACTTGGCTACACAGGAACTGAATTACAAAACAGAAACGGGTCTCAAATGTAGAAAACCCACTTATGCTTGCTTAAGGGGAAAGGTGAGTTGGGGTGCTGCATAAAACCAGAGATTGAAATTAGCACAGATACCGTTCCATAAGCCAAATATGTAATAGACAAGAGCTACTCCTTGCTCAACGAAGTGGACTCAACGCCCCATATTAAACGCCTAAGAATATAGCTGACTAGTAAGAATCTTATAACCTATGGATTTATATGTCTCCGAAAGAGAATCAAGCGTGTGTACAGCGGCATAAACGCAGCAGTGATAGGATTGGTGAGGTTCGGTGAGCAAATGCAGACCCTTTGAAGTCATATTGCATGGTACCCATTCCATGGGTCTCAACTCTCCAGGTTTAAGGGATTCTTCCTTCAGCTAAAACATGCATGTGGAACCCAGAGTATGATCCACCGTGTGATCGGGAAACGTGTTCAAATGTGTCTCAGTTTTCGTCCCCTGGTACTCGGGTGCAACATTCCAGACGCTTTACTAAAACTCTCCCCACTTGGAGAGTCAGTGCCTTTAACCTCCTGTTTGTCCCAGTTTGCAATTTCTGCGGAAAATGAACAGGAATAGGGAGAACCAATGAGAGACTAGCTAGAGGTGTCTGGACTGGCAAATTTAACTCTCATTTCCCACCAGAAAGAGGAATTAACCAAAGGCTCAGCGTGCCAGGCCAGAACCACACCAGGGCCTGAAGCAAGACTGCGGTGTTGCGGCCAGCTCACAAGAAAGCGAGTTGAAGAAAGGAGCTCAGGGGCACTGTCATTCACAAACCTGCAGAGTTATAAATGACAGCTATCGTCCAAAAATATATTGAAATAAGGCCGCCAAGAGGACTTGAAAGCGGGGCAGAATTGCAGGAAACCGATTTCAGGAGGTAGACTGGAATTGCATGTAAAGCATAGGAAAAGAGGCAGAACGTCCACAATGATGCACTTGGGCAAAAAGGGCGTATGCGTTTTTTCCTGAATATATTTCCTGAATATATTCAGGAAAAAACGCATACGCCCTTTTTGGCGAACCAAGCAAGCTTGCAAAGGAAATCTGCACTATAATGAAGTCTCACTGCCACCTGGTCAAATGGGCCATCTGACAAAAGTGTAAAATCCAGAAAGGCAGGACAGGCCATGGAGAACTGGGAGCCTTGTTATGCTGATGGGCGGGATGTAAATTGCCAACAGCCACTCTGGAGAAGTGTATGGTGTTTCCTGAAACATCTAAAAAACAAAGCAACAGAGCCTAGGGCACTTCCACTTATGGTCCTATAGCTTAGGGAAATTAAAATCAAAAAGACACAGCCACCCCAATGTTTGGGACGGCTCTGTTTACAAGAACCTCGTTTACGGTACAAATTCAATATCACAGAAAGTGAAAAATGGATAAAGAAGTTGTGGTACTTACATACAATGCAATATCACTCAGCAAAGAAATCTATGTCATCAGGCCCGTAGCAGCACAATGAGAGGATTCAGGTACGATGATTCTAAGTGAAATAAGTCACACAGAAAAAGAAACATCATAAGATATTACTACTACACAGAATGTAAACTTAGCTACACAGGAACTGAATTACAAAACAGAACAGGGTCTCAAATGTAGAAAACCAACTTATGCTTGCTTAAGGGGAAAGTTGAGTTGGGGTGCTGCATAAAACCAGAGATTGAAATTAGCACAGATACCGTTCCATAAGCCAAATATGTAATAGACAAGAGCTACTCCTCGCTCAAAGAAGTGAACTCTACACACCATATTAAACGCCTAAGAATATAGCTGACTAGTAAGTATCTTAAAACCTATGGATTTATATGTCTCCGAAAGAGAATCAAGCATGTGTACAGTGGCATAAACGCAGCAGTGATAGGATTGGTGAGGTTCGGTGAGCAAATGCAGACCCTTTGAAGTCATATTGCATGGTACCCATTCCATGGGTCTCAACTCTCCAGGTTTAAGGGATTCTTCCTTCAGCTAAAACATGCATGTGGAACCCAGAGTATGATCCACCGTGTGATCGGGAAACGTGTTCAAATGTGTCTCAGGTTTCGTCCCCTGGTACTCGGGTGCAACATTCCAGACGCTTTACTAACACTTTCCCCACTTGGAGAGTCAGTGCCTTTAACCTCCTGTTTGGCCCAGTTTGCAATTTCTGCGGAAAATGAACAGGAATAGGGAGAACCAATGAGAGACTAGCTGGAGGTGTCTGGACGGGCAAATTTAACTCTCATTTCCCACCAGGAAGAGGAATTAACCAAAGGCTCACCGTGCCATGCCAGAACCACACTAGGGCCTGAAGCAAGGATGGGGTGTTGCGGCCAGCTCACAAGAAAGCGAGTTGAAGAAAGGAGCTCAGGGGCACTGTCATTCACAATCCTGCAGAGTTATAAATGACAGCTATCGTCCAAAAATATATTGAAATAAGGCTGCCAAGAGGACTTGAAAGTGGGGCAGAATTGCAGGAAACCGATTTCAGGAGGTAGACTGGAATTGCATGCAAAGCATAGGAAAAGAGGCAGAAGGTCCACAATGATGCACTTGGCCAAAAAGGGCGTATGCGTTTTTTCCTGAATATATTCAGGAAAAAACGCATACGCACTTCTTGGCCAACCAAGCAAGCTTGAAAAGGAAATCTGCACTACAATGAAGTCTCACTGCCCCCCCCCCCCAGTCAAAAGGGCCATCTGACAAAAGTGTAAAATCCAGAAAGGCAGGACAGGCCATGGAGAACTGGGAGCCTTGTTATGCTGATGGGCGGGATGTAAATTGCCAACAGCCACTCTGGAGAAGTGTATGGTGTTTCCTGAAACATCTAAAAAACAAAGCAACAGAGCCTAGGGCACTTCCACTTATGGTCCTATAGCTTAGGGAAATTAAAAGCAAAAAGACACAGCCACCCAAAAGTTTGGGACGGCTCTGTTTACAAGAACCTCGTTTACGGTACAAATTCAATATCACAGAAAGTGAGAAATGGATAAAGAAGTTGTGGTACTTACATACAATGCAATATCACTCAGCAATGAAATCTATGTCATCAGGCCCATAGCAGCATAATGAGTGGATTCAGGTACGATGATTCTAAGTGAAATAAGTCACAGAGAAAAAGAAACATCATAAGATATCACTACTACACGGAATGTAAACTTGGCTACACAGGAACTGAATTACAAAACAGAACAGGGTCTCAAATGTAGAAAACCAACATATGCTTGCTTAAGGGGAAAGTTTAGTTGGGGTGCTGCATAAAACCAGAGATTGAAATTGGCACAGATACCGTTCCATAAGCCAAATATGTAATAGACAAGAGCTACTCCTTGCTCAACCAAGTGGACTCTACAACCCATATTAAACGCCTAAGAATATAGCTGACTAGTACGTATCTTAAAACATATGGATTTATATGTCTCCGAAAGAGAATCAGGCATGTGTACAGCGGCATAAACGCAGCAGTGATAGGATTGGTGAGGTTCGGTGAGCAAATGCAGACCCTTTGAAGTCATATTGCATGGTACCCATTCCATGGGTCTCAACTCTCCAGGTTTAAGGGATTCTTCCTTCAGCTAAAACATGCATGTGGAACCCAGAGTATGATCCACCGTGTGATCGGGAAACGTGTTCAAATGTGTCTCAGGTTTCGTCCCCTGGTACTAGGGTGCAACATTCCAGACGCTTTACTAACACTCTCCCCACTTGGAGAGTCAGTGCCTTTAACCTCCTGTTTGGCCCAGTTTGCAATTTCTGCAGAAAATGAACAAGAATAGGGAGAACCAATGAGAGACTAGCTAGAGGTGTCTGGACGGGCAAATTTAACTCTCATTTCCCACCAGAAAGAGGAATTAACCAAAGGCTCAGCGTGCCAGGCCAGAACCACACCAGGGCCTGAAGCAAGACTGCGGTGTTGCGGCCAGCTCACAAGAAAGCGAGTTGAAGAAAGGAGCTCAGGGGCACTGTCATTCACAAACCTGCAGAGTTATAAATGACAGCTATCGTCCAAAAATATATTGAAATAAGGCCGCCAAGAGGACTTGAAAGCGGGGCAGAATTGCAGGAAACCGATTTCAGGAGGTAGACTGGAATTGCATGTAAAGCATAGGAAAAGAGGCAGAACGTCCACAATGATGCACTTGGGCAAAAAGGGCGTATGCGTTTTTTCCTGAATATATTTCCTGAATATATTCAGGAAAAAACGCATACGCCCTTTTTGGCGAACCAAGCAAGCTTGAAAAGGAAATCTGCACTATAATGAAGTCTCACTGCCACCTGGTCAAATGGGCCATCTGACAAAAGTGTAAAATCCAGAAAGGCAGGACAGGCCATGGAGAACTGGGAGCCTTGTTATGCTGATGGGCTGGATGTAAATTGCCAACAGCCACTCTGGAGAAGTGTATGGTGTTTCCTGAAACATCTAAAAAACAAAGCAACAGAGCCTAGGGCACTTCCACTTATGGTCCTATAGCTTAGGGAAATTAAAATCAAAAAGACACAGCCACCCCAATGTTTGGGACGGCTCTGTTTACAAGAACCTCGTTTACGGTACAAATTCAATATCACAGAAAGTGAAAAATGGATAAAGAAGTTGTGGTACTTACATACAATGCAATATCACTCAGCAAAGAAATCTATGTCATCAGGCCCGTAGCAGCACAATGAGAGGATTCAGGTACGATGATTCTAAGTGAAATAAGTCACACAGAAAAAGAAACATCATAAGATATTACTACTACACAGAATGTAAACTTAGCTACACAGGAACTGAATTACAAAACAGAACAGGGTCTCAAATGTAGAAAACCAACTTATGCTTGCTTAAGGGGAAAGTTGAGTTGGGGTGCTGCATAAAACCAGAGATTGAAATTAGCACAGATACCGTTCCATAAGCCAAATATGTAATAGACAAGAGCTACTCCTCGCTCAAAGAAGTGAACTCTACACACCATATTAAACGCCTAAGAATATAGCTGACTAGTAAGTGTCTTAAAACCTATGGATTTATATGTCTCCGAAAGAGAATCAAGCGTGTGTACAGTGGCATAAACGCAGCAGTGATAGGATTGGTGAGGTTCGGTGAGCAAATGCAGACCCTTTGAAGTCATATTGCATGGTACCCATTCCATGGGTCTCAACTCTCCAGGTTTAAGGGATTCTTCCTTCAGCTAAAACATGCATGTGGAACCCAGAGTATGATCCACCGTGTGATCGGGAAACGTGTTCAAATGTGTCTCAGGTTTCGTCCCCTGGTACTCGGGTGCAACATTCCAGACGCTTTACTAACACTCTCCCCACTTGGAGAGTCAGTGCCTTTAACCTCCTGTTTGGCCCAGTTTGCAATTTCTGCGGAAAATGAACAGGAATAGGGAGAACCAATGAGAGACTAGCTGGAGGTGTCTGGACGGGCAAATTTAACTCTCATTTCCCACCACGAAGAGGAATTAACCAAAGGCTCACCGTGCCATGCCAGAACCACACTAGGGCCTGAAGCAAGGATGGGGTGTTGCGGCCAGCTCACAAGAAAGCGAGTTGAAGAAAGGAGCTCAGGGGCACTGTCATTCACAATCCTGCAGAGTTATAAATGACAGCTATCGTCCAAAAATATATTGAAATAAGGCTGCCAAGAGGACTTGAAAGCGGGGCAGAATTGCAGGAAACCGATTTCAGGAGGTAGACTGGAATTGCATGCAAAGCATAGGAAAAGAGGCAGAAGGTCCTCAATGATGCACTTGGCCAAAAAGGGCGTATGCGTTTTTTCCTGAATATATTCAGGAAAAAACGCATACGCACTTCTTGGCCAACCAAGCAAGCTTGAAAAGGAAATCTGCACTACAATGAAGTCTCACTGCCCCCCCCCCAGTCAAAAGGGCCATCTGACAAAAGTGTAAAATCCAGAAAGGCAGGACAGGCCATGGAGAACTGGGAGCCTTGTTATGCTGATAGGCGGGATGTAAATTGCCAACAGCCACTCTGGAGAAGTGTATGGTGTTTCCTGAAACATCTAAAAAACAAAGCAACAGAGCCTAGGGCACTTCCACTTATGGTCCTATAGCTTAGGGAAATTAAAATCAAAAAGACACAGCCACCCCAAAGTTTGGGACAGCTTTGTTTACAAGAACCTCCTTTAAGGTACAAGTTCAATATCACAGAAAGCGAAAAATGGATAAAGAAGTTGTGGTACTTACGTACAATGCAATATCACTCAGCAATGAAATCTATGTCATCAGGCCCGTAGCAACATAATGAGTGGATTCAGGAACGATGATTCTAAGTGAAATAAGTCACACAGAAAAAGAAACATCATAAGTTATCACTACTACAGGGAATGTAATCTTGGCTACCCAGGAATTGAATTACAAAACAGAACAGGGTCTCAAATGTAGAAAACCAACTTATGCTTGCTTAAGGGGAAAGGTGAGTTGGGGTGATGCATAAAACCAGAGATTGAAATTAGCACAGATACCACTCCATAAGCCAAATATGTAATAGACAAGAGCTTCTCCTTGCTCAACCAAGTGGACTCTACACCCCATATTAAACGCCTAAGAATATAGCTGACTAGTAAGTATCTTAAAACCTATGGATTTATATGTCTCCGAAAGAGAATCAAGCGTGTGTACAGCGGCATAAACGCAGCAGTGATAGGATTGGTGAGGTTCGGTGAGCAAATGCAGACCCTTTGAAGTCATATTGCATGGTACCCATTCCATGGGTCTCAACTCTCCAGGTTTAAGGGATTCTTCCTTCAGCTAAAACATGCATGTGGAACCCAGAGTATGATCCACAGTGTGATTGGGAAACGTGTTCAAATGTGTCTTAGGTTTCGTCCCCTGGTACTCGGGTGCAACATTCCAGACGCTTTACTAACCCTCTCCCCACTTGGAGAGTCAGTGCCTTTACCCTCCTGTTTGGCCCAGTTTGCAATTTCTGCGGAAAATGAACAGGAATAGGGAGAACCAATGAGAGACTAGCTGGAGGTGTCTGGACGGGCAAATTTAACTCTCATTTCCCACCAGAAAGAGGAATTAACCAAAGGCTCAGCGTGCCATGCCGGAACCACAGTAGTGCCTGAAGCAATCCTGCTGTGTTGCGGCCAGCTCACAAGAAAGCGAGTTGAAGAAAGGAGCTCAGGGGCACTGTCATTCACAAACCTGCAGAGTTATAAATGACACCTATTGTCCAAAAGTATATTGAAGTAAGGCTGCCAAGAGGACTTGAAAGCGGGGCAGAATTGCAGGAAACCGATTTCAGGAGGTAGACTGGAATTGCATGCAAAGCATAGGAAAAGAGGCAGAAGGTCCACAATGATGCACTTGGCCAAAAAGGGCGTATGCGTTTTTTCCTGAATATATTCAGGAAAAAACGCATACGCCCTTCTTGGCCAACCAAGCAAGCTTGCAAAGGAAATCTGCACTACAATGAAGTCTCACTGCCCCCCGGTCAAAAGGGCCATCTGAAAAAAGTGTAAAATCCAGAAAGGCAGTACAGGCCATGGAGAACTGAGAGCCTTGTTATGCTCATGGGCGGGATGTAAATTGCCAACAGCCACTCTGGAGAAGTGTATGGTGTTTCCTGAAACATCTAAAAAGCAAAGCAACAGAGCCTAGGGCACTTCCACTTATGGTCCTATAGCTTAGAGAAATTAAAATCAAAAAGACACAGCCACCCCAAAGTTTGGGATGGCTCTGTTTACAAGAACTTCGTTTACGGTACAAGTTCTATATCACACAAAGTGAAAAATGGATAAAGAAGTTGTGGTACTTACGTACAATGCAATATCACTCAGCAATGAAATCTATGTCATCAGGCCAATAGCAGCGTAATGAGTGGATTCAGGTACGATGATTCTAAGTGAAATAAGTCACACAGAAAAAGAAACATCATAAGATATCACTACTACACGGAATGTAAACTTGTCTACACAGGAACTGAATTACAAAACAGAACAGTGTCTCAAATGGAGAAAACAAACTTATGCTTGCTTAAGGGGAAAGGTGAGTTGGGGTGCTGCATAAAACCAGAGATTGAAATTAGCACAGATACCGTTCCATAAGCCAAATATGTAATAGACATGAGCTACCCCTTGCTCAACGAAGTGGACTCAACGCCCCATATTAAACGCCTAAGAATATACCTGACAAGTAATAATCTTAAAACCTATGGATTTATATGTCTCCGAAAGAGAATCAAACGTGTGTACAGCGGCATAAACGCAGCAGTGATAGGATTGGTGAGGTTCGGTGAGCAAATGCAGACCCTTTGAAGTCATATTGCATGGTACCCATTCCATGGGTCTCAACTCTCCAGGTTTAAGGGATTCTTCCTTCAGCTAAAACATGCATGTGGAACCCAGTGTATGATCCACCGTGTGATCGGGAAACGTGTTCAAATGTGTCAGTTTTCGTCCCCTGGTACTCGGGTGAAACATTCCAGACGCTTTACTAACACTCTCCCCACTTGGAGAGTCAGTGCCTTTAACCTCCTGTTTGGCCCAGTTTGCAATTTCTGCGGAAAATGAACAGGAATAGGGAGAACCAATGAGAGACTAGCTGGAGGTGTCTGGACGGGCAAATTTAACTCTCATTTCCAACCAGGAAGAGGAATTAACCAAGGCTCAGCGTGCCGTGCCGGAACGACACTAGGGCCTGAAGCAATCCTGCAGTGTTGCGGCCAGCTCACAAGAAAGCGAGTTGAAGAAAGGAGCTCAGGGGCACTCTCATTCACACACATGCAGAGTTATAAATGACAGCTATTGTCCAAAAATATATTGAAGTAAGGCTGCCAAGAGGACTTGAAACTGGGGCAGAATTGCAGGAAACCGATTTCAGGAGGTAGACTGGAATTGCATGTAAAGCATAGGAAAAGAGGCAGAACGTCCACAATGATGCACTTGGCCAAAAAGGGCGTATGCGTTTTTTCCTGAATATATTCAGGAAAAAACGCATACGCACTTTTTGGCCCACCAAGCAAGACTGAAAAGGAAATCTGCACTACAATGAAGTCTCACTGCCCCCCGGTCAAAAGGGCCATCTAAAAAAGTGTAAAATCCAGAAAGGCAGGACAGGCCATGGAGAACTGGGAGCCTTGTTATGCTGATGGGCGGGATGTAAATTGCCAACAGCCACTCTGGAGAAGTGTATGGTGTTTCCTGAAACATCTGAAAAACAAAGCAACACAGCCTAGGGCACTTACACTTATGGTCCTATAGCTTAGGGAAATTAAAATCAAAAAGACACAGCCACCCCAAAGTTTGGGACGGCTCTGTTTACAAGAACCTCCTTTACGGTACAAATTCAATATCACAGAAAGTGAAAAATGGATAAAGAAGTTGTGGTACTTACATACAATGCAATATCACTCAGCAATGAAATCTATGTCATCAGGCCCGTAGCAGCATAATGAGTGGATTCAGGTACGATGATTCTAAGTGAAATAAGTCACAGAGAAAAAGAAACATCATAAGATATCACTACTACACGGAATGTAAACTTGTCTACACAGGAACTGAATTACAAAACAGAACAGGGTCTCAAATGTAGAAAACCAACTTATGCTTGCTTAAGGGGAAAGTTGAGTTGGGGTGCTGCATAAAACCAGAGATTGAAATTAGCACAGATACCGTTCCATAAGCCAAATATGTAATAGACAAGAGCTACTCCTTGCTCAACCAAGTGGACACTGCAAACCATATTAAACGCCTAAGAATATACCTGACTAGTAAGAATCGTAAAACCTATGGATTTGTATGTCTCCGAAAGAGAATCAAACGTGTGTACAGCGGCATAAACGCAGCAGTGATAGGATTGGTGAGGTTCGGTGAGCAAATGCAGACCCTTTGAAGTCATATTGCATGGTACCCATTCCATGGGTCTCATCTCTCCAGGTTTAAGGGATTCTTCCTTCAGGTAAAACATGCATGTGGAACCCAGTGTATGATCCACCGTGTGATCGGGAAACGTGTTCAAATGTGTCAGTTTTCGTCCCCTGGTACTCGGGTGAAACATTCCAGACGCTTTACTAACACTCTCCCCACTTGGAGAGTCAGTGCCTTTAACCTCCTGTTTGGCCCAGTTTGCAATTTCTGCGGAAAATGAACAGGAATAGGGAGAACCAATGAGAGACTAGCTGGAGGTGTCTGGACGGGCAAATTTAACTCTAATTTCCCACCAGGAAGAGGAATTAACCAAAGGCTAAGCATGCCATGCCGGAACCACACTAGGGCCTGAAGCAAGGCTGCGGTGTTGCGGCCAGCTCACAAGAAAGCGAGTTGAAGAAAGGAGCTCAGGGGCACTGTCATTCACAAAACTGCAGAGTTATAAATGACAGGTATCGTCCAAAAATATATTGAAGTAAGGCTGCCAAGAGGACTTGAAAGCGGGGCAGAATTGCAGGAAACCGATTTCAGGAGGTAGACTGGAATTGCATGTAAAGCATAAGAAAAGAGGCAGAACGTCCACAATGATGCACTTGGCCAAAAAGGGCGTATACGTTTTTTCCTGAGGAAAAAACGCATACGCCCTCTTTGGCCAACCAAGCAAGCTTGCAAAGGAAATCTGCACTACAATGAACTGTCACTGCCCCCCAGTCAAAAGGGCCATCTGGAAAAAGGGTAAAATCCAGAAAGGCAGGACAGGCCATGGAGAACTGGGAGCCTTGTTATGCTGATGGGTGGGATGTAAATTGCCAACAGCCACTCTGGAGAAGTGTATGGTGTTTCCTGAAACATCTACAAAACAAAGCAAGAGAGCCTAGGACACTTCCACTTATGGTCCTATAGCTTAGAGAAATTAAAATCAAAAAGACACAGCCACCCCAATGTTTGGGACAGCTCTGTTTACAAGAACCTCCTTTAAGGTACAAGTTCAATATCACAGAAAGCGAAAAATGGATAAAGAAATTGTGGTACCTACGTACAATGCAATATCACTCAGCAATGAAATCTATGTCATCAGGCCCGTAGCAGCACAATGAGTGGACTCAGGTACGATGATTCTAAGTGAAATAAGTCACACAGAAAAAGAAACATCATAAGATATCACTACTACACGGAATGTAAACTTGGCTACACAGGAATTGAATTACAAAACAGAACAGGGTCTCAAATGTAGAAAACCAACTTATGCTTGCTTAAGGGGAAAGGTGAGTTGGGGTGATGCATAAAACCAGAGATTGAAATTAGCACAGATACCGTTCCATAAGCCAAATATGTAATAGACAAGAGCTACTCCTTGCTCAACCAAGTGGACTCTACACACCATATTAAACGCCTAAGAATATAGCTGACTAGTAAGTATCTTAAAACCTATGGATTTATATGTCTCCGAAAGAGAATCAAGCGTGTGTACAGCGGCATAAACGCAGCAGTGATAGGATTGGTGAGGTTCGATGAGCAAATGCAGACCCTTTGAAGTCATATTGCATGGTACCCATTCCATGGGTCTCAACTCTCCAGGTTTAAGGGATTCTTCCTTCAGCTAAAACATGCATGTGGAACCCAGAGTATGATCCACAGTGTGATTGGGAAACGTGTTCAAATGTGTCTTAGGTTTCGTCCCCTGGTACTCGGGTGCAACATTCCAGACGCTTTACTAACACTCTCCCCACTTGGAGAGTCAGTGCCTTTAACCTCCTGTTTGGCCCAGTTTGCAATTTCTGCGGAAAATGAACAGGAATTGGGAAAACCAATGAGAGACTAGCTGGAGGTGTCTGGACGGGCAAATTTAACTCTCATTTCCCACCAGGAAGAGGAATTAACCAAAGGCTCAGCGTGCCATGCCGGAACCACAATAGTGCCTGAAGCAATCCTGCTGTGTTGCGGCCAGCTCACAAGAAAGCGAGTTGAAGAAAGGAGCTCATGGGCACTGTAATTCACAAACCTGCAGAGTTATAAATGACACCTATTGTTCAAAAATATATTGAAGTAAGGCTGCCAAGAAGACTTGAAAGCGGGGCAGAATTGCAGGAAACCGATTTCAGGAGGTAGACTGGAATTGCATGTAAAGCATAGGAAAAGAGGCAGACCGTCCACAATGATGCACTTGGCCAAAAAGGGCGTATGCGTTTTTTCCTGAATATATTCTGGAAAAAACGCATAAGCCCTTATTGGCCAACCAAGCAAGCTTGCAAAGGAAATCTGCACTACAATGAAGTCTCACTGCCCCACGGTCAAAAGGGCCATCTGAAAAAAGTGTAAAACCCAGAAAGGCAGGACAGGCCATGGAGAACTGGGAGCCTTGTTATGCTGATGGGCGGGATGTAAATTGCCAACAGCCACTCTGGAGAAGTGTATGGTGTTTCCTGAAACATCTAAAAAACAAAGCAACAGAGCCTAGGGCACTTCCACTTATGGTCCTATAGCTTAGGGAAATTAAAATCAAAAAGACACAGCCACCCCAAAGTTTGGGACGGCTGTGTTCACAAGAACTTCGTTTATGGTACAAGTTCAATATCACAGAAAGTGAAAAATGGATAAAGAAGTTGTGGTACTTACGTACAATGCAATATCACTCAGCAATGAAATCTATGTCATCAGGCCCATAGCAGCATAATGAGTGGATTCAGGTACGATGTTTTTAAGGGAAATAAGTCACACAGAAAAAGAAACATCATAAGATATCACTACTACACGGAATGTAAACTTGGCTACACAGGAACTGAATTACAAAACAGAACAGGGTCTCAAATGTAGAAAACCAACTTATGCTTGCTTAAGGGGAAAGGTGTGTTGGGGTGCTGCATAAAACCAGAGATTGAAATTAGCACAGATACTGTTCCATAAGCCAAATATGTAATAGACAAGAGCTACTCCTTGCTCAACGAAGTGGACTCAACGCCCCATATTAAACGCCTAAGAATATACCTGACTAGTAAGAATCTTAAAACCTATGGATTTATATGTCTCCGAAAGAGAATCAAACGTGTGTACAGTGGCATAAACGCAGCAGTGATAGGATTGGTGAGGTTCGGTTAGCAAATGCAGACCCTTTGAAGTCATATTGCATGGTACCCATTCCATGGGTCTCAACTCTCCAGGTTTAAGGGATTCTTCCTTCAGCTAAAACATGCATGTGGAACCCAGAGTATGATCCACCGTGTGATCGGGAAACGTGTTCAAATGTGTCAGTTTTCGTCCCCTGGTACTCGGGTGAAACATTCCAGACGCTTTACTAACACTCTCCCCACTTGGAGAGTCAGTGCCTTTAACCTCCTGTTTGGCCCAGTTTGCAATTTCTGCAGAAAATGAACAGGAATAGGGAGAACCAATGAGAGACTAGCTGGAGGTGTCTGGACGGGCAAATTTAACTCTAATTTCCCACCAGGAAGAGGAATTAACCAAAGGCTCAGCGTGCCATGCCGGAACCACACTAGGGCCTGAAGCAAGGCTGCGGTGTTGCGGCCAGCTCACAAGAAAGCGAGTTGAAGAAAGGAGCTCAGGGGCACTGTCATTCACAAACCTGCAGAGTTATAAATGACAGGTATCGTCCAAAAATATATTGAAGTAAGGCTGCCAAGAGGACTTGAAAGCGGGGCAGAATTGCAGGAAACCGATTTCAGGAGGTAGACTGGAATCGCATGTAAAGCAAAAGAAAAGAGGCAGAACGTCCACAATGATGCACTTGGCCAAAAAGGGCGTATACGTTTTTTCCTGAGGAAAAAACGCATACGCCCTCTTTGGCCAACCAAGCAAGCTTGCAAAGGAAATCTGCATTACAATGAACTGTCACTGCCCCCCAGTCAAAAGGGCCATCTGGAAAAAGGGTAAAATCCAGAAAGGCAGGACAGGCCATGGAGAACTGGGAGCCTTGTTATGCTGATGGGTGGGATGTAAATTGCCAACAGCCACTCTGGAGAAGTGTATGGTGTTTCCTGAAACATCTAAAAAACAAAGCAAGAGAGCCTAGGGCACTTCCACTTATGGTCCTATAGCTTAGAGAATTTAAAATCAAAAAGACACAGCCACCCCAATGTTTGGGACAGCTCTGTTTACAAGAACATCCTTTAAGGTACAAGTTCAATATCACAGAAAGCGAAAAATGGATAAAGAATTTGTGGTACCTTCGTACAATGCAATATCACTCAGCAATGAAATCTATGTCATCAGGCCCGTAGCAGCACAATGAGTGGATTCAGGTACGATGATTCTAAGTGAAATAAGTCACACAGAAAAAGAAACATCATAAGATATCACTACTACACGGAATGTAAACTTGGCTACACAGGAATTGAATTACAAAACAGAACAGGGTCTCAAATGTAGAAAACCAACTTATGCTTTCTTAAGGGGAAAGGTGAGTTGGGGTGATGCATAAAACCAGAGATTGAAATTAGCACAGATACCGTTCCATAAGCCAAATATGTAATAGACAAGAGCTACTCCTTGCTCAAACAAGTGGACTCTACACCCCATATTAAACGCCTAAGAATATAGCTGACTAGTAAGTATCTTAAAACCTATGGATTTATATGTCTCCGAAAGAGAATCAAGCGTGTGTACAGCGGCATAAACGCAGCAGTGATAGGATTGGTGAGGTTCGGTGAGCAAATGCAGACCCTTTGAAGTCATATTGCATGGTACCCATTTCATGGGTCTCAACTCTCCAGGTTTAAGGGATTCTTCCTTCAGCTAAAACATGCATGTGGAACCCAGAGTATGATCCACAGTGTGATTGGGAAACGTGTTCAAATGTGTCTTAGGTTTCGTCCCCTGGTACACGGGTGCAACATTCCAGACGCTTTACTAACCCTCTCCCCACTTGGAGAGTCAGTGCCTTTAACCTCCTGTTTGGCCCAGTTTGCAATTTCTGCGGAAAATGAACAGGAATAGGGAGAACCAATGAGAGACTAGCTGGAGGTGTCTGGACGGGCAAATTTAACTCTCATTTCCCACCAGGAAGAGGAATTAACCAAAGGCTCAGCGTGCCATGCCGGAACCACAGTAGTGCCTGAAGCAATCCTGCTGTGTTGCGGCCAGCTCACAAGAAAGCGAGTTGAAGAAAGGAGCTCAGGGGCACTGTAATTCACAAACCTGCAGAGTTATAAATGACACCTATTGTCCAAAAATATATTGAAGTAAGGCTGCCAAGAGAACTTGAAAGCGGGGCAGAATTGCAGGAAACCGATTTCAGGAGGTAGACTGGAATTGCATGTAAAGCATAGGAAAAGAGGCAGAACGTCCACAATGATGCACTTGGCCAAAAAGGGCGTATGCGTTTTTTCCTGAATATATTCAGGAAAAAACGCATACGCCCTTTTTGGCCAACCAAGCAAGCTTGCAAAGGAAATCTGCACTACAATGAAGTCTCACTGCCCCCCGGTCAAAAGGGCCATCTGAAAACAGTGTAAAATCCAGAAAGGCAGGACAGGCCATGGAGAACTGGGAGCCTTGTTATGCTGATGGGCGGGATGTAAATTGCCAACAGCCACTCTGGAGAAGTGTATGGTGTTTCCTGAAACATCTAAAAAACAAAGCAACAGAGCCTAGGGCACTTCCACTTATGGTCCTATAGCTTAGGGAAATTAAAATCAAAAAGACACAGCCACCCCAAAGTTTGGGACGGCTGTGTTCACAAGAACTTCGTTTATGGTACAAGTTCAATATCACAGAAAGTGAAAAATGGATAAAGAAGTTGTGGTACTTACGTACAATGCAATATCACTCAGCAATGAAATCTATGTCATCAGGCCCATAGCAGCATAATGAGTGGATTCAGGTACGATGATTCTAAGTGAAATAAGTCACACAGAAAAAGAAACATCATAAGATATCACTACTACACGGAATGTAAACTTGGCTACACAGGAACTGAATTACAAAACAGAACAGGGTCTCAAATGGAGAAAAACAACTTATGCTTGCTTAAGGAGGAAGGTGAGTTGGGGTGCTGCATAAAACCAGAGATTGAAATTAGCACAGATACCGTTCCATAAGCCAAATATGTAATAGACAAGAGCTACTCCTTGCTCAAAGAAGTGGACTCTACACACCATATTAAACGCCTAAGAATATAGCTGACTAGTAAGTATCTTAAAACCTATGGATTTATATGTCTCCGAAAGAGAATCAAGCATGTGTACAGCGGCATAAACGCAGCAGTGATAGGATTGGTGAGGTTCGGTGAGCAAATGCAGACCCTTTGAAGTCATATTGCATGGTACCCATTCCATGGGTCTCAACTCTCCAGGTTTAAGGGATTCTTCCTTCAGCTAAAACATGCATGTGGAACCCAGTGTATGATCCACCGTGTGATCGGGAAACGTGTTCAAATGTGTCAGTTTTCGTCCCCTGGTACTCGGGTGCAACATTCCAGACGCTTTACTAACACTCTCCCCACTTGGAGAGTCAGTGCCTTTAACCTCCTGTTTGGCCCAGTTTGCAATTTCTGCGGAAAATGAACAGGAATAGGGAGAACCAATGAGAGACTAGCTGGAGGTGTCTGGACGGGCAAATTTAACTCTCATTTCCCACCAGAAAGAGGAATTAACCAAAGGCTCAGCGTGCCAGGCCAGAACCACACCAGGGCCTGAAGCAAGGCTGCGGTGTTGCGGCCAGCTCACAAGAAAGCGAGTTGAAGAAAGGAGCTCAGGGGCACTGTCATTCACAGACCTGCAGAGTTATAAATGACAGCTATCGTCCAAAAATATATTGAAGTAAGGCTGCCAAGAGGACTTGAAAGCGGGGCAGAATTGCAGGAAACCGATTTCAGGAGGTAGACTGGAATTGCATGTAAAGCATAGGAAAAGAGGCAGAACGTCCACAATGATGCACGTGGCCAAAAAGGGCGTATGCGTTTTTTCCTGAATATATTCAGGAAAAAACGCATACGCCCTTTTTGGCCAACCAAGCAAGCTTGCAAAGGAAATCTGCACTACAATGAAGTCTCACTGCCCCCCGGTCAAAAGGGCCATCTGAAAACAGTGTAAAATCCATAAAGACAGGACAGGCCATGGAGAACTGGGAGCCTTGTTATGCTGATGGGCGGGATGTAAATTGCCAACAGCCACTCTGGAGAAGTGTATGGTGTTTCCTGAAACATCTAAAAAACAAAGCCACAGAGACTAGGGCACTTCCACTTATGGTCCTATAGCTTAGGGAAATTAAAATCAAAAAGACACAGCCACCCCAAATTTTGGGACGGCTCTGTTTACAAGAACCTCGTTTACAGTACAAATTCAATATCACAGAAAGTGAAAAATGAATAAAGAAGTTGTGGTACTTACATAAAATGCAATATCACTCAGCAATGAAATCTCTGTCATCAGGCCCGTAGCAGCATAATAAGTGGATTCAGGTACGATGATTCTAAGTGAAATAAGTCACACAGAAAAAGACACATCATAAAATATCACTACTACACGGAATGTAAACTTGTCTACACAGGAACTGAATTACAAAACAGAACAGTGTCTCAAATGGAGAAAACAAACTTATGCTTGCTTAAGGGGAAAGGTGAGTTGGGGTGCTGCATAAAACCAGAGATTGAAATTAGCACAGATACCGTTCCATAAGCCAAATATATAATAGACATGAGCTACTCCTTGCTCAACGAAGTGGACTCATCGCCCCATATTAAACGCCTAAGAATATACCTGACAAGTAAGAATCTTAAAACCTATGGATTTATATGTCTCCGAAAGAGAATCAAACGTGTGTACAGCGGCATAATCGCAGCAGTGATAGGATTGGTGAGGTTCGGTGAGCAAATGCAGACCCTTTGAAGTCATATTGCATGGTACCCATTCCATGGGTCTCAACTCTCCAGGTTTAAGGGATTCTTCCTTCAGCTAAAACATGCATGTGGAACCCAGTGTATGATCCACCGTGTGATCGGGAAACGTGTTCAAATGTGTCAGTTTTCGTCCCCTGGTACTCGGGTGCAACATTCCAGACGCTTTACTAACACTCTCCCCACTTGGAGAGTCAGTGCCTTTAACCTCCTGTTTGGCCCAGTTTGCAATTTCTGCGGAAAATGAACAGGAATAGGGAGAACCAATGAGAGACTAGCTGGAGGTGTCTGGACGGGCAAATTTAACTCTAATTTCCCACCAGGAAGAGGAATTAACCAAAGGCTCAGCGTGCCATGCCGGAACCACACTAGGGCCTGAAGCAAGGCTGTGGTGTTGCGGCCAGCTCACAAGAAACCGAGTTGAAGAAAGGAGCTCAGGGGCACTGTCATTCACAAACCTGCAGAGTTATAAATGACAGCTATCGTCCAAAAATATATTGAAGTAAGGCTGCCAAGAGGACTTGAAAGCGGGGCAGAATTGCAGGAAACCGATTTCAGGAGGTAGACTGGAATTGCATGTAAAGCATAGGAAAAGAGGCAGAACGTCCACAATGATGCACTTGGCCAAAAAGGGCGTATGCGTTTTTTCCTGAGGAAAAAACGCATACGCCCTCTTTGGCCAACCAAGCAAGCTTGCAAAGGAAATCTGCACTACAATGAAGTGTCACTGCCCCCCAGTCAAAAGGGCCATCTGAAAAAAGGGTAAAATCCAGAAAGGCAGGACAGGCCATGGAGAACTGGGAGCCTTGTTATGCTGATGGGCGGGATGTAAATTCCCAACAGCCACTCTGGAGAAGTGTATGGTGTTTCCTGAAACATCTAAAAAACAAAGCAACAGAGCCTAGGGCACTTCCACTTATAGTCCTATAGCTTAGAGAAATTAAAATCAAAAAGACACAGCCACCCCAAAGTTTGGGACAGCTCTGTTTACAAGAACCTCCTTTAAGGTACAAGTTCAATATCACAGAAAGCGAAAAATGGATAAAGAAATTGTGGTACCTACGTACAATGAAATATCACTCAGCAATGAAATCTATGTCATCAGGCCCGTAGCAGCACAATGAGTGGATTCAGGTACGATGATTCTAAGTGAAATAAGTCACACAGAAAAAGAAACATCATAAGATATCACTACTACACGGAATGTAAACTTGGCTACACAGGAATTGAATTACAAAACAGAACAGGGTCTCAAATGTAGAAAACCAACTTATGCTTTCTTAAGGGGAAAGGTGAGTTGGGGTGATGCATAAAACCAGAGATTGAAATTAGCACAGATACCGTTCCAAAAGCCAAATATGTAATAGACAAGAGCTACTCCTTGCTCAACCAAGTGGACTCTACACTCCATATTAAACGCCTAAGAATATAGCTGACTAGTAAGTATCTTAAAACCTATGGATTTATATGTCTCCGAAAGAGAATCAAGCGTGTGTACAGCGGCATAAACGCAGCAGTGATAGGATTGGTGAGGTTCGGTGAGCAAATGCAGACCCTTTGAAGTCATATTGCATGGTACCCATTCCATGGGTCTCAACTCTCCAGGTTTAAGGGATTCTTCCTTCAGCTAAAACATGCATGTGGAACCCAGAGTATGATCCACCGTGTACTCGGGAAACGTGTTCAAATGTGTCTCAGGTTTCGTCCCCTGGTACTCGGGTGCAACATTCCAGACGCTTTACTAACACTCTCCCTACTTGGAGAGTCAGTGCCTTTAACCTCCTGTTTGGCCCAGTTTGCAATTTCTGCGGAAAATGAACATGAATAGGGAGAACCAATGAGAGACTAGCTGGAGGTGTCTGGACGGGCAAATTTAACTCTCATTTCCCACCAGAAAGAGGAATTAAACAAAGGCTCAGCGTGCCAGGCCAGAACCACACCAAGGCCTGAAGCAAGGCTGCGGTGTTGCGGCCAGCTCACAAGAAAGCGAGTTGAAGAAAGGAGCTCAGGGGCACTGTCATTCACAAACCTGCAGAGTTATAAATGACAGGTATCGTCCAGAAATATATTGAAATAAGGCTGCCAAGAGGACTTGAAAGCGGGGCAGAAATGCAGGAAACCGATTTCAGGAGGTAGACTGGAATTGCATGCAAAGCATAGGAAAAGAGGCAGAAAGTCCACAATGATGCACTTGGCCAAAAAGGGGGTATGCGTTTTTTCCTGAATATATTCAGGAAAAAACGCATACGCCCTTCTTGGCCAACCAAGCAAGCTTGCAAAGGAAATCTGCACTACAATGAAGTCTCACTGCCCCCCGGTCAAAAGGGCCATCTGAAAAAAGTGTAAAATCCAGAAAGTCAGGACAGGCCATGGAGAACTGAGAGCCTTGTTATGCTCATGGGCGGGATGTAAATTGCCAACAGCCACTCTGGAGAAGTGTATGGTGTTTCCTGAAACATCTAAAAAGCAAAGCAACAGAGCCTAGGGCACTTCCACTTATGGTCCTATAGCTTAGGGAAATTAAAATCAAAAAGACACAGCCACCCCAAAGTTTGGGATGGCTCTGTTTACAAGAACTTCGTTTACGGTACAAGTTCAATATCACACAAAGTGAAAAATGGATAAAGAAGTTGTGGTACTTACGTACAATGGAATATCACTCAGCAATGAAATCTATGTCATCAGGCCCATAGCAGCGTAATGAGTGGATTCAGGTATGATGATTCTAAGTGAAATAAGTCACACAGAAAAAGAAACATCATAAGATATCACTACTACACGGAATGTAAACTTGGCTACACAGGAACTAAATTACAAAACAGAACAGGGTCTCAAATGTAGAAAACCAACTTATGCTTGCTTAAGGGGAAAGGTGAGTTGGGGTGCTGCATAAAACCATAGATTGAAATTAGCACAGATACCGTTCCATAAGCCAAATATGTAATAGACAAGAGCTACTCCTTGCTCAACGAAGTGGACTCAACGCCCCATATTAAACGCCTAAGAATATAGCTGACTAGTAAGTATCTTAAAACCTATGGATTTATATGTCTCCGAAAGAGAATCAAACGTGTGTACAGTGGCATAAACGCAGCAGTGATAGGATTGGTGAGGTTCGGTTAGCAAATGCAGACCCTTTGAAGTCATATTGCATGGTACCCTTTCCATGGGTCTCAACTCTCCAGGTTTAAGGGATTCTTCCTTCAGCTAAAACATGCATGTGGAACCCAGAGTATGATCCACCGTGTGATCGGGAAACGTGTTCAAATGTGTCTCAGGTTTCGTCCCCTGGTACTCGGGTGCAACATTCCAGACGCTTTACTAACACTCTCCCCACTTGGAGAGTCAGTGCCTTTAACCTCCTGTTTGGCCCACTTTGCAATTTCTGCGGAAAATGAACAGGAATAGGGAGAACCAATGAGAGACTAGCTGGAGGTGTCTGGACTGGCAAGTTTAACTCTCATTTCCCACCAGGAAGAGGAATTAATCAAAGGCTCAGCGAGCCATGCCGGAACCACACTAGGGCCTCAAGCAAGGCTGCAGTCTTGCGGCCAGCTCACAAGAAAGCGAGTTGAAGAAAGGAGCTCAGGGACACTGTCATTCAGAAACCTGCAGAGTTATAAATGACAGCTATCGTCCAAAAATATATTGAAGTAAGGCTGCCAAGAGGACTTGAAAGCGGGGCAGAATTGCAGGAAACCGATTTCAGGAGGTAGACTGGAATTGCATGTAAAGCATACGAAAAGAGGCAGAACGTCCACAATGATACACTTGGCCAAAAAGGGCATATGCGTTTTTTCCTGAATATATTCAGGAAAAAACGCATACGCTCTTTTTGGCCAACCAAGCAAGCTTGCAAAGGAAATCTGCACTACAATGAAGTCTCACTGCCCCCCGGTCAAAAGGGCCATCTGAAAAAAGTGTAAAATCCAGAAAGGCAGTACAGGCCATGGAGAACTGGGAGAATTGTTATACATGGGCGGGATGTGTATTGCCAACAGCCACTCTGGATAAGTGTATTGTGTTTCCTGAAACATCTAAAAAACAAAGCAACAGAGACTAGGGCACTTCCACTTATGGTCCTATAGATTAGGGAAATTAAAATCAAAAAGACACAGTCACCCCAAAGTTTGGGACGGCTCTGTTTACAAGAACCTCGTTTACAGTACAAATTCAATATCACAGAAAGTGAAAAATGAATAAAGAAGTTGTGGTACTTACATACAATGCAATATCACTCAGCAATGAAATCTATGTCATCAGGCACGTAGCAGCATAATGAGTGGATTCAGGTACGATGATTCTAAGTGAAATAAGTCACACAGAAAAAGAAACATCATAAGATATCACTACTACACGGAATGTAAACTTGGCTACACAGGAACTGAATTACAAAACAGAACAGGGTCTCAAATGGAGAAAACCAACTTATGCTTGCTTAAGGGGAAAGGTGAGTTGGGGTGCTGCATAAAACCAGAGATTGAAATTAGCACAGATACCGTTCCATAGCCAAATATGTAATAGACATGAGCTACTCCTTGTTCCACGAAGTGGACTCAACGCCCCATATTAAACGCCTAAGAATATACCTGACAAGTAAGAATCTTAAAACCTATGGATTTATATGTCTCCGAAAGTGAATCAAAAGTGTGTACAGCGGCATAAACAAAGCAGTGATAGGATTGGTGAGGTTCGGTAAGCAAATGCAGACCCTTTGAAGTCATATTGCATGGTACCCTTTCCATGGGTCTCAACTCTCCAGGTTTAAGGCATTCTTCCTTCAGCTAAAACATGCATGTGGAACCCAGTGTATGATCCACCGTGTGATCGGGAGACGTGTTCAAATGTGTCAGTTTTCGTCCCCTGGTACTCGGGTGCAACATTCCAGACGCTTTACTAACACTCTCCCCACTTGGAGAGTCAGTGCATTTAACCTCCTCTTTGGCCCAGTTTGCAATTTCTGCGGAAAATGAACAGGAATAGGGAGAACCAATGAGAGACTAGCTGGAGGTGTCTGGACGGGCAAATTTAACTCTCATTTCCCACCAGGAAGAGGAATTAACCAAAGGCTCAGTGTGCCGTGCTGGAACGACCCTAGGGCCTGAAGCAATCCTGCGGTGTTGCGGCCAGCTCACAAGAAAGCGAGTTGAAGAAAGGAGCTCAGGGGCACTGTCATTCACAAACCTGCAGAGTTATAAATGACAGCTATCGTCCAAAAATATATTGAAGTAAGGCTGCCAAGAGGACTTGAAAGCGGGGCAGAATTGCAGGAAACCGATTTCAGGAGGTAGACTGGAATTGCATGTAAAGCATAGGAAAAGAGGCAGAACGTCCACAATGATGCACTTGGCCAAAAAGGGCGTATGCGTTTTTTCCTGAATATATTCAGGAAAAAACGCATACGCCCTTTTTGGCCAACCAAGCAAGCTTGCAAAGGAAATCTGCACTACAATGAAGTCTCACTGCCCCCGGTCAAAAGGGCCATCTGAAAAAAGTGTAAAATCCAGAAAGGCAGTACAGGCCATGGAGAACTGGGAGCCATGTTATGCTGATGGGCAGGATATAAATTGCCAACAGCCACTCTGGAGAAGTGTATGGTGTTTCCTGAAACATCTAAAAAACAAAGCAACAGAGCCTAGGGCACTTCCACTTATGGTCCTATAGCTTAGGGAAATTAAAATCAAAAAGACACAGCCACCACAAAGTTTGGGACGGCTCTGTTTACAAGAACCTCGTTTATGGTACAAATTCAATATCACAGAAACTGAAAAATGGATAAAGAAGTTGTGGTACTTACATACAATGCAATATCACTCAGCAATGAAATCTATGTCATCAGGCCCATAGCAGCATAATGAGTGGATTCAGGTACGATGATTCTAAGTGAAATAAGTCACACAGAAAAAGAAACATCATAAGATATCACTACTACACGGAATGTAAACTTGTCTACACAGGAACTAAATTACAAAACAGAACAGGGTCTAAAATGTAGAAAACCAAATTATGCTTGCTTAAGGGGAAAGGTGAGTTGGGGTGCTGCATAAAACCAGAGATTGAAATTAGCACAGATACCGTTCCATAAGCCAAAGATGTAATAGACAAGAGCTACTCCTTGCTCAACCAAGTGGACTCTACACCCCATATTAAACGCCTAAGAATATAGCTGACTAGTAAGTATCTTAAAACCTATGGATTTATATGTATCCGAAAGAGAATCAAACGTGTGTACAGCGGCATAAACGCAGCAGTGATAGGATTGGTGAGGTTCGGTGAGCAAATGCAGACCCTTTGAAGTCATATTGCATGGTACCCATTCCATAGGTCTCAACTCTCCAGGTTTAAGGGATTCTTCCTTCAGCTAAAACATGCATGTGGAACCCAGAGTATGATCCACCGTGTGATCGGGAAACGTGTTCAAATGTGTCTCAATTTCGTCCCCCGGTACTCGGGTGCAACATTCCAGACGCTTTACTAACACTTTCCCCACTTGGGGAGTCAGTGCCTTTAACCTCCTCTTTGGCCCAGTTTGCAATTTCTCTGGAAAATGAACAGGAATAGGGAGAACCAATGAGAGACTAGCGGAGGTGTCTGGACCGGCAAATTTAACTCTCATTTCCCACCAGGAAGAGGAATTAACCAAAGGCTCAGCGTGGCGTGCCGGAACGACACTAGGGCCTGAAGCATACCTGCGGTGTTGCGGCCAGCTCACAAGAAAGCGAGTTGAAGAAAGGAGCTCAGGGGCACTGTCATTCCCAAACCTGCAGAGTTATAAATGACAGCTATCGTCCAAAAATATATTGAAGTAAGGCTGCCAAGAGGACTGGAAAGCGGGGCAGAATTGCAGGAAACCGATTTCAGGAGGTAGACTGGAATTGCATGTAAAGCATAGGAAAAGAGGCAGAATGTCCACAATGATGCAGTTGGCCAAAACGGGCATATGCGTTTTTTCCTCAGGAAAAAAAGCATACGCCCTTTTTGGCCAACCAAGCAAGCTTGCAAAGGAAATCTGCACTACAATGAAGTCTCACTGCCCCCCGGTCAAAAGGGCCATCTGAAAAAAGTGTAAAATCCAGAAAGGCAGGACAGGCCATGGAGAACTGTGAGCCTTGTTATGCTGATGGGCGGGATGTAAATTGCCAACAGCCACTCTGGAGAAGTGTATGGTGTTTCCTGAAACATCTAAAAAACAAAGCAACAGAGCCTAGGGCACTTCCACTTATGGTCCTATAGCTTAGGGAAACGAAAATCAAAAAGACCAGCCAACCCAAAGTTTGGGACGGCTCTGTTTACAAGAACTTCGTTTACGGTACAAGTTCAATATCACAGAAAGTGAAAAATGAATAAAGAAGTTGTGGTACTTACATACAATGCAATATCACTCAGCAATGAAATCTATGTCATCAGGCACGTAGCAGCATAATAAGTGGATTCAGGTACGATGATTCTAAGTGAAATAAGTCACACAGAAAAAGAAACATCATAAGATATCACTACTACATGGAATGTAAACTTGTCTACACAGGAACTGAATTACAAAACAGAACAGGGTCTCAAATGGAGAAAACCAACTTATGCTTCCTTAAGGGGAAAGGTGAGTTGGGGTGCTGCATAAAACCAGAGATTGAAATTAGCACAGATACCGTTCCATAAGCCAAATATGTAATACACAAGAGCTACTCCTTGTTCAACGAAGTGGACTCAACGCCCCATATTAAACGCCTAAGAATATACCTGACAAGTAAGAATCTTAAAACCTATGGATTTATATTTCTCCGAAAGAGAATCAAACGTGTGTACAGCGGCATAAACGCAGCAGTGATAGGATTGGTGAGGTTCGGTGAACAAATGCAGACCCTTTGAAGTCATATTGCATGGTACCCATTCCATGGTTCTCAACTCTCCAGGTTTAAGGGATTCTTCCTTCAGCTAAAACATGCATGTGGAACCCAGTGTATGATCCACCGTGTGATCGGGAAACGTGTTCAAATGTGTCAGTTTTCATCCCCTGGTACTCGGGTGAAACATTCCAGACGCTTTAATAACACTCTCCCCACTTGGAGAGTCAGTGCCTTTAACCTCCTCTTTGGCCCAGTTTACAATTTCTGCGGAAAATGAACAGGAATAGGGAGAACCAATGAGAGACTAGCTGGAGGTGTCTGGACGGGCAAATTTAACTCTCATTTCCCACCAGGAAGAGGAATTAACCAAAGGCTCAGCGTGCCATGCCGGAACCACACTAGGGCCTGAAGCAAGGCTGCGGTGTTGCGGCCAGCCCACAAGAAAGCGAGTTGAAGAAAGGAGCTCAGGGGCACTGTAATTCACAAACCTGCAGAGTTATAAATGACAGCTATAGTCCAAAAATATATTGAAGTAAGGCTGCCAAGAGGACTTGAAAGCGGGGCAGAATTGCAGGAAACCGATTTCAGGAGGTAGACTGGAATTGTATGTAAAGCATACGAAAAGAGGCAGAACGTCCACAATGATGCACTTGGCCAAATAGGGCGTATGCGTTTTTTCCTGAATATATTCAGGAAAAAACTCATACGCCCTTTTTGGCCAACCAAGCAAGCTTGCAAAGGAAATCTGCACTACAATGAAGTCTCACTGCCCCCCAGTCAAAAGGGCCATCTGAAAAAAGTGTAAAATCCAGAAAGGCAGGACAGGCCATGGAGAACTGAGAGCCTTGTTATGCTCATGGGCGGGATGTAAATTGCCAACAGCCACTCAGGAGAAGTGTATGGTGTTTCCTGAAACATCTAAAAAACAAAGCAACAGAGCCTAGGGCTCTTCCACTTATGGTCCTATAGCATAGGGAAATTAAAATCAAAAACACACAGCCACCCCAAAGTTTGGGGTTGCTCTGTTTACAAGAACTTTGTTTACGGTACATGTTCAATATCACAGAAAGTGAAAAATGGATAAAGAAGTTGTGGTACTTACGTACAATGCAATATCACTCAGCAATGAAATCTATGTCATCAGGCCCATAGCAGCATAATGAGTGGATTCAGGTACGATGATTCTAAGTGAAATAAGTCACACAGAAAAAGAAACATCATAAGATATCACTACTACACGGAATGTAAACTTGGCTACACAGGAACTGAATTACAAAACAGAACAGGGTCTCAAATGTAGAAAACCAACTTATGCTTGCTTAAGGGGAAAGGTGAGTTGGGGTGCTGCATAAAACCAGAGATTGAAATTAGCACAGATACCGTTCCATAAGCCAAATATGTAATAGACATGAGCTACTCCTTGCTCAACGAAGTGGACTCAACGCCCCATATTAAACGCCTAAGAATATACCTGACAAGTAAGAATCTTAAAACCTATGGATTTATATGTCTCCGAAAGAGAATCAAGCGTGTGTACAGCGGCATAAATGTAGCAGTGATAGGATTGGTGAGGTTCGGTGAGCAAATGCAGACCCTTTGAAATCATATTGCATGGTACCCATTCCATGGGTCTCAACTCTCCAGGTTTAAGGGATTCTTCCTTCAGCTAAAACATGCATGTGGAACCCAGAGTATGATCCACCGTGTGATCGGGAAACGTGTTCAAATGTGTCTCAGTTTTCTTCCCCTGGTACTCGGGTGCAACATTCCAGACGCTTTACTAACACTCTCCCCACTTGGAGAGTCAGTGCCTTTAACCTCCTGTTTGGCCCAGTTTGCAATTTCTGTGGAAAATGAACAGGAATAGGGAGAACCAATGAGAGACTAGCTGGAGGTGTCTGGACGGGCAAATTTAACTCTCATTTCCCACCACAAAGAGGAATTAACCAAAGGCTCAGCGTGCCGTGCCGGAACAACACTAGGGCCTGAAGCAATCCTGCGGTGTTGCGGGCAGCTCACAAGAAAGCGAGTTGAAGAAAGGAGCTCAGGGGCACTGTCATTCACAGACCTGCAGAGTTATAAATGACAGCTATCATCCAAAAATATATTGAAGTAAGGCTGCCAAGAGGACTTGAATGCGGGGCAGAATTGCAGGAAACTGATTTCAGGAGGTAGACTGGAATTGCATGTAAAGCATAGGAAAAGAGGCAGAACGTCCAAAATGATGCACTTGGCCAAAAAGGGCGTATGCGTTTTTTCCTGAATATATTCAGGAAAAAACGCATACGCACTTTTTGGCCAACCAAGCAAGCTTGCAAAGGAAATCTGCACTATAATGAAGTCTCACTGACCCCCGGTCAAAAGGGCCATCTGACAAAAGTGTAAAATCCAGAAAGGCAGGACAGGCCATGGAGAACTGGGAGCCTTGTTATGCTGATGGGCGGGATGTAAATTGCCAACAGCCACTCTGGAGAAGTGTATGGTGTTTCCTGAAACATCTAAAAAACAAAGCAACAGAGCCTAGGGCACTTCCACTTATGGTCCTATAGCTTAGGGAAATTAAAATCAAAAAGACACAGCCACCCCAAAGTTTGGGACGGCTGTGTTTACAAGAACCTCGTTTACGGTACAAATTCAATATCACAGAAAGTGAAAAATGGATAAAGAAGTTGTGGTACTTACATACAATGCAATATCGCTCAGCAATGAAATCTATGTCATCAGGCCCGTAGCAGCATAATGAGTGGATTCAGGTACGATGATTCTAAGTGAAATAAGTCACAGAGAAAAAGAAACATCATAAGATATCACTACTACACGGAATGTAAACTTGGCTACACAGGAACTGAATTACAAAACAGAACAGGGTCTCAAATGTAGAAAACCAACATATGCTTGCTTAAGGGGAAAGTTGAGTTGGGGTGCTGCATAAAACCAGAGATTGAAATTAGCACAGATACAGTTCCATAAGCCAAATATGTAATAGACAAGAGCTACTCCTTGCTCAACCAAGTGGACGCTACAACTCATATTAAACGCCTAAGAATATAGCTGACTAGTACGTATCGTAAAACATATGGATTTATATGTCTCCGAAAGAGAATCAGTCGTGTGTACAGCGGCATAAACGCAGCAGTGATAGGATTGGTGAGGTTCGGTGAGCAAATGCAGACCCTTTGAAGTCATATTGCATGGTACCCATTCCATGGGTCTCAACTCTCCAGGTTTAAGGGATTCTTCCTTCAGCTAAAACATGCAGGTGGAACCCAGAGTATGATCCACCGTGTACTCGGGAAACGTGTTCAAATGTGTCTCAGGTTTCGTCCCCTGGTACTCGGGTGCAACATTCCAGACGCTTTACTAACACTCTCCCCACTTGGAGAGTCAGTGCCTTTAACCTCCTGTTTGGCCCAGTTTGCAATTTCTGCGGAAAATGAACAGGAATATGGAGAACCAATGAGAGACTAGCTGGAGGTGTCTGGACGGGCAAATTTAACTCTCATTTCCCACCAGGAAGAGGAATTAACCAAAGGCTCACCGTGCCATGCCAGAACCACACTAGGGCCTGAAGCAAGGCTGCGGTGTTGCGGCCAGCTCACAAGAAAGCGAGTTGAAGAAAGGAGCTCAGGGGCACTGTCATTCACAAACCTGCAGAGTTATAAATGACAGCTATCGTCCAAAAATATATTGAAGTAAGGCTGCCAAGAGGACTTGAAAGCGGGGCAGAATTGCAGGAAACCGATTTCAGGAGGTAGACTGGAATTGCATGTAAAGCATAGGAAAAGAGGCAGAACGTCCACAATGATGCACTTGGCCAAAAAGGGCGTATGCGTTTTTTCCTGAATATATTCAGGAAAAAACGCATACGCCCTTTTTGGCCAACCAAGCAAGCTTGCAAAGGAAATCTGCACTACAATGAAGTCTCAGTGCCCCCCGGTCAAAAGGGCCATCTGAAAAAAGTGTAAAACCCAGAAAGGCAGGACAAGCCATGGAGAACTGGGAGCCTTGTTATGCTGATGGGGGGATGTAAATTGCCAACATCCACTCTGGAGAAGTGTATGGTGTTTCCTGAAACATCTACAAAACAAAGCAACAGAGCCTAGGGCACTTCCACTTATGGTCCTATAGCTTAGGGAAATTAAAATCAAAAAGACACAGCCACCCCAAAGTTTGGGATGGCTCTGTTTACAAGAACTTCGTTTACGGTACAAGTTCAATATCACACAAAGTGAAAAATGGATAAAGAAGTTGTGGTACTTACGTACAATGGAATATCACTCAGCAATGAAATCTATGTCATCAGGCCCATAGCAGCGTAATGAGTGGATTCAGGTACGATGATTCTAAGTGAAATAAGTCACACAGAAAAAGAAACATCATAAGATATCACTACTACACGGAATGTAAACTTGGCTACACAGGAACTAAATTACAAAACAGAACAGGGTCTCAAATGTAGAAAACCAACTTATGCTTGCTTAAGGGGAAAGGTGAGTTGGGGTGCTGCATAAAACCAGAGATTGAAATTAGCACAGATACCGTTCCATAAGCCAAATATGTAATAGACAAGAGCTACTCCTTGCTCAACGAAGTGGACTCAACGCCCCATATTAAACGCCTAAGAATATACCTGACTAGTAAGAATCTTAAAACCTATGGATTTATATGTCTCTGAAAGAGAATCAAACGTGTGTACAGCAGCATAAACACAGCAGTGATAGGATTGGTGAGGTTCCGTGAGCAAATGCAGACCCTTTGAAGTCATATTGCATGGTACCCATTCCATGGGTCTCAACTCTCCAGGTTTAAGGGATTCTTCCTTCAGCTAAAACATGCATGTGGAACCCAGAGTATGATACACCGTGTGATCGGGAAACGTGTTCAAATGTGACAGTTTTTGTCCCCTGGTATTCGGGTGCAACATTCCAGACGCTTTACTAACTCTCTCCCAACTTGGAGAGTCAGTGCCTTTAACCTCCTGTTTGGCCCAGTTTGCAATTTCTACGGAAAATGAACAGGAATAGGGAGAACCAATGAGAGACTAGCTGGAGGTGTCTGGACGGGCAAATTTAACTCTCATTTCCCACCAGGAAGAGGAATTAACCAAAGGCTCAGCGTGCCGTGCCGGAACCACACTAGGGCCTGAAGCAATCCTGCGGTGTTGCGGCCAGCTCACAAGAAAGCGAGTTGAAGAAAGGAGTTCAGGGGCACTGTCATTCACAGACCTGCAGAGTTATAAATGACAGCTATCGTCCAAAAATATATTGAAGTAAGGCTGCCAAGAGGACTTGAAAGCGGGGCAGAATTGCAGGAAACCGATTTCAGGAGGTAGACTGGAATTGCATGTAAAGCATAGGAAAAGAGGCAGAACGTCCACAATGATGCACTTGGCCAAAAAGGGCGTATGCGTTTTTTCCTGAATATATTCAGGAAAAAACGCATACGCCCTTTTTGGCCAACCAAGCAAGCTTGCAAAGGAAATCTGCACTACAATGAAGTCTCACTGCCCCCTGGTCAAAAGGGCCATCTGAAAACAGTGTAAAATCCAGAAAGGCAGGACAGGCCACGGAGAACTGGGAGCCTTGTTATGCTGATGGGGGGATGTAAATTGCCAACATCCACTCTGGAGAAGTGTATGGTGTTTCCTGAAACATCTACAAAACAAAGCAACAGAGCCTAGGGCACTTCCACTTATGGTCCTATAGCTTAGGGAAATTAAAATCAAAAAGACACAGCCACCCCAAAGTTTGGGACGGCTCTGTTTACAAGAACTTCGTTTACGGTACAAGTTCAATATCACAGAAAGTAAAAAATGGATAAAGAAGTTGTGGTACTTACGTACAATGCAATATCACTCAGCAATGAAATCTATGTCATCAGGCCCATAGCAACATAATGAGTGGATTCAGGTACGATGATTCTAAGTGAAATAAGTCCCACAGAAAAAGAAACATCATAAGTTATCACTACTACACGGAATGTAAACTTGGCTACCCAGGAATTGAATTACAAAACAGAACAGGGTCTCAAATGTAGAAAACCAACTTATGCTTGCTTAAGGGGAAAGGTGAGTTGGGGTGATGCATAAAACCAGAGATTGAAATTAGCACAGATACCACTCCATAAGCCAAATATGTAATAGACAAGAGCTACTCCTTGCTCAACCAAGTGGACTCTACACCCCATATTAAACGCCTAAGAATATAGCTGACTAGTAAGTATCTTAAAACCTATGGATTTATATATGTCCGAAAGAGAATCAAGCGTGTGTACAGCGGCATAAACGCAGCAGTGATAGGATTGGTGAGGTTCGGTGAGCAAATGCAGACCCTTTGAAGTCATATTGCATGGTACCCATTCCATGGGTCTCAACTCTCCAGGTTTAAGGGATTCTTCCTTCAGCTAAAACATGCATGTGGAACCCAGAGTATGATCCACAGTGTGATTGGGAAACGTGTTCAAATGTGTCTTAGGTTTCGTCCCCTGGTACTCGGGTGCAACATTCCAGACGCTTTACTAACCCTCTCCCCACTTGGAGAGTCAGTGCCTTTACCCTCCTGTTTGGCCCAGTTTGCAATTTCTGCGGAAAATGAACAGGAATAGGGAGAACCAATGAGAGACTAGCTGGAGGTGTCTGGACGGGCAAATTTAACTCTCATTTCCCACCAGGAAGAGGAATTAACCAAAGGCTCACCGTGCCATGCCAGAACCACACTAGGGCCTGAAGCAAGGCTGCGGTGTTGCGGCCAGCTCACAAGAAAGCGAGTTGAAGAAAGGAGCTCAGGGGCACTGTCATTCACAAACCTGCAGAGTTATAAATGACACCTATCGTCCAAAAATATATTGAAGTAAGGCTGCCAAGAGGACTTGAAAGCGGGGCAGAATTGCAGGAAACCGATTTCAGGAGGTAGACTGGAATTGCATGTAAAGCATAGGAAAAGAGGCAGAACGTCCACAATGATGCACTTGGCCAAAAAGGGCTTATGCGTTTTTTCCTGAATATATTCAGGAAAAAACGCATACGCCCTTTTTGGCCAAACAAGCAAGCTTGCAAAGGAAATCTGCACTACAATGAAGTCTCACTGCCCCCCGGTCAAAAGGGCCATCTGAAAAAAGTGTAAAACCCAGAAAGGCAGGACAGGCCATGGAGAACTGGGAGCTTTGTTATGCTGATGGGCGGGATGTAAATTGCCAACAGCCACTCTGGAGAAGTGTATGGTGTTTCCTGAAACATCTACAAAACAAAGCAACAGAGCCTAGGGCACTTCCACTTATGGTCCTATAGCTTAGGGAAATTAAAATCAAAAAGACACAGCCACCCCAAAGTTTGGGACGGATGTGTTCACAAGAACTTCGTTTATGGTACAAGTTCAATATCACAGAAAGTGAAAAATGGATAAAGAATTTGTGGTACTTACGTACAATGCAATATCACTCAGCAATGAAATCTATGTCATCAGGCCCATAGCAGCATAATGAGTGGATTCAGGTACGATGATTCTAAGTGAAATAAGTCACACAGAAAAAGAAACATCATAAGATATCACTACTACACGGAATGTAAACTTGGCTACACAGGAACTGAATTACAAAACAGAACAGGGTCTCAAATGGAGAAAAACAACTTATGCTTGCTTAAGGAGGAAGGTGAGTTGGGGTGCTGCATAAAACCAGAGATTGAAATTAGCACAGATACCGTTCCATAAGCCAAATATGTAATAGACAAGAGCTACTCCTTGCTCAAAGAAGTGGACTCTACACACCATATTAAACGCCTAAGAATATAGCTGACTAGTAAGTATCTTAAAACCTATGGATTTATATGTCTCCGAAAGAGAATCAAGCATGTGTACAGCGGCATAAACGCAGCAGTGATAGGATTGGTGAGGTTCGGTGAGCAAATGCAGACCCTTTGAAGTCATATTGCATGGTACCCATTCCATGGGTCTCAAATCTCCAGGTTTAAGGGATTCTTCCTTCAGCTAAAACATGCATGTGGAACCCAGAGTATGATCCACCGTGTGATCGGGAAACGTGTTCAAATGTGTCTCAGGTTTCGTCCCCTGGTACTCGGGTGCAACATTCCAGACGCTTTACTAACACTCTCCCCACTTGGAGAGTCAGTGCCTTTAACCTCCTGTTTGGCCCAGTTTGCAATTTCTGCGGAAAATGAACAGGAATAGGGAGAACCAATGAGAGACTAGCTGGAGGTGTCTGGACGGGCAAATTTAACTCTCATTTCCCACCAGAAAGAAGAATTAACCAAAGGCTCAGCGTGCCAGGCCAGAACCACACCAGGGCCTGAAGCAAGGCTGCGGTGTTGCGGCCAGCTCACAAGAAAGCGAGTTGAAGAAAGGAGCTCAGGGGCACTGTCATTCACAGACCTGCAGAGTTATAAATGACAGCTATCGTCCAAAAATATATTGAAGTAAGGCTGCCAAGAGGACTTGAAAGCGGGGCAGAATTGCAGGAAACCGATTTCAGGAGGTAGACTGGAATTGCATGTAAAGCATAGGAAAAGAGGCAGAACGTCCACAATGATGCACTTGGCCAAAAAGGGCGTATGCGTTTTTTCCTGAATATATTCAGGAAAAAACGCATACGCCCTTTTTGGCCAACCAAGCAAGCTTGCAAAGGAAATCTGCACTACAATGAAGTCTCACTGCCCCCGGTCAAAAGGGACATCTGAAAACAGTGTAAAATCCAGAAAGGCAGGACAGGCCATGGAGAACTGGGAGCCTTGTTATGCTGATGGGCGGGATGTAAATTGCCAACAGCCACTCTGGAGAAGTGTATGGTGTTTCCTGAAACATCTAAAAAACAAAGCAACAGAGACTACGGCACTTCCACTTATGGTCCTATAGCTTAGGGAAATTAAAATCAAAAAGACACAGCCACCCCAAAGTTTGGGACGGCTCTGTTTACAAGAACGTCGTTTACAGTACAAATTCAATATCACAGAAAGTGAAAAATGAATAAAGAAGTTGTGGTACTTACATACAATGCAATATCACTCAGCAATGAAATCTATGTCATCAGGCCCGTAGCAGCATAATAAGTGGATTCAGGTACGATGATTCTAAATGAAATAAGTCTCACAGAAAAAGACACATCATAAGATATCACTACTACACGGAATGTAAACTTGTCTACACAGGAACTGAATTACAAAACAGAACAGTGTCTCAAATGGAGAAAACAAACTTATGCTTGCTTAAGGGGAAAGGTGAGTTGGGGTGCTGCATAAAACCAGAGATTGAAATTAGCACAGATACCGTTCCATAAGCCAAATATGTAATAGACATGAGCTACTCCTTGCTCAACGAAGTGGACTCATCGCCCCATATTAAACGCCTAAGAATATACCTGACAAGTAAGAATCTTAAAACCTATGGATTTATATGTCTCCGAAAGAGAATCAAACGTGTGTACAGCGGCATAAACGCAGCAGTGATAGGATTGGTGAGGTTCGGTGAGCAAATGCAGACCCTTTGAAGTCATATTGCATGGTACCCATTCCATGGGTCTCAACTCTCCAGGTTTAAGGGATTCTTCCTTCAGCTAAAACATGCATGTGGAACCCAGTGTATGATCCACCGTGTGATCGGGAAACGTGTTCAAATGTGTCAGTTTTCGTCCCCTGGTACTCAGGTGAAACATTCCAGATGCTTTAATAACACTCTCCCCACTTGGAGAGTCAGTGCCTTTAACCTCCTGTTTGGCCCAGTTTGCAATTTCTGCGGAAAATGAACAGGAATAGGGAGAACCAATGAGAGACTAGCTGGAGGTGTCTGGACGGGCAAATTTAACTCTAATTTCCCACCAGGAAGAGGAATTAAACAAAGGCTCAGCGTGCCATGCCGGAACCACACTAGGGCCTGAAGCAAGGCTGCCGTGTTGCGGCCAGCTCACAAGAAAGCGAGTTGAAGAAAGGAGCTCAGGGGCACTGTCATTCACAAACCTGCAGAGTTATAAATGACTGCTATCGTCCAAAAATATATTGAAGTAAGGCTGCCAAGAGGACTTGAAAGCGGGGCAGAATTGCAGGAAACCGATTTCAGGAGGTAGACTGGAATTGCATGTAAAGCATACGAAAAGAGGCAGAATGTCCACAATGATGCACTTGGCCAAAAAGGGCGTATACGTTTTTTCCTGAGGGAAAAACGCATACGCCCTCTTTGGCCAACCAAGCAAGCTTGCAAAGGAAATCTGCACTACAATGAAGTCTCACTGCCCCCAGTCAAAAGGGCCATCTGAAAAAAGGGTAAAATCCAGAAAGGCAGGACAGGCCATGGAGAACTGGGAGCCTTGTTATGCTGATGGGCGGGATGTAAATTGCCAACAGCCACTCTGGAGAAGTGTATGGTGTTTCCTGAAACATCTACAAAACAAAGCAAGAGAGCCTAGGGCACTTCCACTTATGGTCCTATAGCTTAGAGAAATTAAAATCAAAAAGACACAGCCACCCCAATGTTTGGGACAGCTCTGTTTACAAGAACCTCCTTTAAGGTACAAGTTCAATATCACAGAAAGCGAAAAATGGATAAAGAAATTGTGGTACCTACGTACAATGCAATATAACTCAGCAATGAAATCTATGTCATCAGGCCCGTAGCAGCACAATGAGTGGATTCAGATACGATGATTCTAAGTGAAATAAGTCACACAGAAAAAGAAACATCATAAGATATCACTACTACACGGAATGTAAACTTGGCTACACAGGAATTGAATTACAAAACAGAACAGGGTCTCAAATGTAGAAAACCAACTTATGCTTTCTTAAGGGGAAAGGTGAGTTGGGGTGATGCATAAAACCAGAGATTGAAATTAGCACAGATACCGTTCCATAAGCCAAATATGTAATAGACAAGAGCTACTCCTTGCTCAACCAAGTGGACTCTACACACCATATTAAACGCCTAAGAATATAGCTGACTAGTAAGTATCTTAAAACCTATGGATTTATATGTCTCCGAAAGAGAATCAAGCGTGTGTACAGCGGCATAAACGCAGCAGTGATAGGATTGGTGAGGTTCGGTGAGCAAATGCAGACCCTTTGAAGTCATATTGCATGGTACCCATTCCATGGGTCTCAACTCTCCAGGTTTAAGGGATTCTTCCTTCAGCTACAACATGCATGTGGAACCCAGAGTATGATCCACCGTGTACTCGGGAAACGTGTTCAAATGTGTCTCAGGTTTCGTCCCCTGGTACTCGGGTGCAACATTCCAGACGCTTTACTAACACTCTCCCCACTTGGAGAGTCAGTGACTTTAACCTCCTGTTTGGCCCAGTTTGCAATTTCTGCGGAAAATGAACAGGAATAGGGAGAACCAATGAGAGACTAGTTGGAGGTGTCTGGACGGGCAAATTTAACTCTCATTTCCCACCAGGAAGAGGAATTAACCAAAGGCTCACCGTGCCATGCCAGAACCACACTAGGGCCTGAAGCAAGGCTGCGGTGTTGCGGCCAGCTCACAAGAAAGCGAGTTGAAGAAAGGAGCTCAGGGGCACTGTCATTCACAAACCTGCAGAGTTATAAATGACAGCTATCGTCCAAAAATATATTGAAGTAAGGCTGCCAAGAGGACTTGAAAGCGGGGCAGAATTGCAGGAAACCGATTTCAGGAGGTAGACTGGAATTGCATGTAAAGCATAGGAAAAGAGGCAGAACGTCCACAATGATGCACTTGGCCAAAAAGGGCGTATGCGTTTTTTCCTGAATATATTCAGGAAAAAACGCATACGCCCTTCTTGGCCAACCAAGCAAGCTTGCAAAGGAAATCTGCACTACAATGAAGTCTCACTGCCCCCCGGTCAAAAGGGCAATCTGATAAAAGTGTAAAATCCAGAAAGGCAGTACAGGCCATGGAGAACTGAGAGCCTTGTTATGCTCATGGGCGGGATGTAAATTGCCAACAGCCACTCTGGAGAAGTGTATGGTGTTTCCTGAAATATCTAAAAAGCAAAGCAACAGAGCCTAGGGCACTTCCACTTATGGTCCTATAGCTTAGGGAAATTAAAATCAAAAAGACACAGCCACCCCAAAGTTTGGGATGGCTCTGTTTACAAGAACTTCGTTTACGGTACAAGTTCAATATCACACAAAGTGAAAAATGGATAAAGAAGTTGTGGTACTTACGTACAATGGAATATCACTCAGCAATGAAATCTATGTCATCAGGCCCATAGCAGCGTAATGAGTGGATTCAGGTACGATGATTCTAAGTGAAATAAGTCACACAGAAAAAGAAACATCATAAGATATCACTACTACACGGAATGTAAACTTGGCTACACAGGAACTAAATTACAAAACAGAACAGGGTCTCAAATGTAGAAAACCAACTTATGCTTTCTTAAGGGGAAAGGTGAGTTGGGGTGCTGCATAAAACCAGAGATTGAAATTAGCACAGATACCGTTCCATAAGCCAAATATGTAATAGACAAGAGCTACTCCTTGCTCAACGAAGTGGACTCAACGCCCCATATTAAACGCCTAAGAATATACCTGACTAGTAAGAATCTTAAAACCTATGGATTTATATGTCTCTGAAAGAGAATCAAACGTGTGTACAGCAGCATAAACACAGCAGTGATAGGATTGGTGAGGTTCCGTGAGCAAATGCAGACCCTTTGAAGTCATATTGCATGGTACCCATTCCATGGGTCTCAACTCTCCAGGTTTAAGGGATTCTTCCTTCAGCTAAAACATGCATGTGGAACCCAGAGTATGATACACCGTGTGATCGGGAAACGTGTTCAAATGTGACAGTTTTTGTCCCCTGGTATTCGGGTGCAACATTCCAGACGCTTTACTAACTCTCTCCCAACTTGGAGAGTCAGTGCCTTTAACCTCCTGTTTGGCCCAGTTTGCAATTTCTACGGAAAATGAACAGGAATAGGGAGAACCAATGAGAGACTAGCTGGAGGTGTCTGGACGGGCAAATTTAACTCTCATTTCCCACCAGGAAGAGGAATTAACCAAAGGCTCAGCGTGCCGTGCCGGAACCACACTAGGGCCTGAAGCAATCCTGCGGTGTTGCGGCCAGCTCACAAGAAAGCGAGTTGAAGAAAGGAGTTCAGGGGCACTGTCATTCACAGACCTGCAGAGTTATAAATGACAGCTATCGTCCAAAAATATATTGAAGTAAGGCTGCCAAGAGGACTTGAAAGCGGGGCAGAATTGCAGGAAACCGATTTCAGGAGGTAGACTGGAATTGCATGTAAAGCATAGGAAAAGAGGCAGAACGTCCACAATGATGCACTTGGCCAAAAAGGGCGTATGCGTTTTTTCCTGAATATATTCAGGAAAAAACGCATACGCCCTTTTTGGCCAACCAAGCAAGCTTGCAAAGGAAATCTGCACTACAATGAAGTCTCACTGCCCCCTGGTCAAAAGGGCCATCTGAAAACAGTGTAAAATCCAGAAAGGCAGGACAGGCCATGGAGAACTGGGAGCCTTGTTATGCTGATGGGCGGGATGTAAATTGCCAACAGCCACTCTGGAGAAGTGTATGGTGTTTCCTGAAACATCTAAAAAACAAAGCAACAGAGCCTAGGGCACTTCCACTTATGGTCCTATAGCTTAGGGAAATTAAAATCAAAAAGACACAGCCACCCCAAAGTTTGGGAAGGCTCTGTTTACAAGAACTTCGTTTACGGTACAATTTCAATATCACAGACAGCAAAAAATGGAAAAAGAAGTTGTGGTACTTACGTACAATGCAATATCACTCAGCAAAGAAATCTATGTCATCAGGCCCATAGCAGCATAACGAGTGGTTTCAGGTACGATAATTCTAAGTGAGATAAGTCACACAGAAAAAGAAACATCATAAGATATCACTACTACACGGAATGTAAACTTGGCTACACAGGAACTGAATTACAAAACAGAACAGTCTCTCAAATGGAGAAAACCAACTTATGCTTGCTTAAGGGGAAAGGTGAGTTGGGGTGCTGCATAAAACCAGAGATTGAAATTAGCACAGATACCGTTCCATAAGCCAAATATGTAATAGACAAGAGCTACTCCTTGCTCAACGAAGTGGACTCAACACCCCATATTAAACGCCTAAGAATATACCTCACTAGTAAGAATCTTAACACCTATGGATTTATATGTCTCTGAAAGAGAATCAAGCGTGTGTACAGTGGCATAAACGCAGCAGTGATAGGATTGGTGAGGTTCGGTGAGCAAATGCAGACCCTTTGAAGTCATATTGCATGGTACCCATTCCATGGGTCTCAACTCTCCATGTTTAAGGGATTCTTCCTTCAGCTAAAAAGCATGTGGAACCCAGAGTATGATCCACCGTGTGATCGGGAAACGTGTTCAAATGTGACTCAGTTTTCGTCCCCCGGTACTCGGGTGACACATTCCAGATGCTTTACTAACACTCTCCCCACTTGGAGAGTCAGTGCCTTTAACCTCCTGTATGGCCCAGTTTGCAATTTCTGCGGAAAATGAACAGGAATAGGGAGAACCAATGAGAGACTAGCTGGAGGTGTCTGGACGGGCAAATTTAACTCTCATTTCCCAGCAGGAAGAGGAATTAACCAAAGGCTCAGCGTGCCATGCTGGAAACACACTAGGGCCTGAAGCAATCCTGCGGTGTTGTGGCCAGCTCACAAGAAAGCGAATTGAAGAAAAGAGCTCAGTGGCACTGTCATTCACAAACCTGCAGAGTTATAAATGACAGCTATCATCCAAAAATATATTGAAGTAAGGCTGCCAAGAGGACTTGAAAGCGGGGTAGAATTGCAGGAAACCGATTTCAGGAGGTAGACTGGAATTGCATGTAAAGCATAGGAAAAGAGGCAGAACGTCCACAATGATGCACTTGGCCAAAAAGTGCGTATGCGTTTTTTCCTGAATATACTCAGGAAAAAACACATAAGCCCTTTTTTGCCAACCAAGCAAGCTTGCAAAGGAAATCTGCACTACAATGAAGTCTCACTGCCCCCCAGTCAAAAGGGCCATCTGAAAAAAGTGTAAAATCCAGAAAGGCAGGACAGGCCATGGAGAACTGGGAGCCTTGTTATGCTGATGGGTGGGATGTAAATTGCCAACAGCCACTCTGGAGAATTGTATGGTGTTTCTTGAAATATCTAAAAAACAAAGCAACAGAGCCTAGGTCACTTCCACTTATTGTCCTATAGCTTAGGGAAATTAAAATCAAAAAGACAAAGACACCCCAAAGTTTGGGCCGGCTCTGTTTACAAGAACCTCGTGTATGGTACAAGTTCAATATCACAGAAAGCGAAAAATGGATAAAGATGTTGTGGTACTTACGTACAATGCAATATCACTCAGCAATGAAATCTATGTCATCAGGCCCGTAGCAGCATAATGAGTGGATTCAGGTACGATGAATCTGAGTGAAATAAGTCACACAGAAAAAGAAACATCATAAGATATCACTACTACATGGAATGTAAACTTGGCTACACAGGAACTGAATTACAAAACAGAACAGGGTCTCAAATGTAGAAAACCAACTTATACTTGCCAAGGGGAAAGGTCAGTTGGGGTGCTGCATAAAACCAGAGATTGAAATTAGCACAGATACCGTTCCATAAGCCAAATATATAATAGACAAGAGCTACTCCTTGCTCAACGAAGTGGACTGAACACCCCATATGAAATGCCTAAGAATATACCTGACAAGTAAGAAGCTTAAAACCTATGGATTTATATGTCTCTGAAAGAGAATCAAGCGTGTGTACAGTGGCATAAACCCAGCAGTGATAGAATTGGTGAGGTTCGGTGAGCAAATGCAGACCCTTTGAAGTCATATTGCATGGTACCCATTCCATGGGTCTCAACTCTCCAGGTTTAAGGGATTCTTCCTTCAGCTAAAACATGCATGTGGAACCCAGAGTATGATCCACCGTGTGATCGCGAAACGTGTTCAAATGTGTCTCAGTTTTCGTCCCCTGGTACTCGGGTGCAACATTTCAGATGCTTTACTAACACTCTCCCCACTTAGAGAGTCAGTGCCTTTAACCTCCTGTTTGGCCCAGTTTGCCATTTCTGCGGAAAATGAACAGGAATAGGGAGAACCAATGAGAGACTAGCTGGAGGTGTCTGGACGGGTAAATTTAACTCTCATTTCCCACAAGGAAGAGGAATTAACCAAATGCTCAGAGTGTCATGCTGGAACCACACTAGGGCCTGAAGCAATCCTGCGGTGTTGCGGCCAGCTCACAAGAAAGCGAGTTGAAGAAAGGAGCTCAGGGGCACTGTAATTCACAAACCTGCAGAGTTATAAATGACAGCTATCATCCAAAAATATATTGAAGTAAGGCTGCCAAGAGGACTTGAAAGCGGGGCAGAATTGCAGGAAACCGATTTCAGGAGGTAGACTGGAATTGCATGTAAAGCATAGGAAAAGAGGCAGAACGTCCACAATGATGCACTTGACCAAAAAGGGCATATGCGTTTTTTCCTGAATATATTCAGGAAAAAACGCATATGCCCTTTTTGGCCAACCAAGCAAGCTTGCAAATGGAATCTGCACTACAATGAAGTCTCACTGCCCCCCGGTCAAAAGGGCCATCTGAAAAAAGTGTAAAATCCAGAAACGCAGGACAGGCCATGGAGAACTGGGAGCCTTGTTGTGCTGATGGGCGGGATGTAAATTGCCAAAAGCCACTCTGGAGAAGTGTATGGTGCTTCCTGAAACATCCAAAAAACAAAGCAACAGAGCCTAGGGTACTACCACTTATGGTCCTATAGCTTAGAGAAATTAAAATCAAAAAGACACAGCCACCCCAAAGTTTGGGATGGCTCTGTTTACAAGAAACTCGTTTACGGTACAAGTTCAATATCACAGAAAGCGAAAAATGGATAAAGAAGTTGTGGTACTTACGTACAATGCAATATCACTCAGCAATGAAATCTATGTCATCAGGCCCGTAGCAGCATAATGAGTGGATTCAGGTACGATGATTCTAAGTGAAATAAGTCACACAGAAAAAGAAACATCATAAGATATCACTACTACACGGAATGTAAACTTGGCTACACAGGAACTGAATTACAAAACAGAACAGGGTCTCAAATGTAGAAAACCAACTTATGCTTGCTTAACGGGAAAGGTGAGTTGGGGTGCTGCATAAAACCAGAGATTGAAATTAGCACAGATACCGTTCCATAAGCCAAATATGTAATAGACAAGAGCTACTCCTTGCTCAACGAAGTGGACTCAACACCCCATATGAAATGCCTAAGAATATACCTGACTAGTAAGAAGCTTAAAACCTATGGATTTATATGTCTCCGAAAGAGAATCAAGCGTGTGTACAGCAGCATAAACGCAGCAGTGATAGGATTGGTGAGGATCAGGGAGCAAATACAGACCCTTTAAGTCATAATGCATGGTGCCCATTCCATGCGTCTCAACTCTCCAGTTTTAAGGGATTCTTCCTTCAGCTAAAACATGCATGTGGAACCCAGAGTATGATCCACCGTGTGATCGGGAAACGTGTTCAAATGTGTCTCAGGTTTCGTCCCCTGGTACTCGGGTGCAACATTTCAGATGCTTTACTAACACTCTCTCCACTTGGAGAGTCAGTGCCTTTAACCTCCTGTTTGGCCCGGTTTGCAACTTCTGCGTAAGATGAACAGGAATAGGGAGAACCAATGAGAGACTAGATGGAGGTGTCTGGATGGGCAAATTTAACTCTCATTTCCCACCAAGAAGAGGAATTAACCAAAGGCTCAGCGTGCCGTGCCGGAACCACACTAGGTCCTGAAGCAATCTTGCGGTGTTGCGGCCAGCTCACAAGAAAGCGAGTTGAAGAAAGGAGCTCAGGGGCACTGTCATTCACGAACCTGCAGAGTTATAAATGACAGCTATCATCCAAAATTATACTGAAGTAAGGCTGCGAAGAGGACTTGAATGCGGGGCACAATTGCTGGAAACCCATTTCAGAAGGTACACGGGAGTCGCTCTTAAAGCATAGGAAAAGAGACAGAACTTGGAAAATAATGCACTTGGCAAAAAAGGGCATATGTGTTTTATCCAGAGCTCTCATAACCGAGGGGAGGAGATTCCCAGCAGGCTCCAACTGCCACCTGAGGGCTCACGTTGCCAAGGCAACGTGAGCAAGCCAGGCAGGAGTTACCTCACAGCAGAGGTCCCACCTCACAGAAGGGTGAGAAACCCAGCCAATATCAGACTCTCACCAGAGGGCCCACATCACCAAGAGGATGGGAACCAGGCAGGAGTGTCTTCACACCAGTGGGGCCACATCATCGAAAGGTGAGCTACTCAGCACATGTGTCCTCAAACCAGAGGACCCACATCACCAAGGGCCTCGGAGTGAGGCAGGCAGGAGTAGCCTCACAACACTGGGCCCATAGAATAAAAAAGTGAGGAATCCAGCAGTTGGAACCTCCCAGCAGGCGGCCCAGAGCACCGAGGCTATGGGATCTAGGCCGCAGTGAACTCACAGAAGAGGGCCCATGTCATGAAACTGAGCAACCCAGCCATTGGGACCTCAGAGCAGGAGGCCCACATCCCCATGGGGATATAAATCTGGTAGGAGTGTCCTCGCACCACTGAGAACGTATCAGAAAATTTTGGGAGACCAGCAGTTAGGGCCTGACGCCAGAGGACCCTCATCACCAAGGGAAGGAGGCTCCCAGCAGGCTCCAACTGCCACCAGAGGGCTGACGTCGCCAAGGCGATGTGTGCCAACCAGGCACGAATGACCTCACAGCAGAGGGCCCACCTCAGAGAAGTGTGACGAACCCAGTTAGGATCAGACTCGCACCAGATGGCCCACATCACCAAATGGATTGGAACCAGACAGGAGTGTCCTCACATGGGTAGGGCCACATCATCTAAAGGTGAGGAACCCAGAACATGTGGCTTCAAACCATAGGACACCCATCACCAAGGGGCTGAGAGTGAGGCAGGCAGGAGGAGCCTCACAACAGAGGGCCCCAAAATAAGAAAGGTGAGGAATCCAGCAGTTGGAACCTCCCAGCAGGCGGCCCAGAGCACAGAGGCTAGGGGATCCAAGCCAGAGTGAACTAACACCAGACAGCCCACATCATGAAACTGTGAGCAACCCAGACATTGGGACCTCAGAGCAGAAGGCCCACATCCCCATGGTGATGGGAACATGACAGGAGTGTCCTGGCATCACTGGGCTCACATCACAAAACGTGGGGTGCTCAGAAGTTAGGGCCTGACGCTAGAGGGCACTCATCACCGAGGGGAGGAGGCTCCCAGCAGGCTCCAGCTGCCACCAGAGGGCCAACGTCACCAAGGCGATGTGTGCCAGCCCGGCAGGAGTGACCTCACAGCAGAGGGCCCACCTCACAGAAGGGTGAGGAACACATCCAGGATCAGACTCTCACCAGAGGGCCCACATCACCAAGGGGATGGGAACCAGGCAGGCGTGTCCCCACACCAGTTGGACAACATCATCGAAAGGTGAGGATCCCAGCACATGTAGCCTCAAACCAGAGGAACCACATCACCAAGGGGTTCGGAATGAGTCTGGCAGGACCGGCCTCACAACACAGGGTCCATAGAATATAAAAGTTGAGGAATCCAGCAGTTGGAACCTCCCAGCAAGCGGCCCAGAGCACCGAGGCTATGGGATCTAGGCCGCAGTGAACTCACAGCAGAGGGCCCACATCATGAACCTGTGAGCAGCCCAGCCGTTGGGACCTCAGAACAGAAGGCCCACATCCCCATTGGGATGGGAACCTGGCAGGAGTGGCTTCGCACCACTTAGCACATATCAGAAAATGTTAGGAGCCCAGCAGTTAGGGCCTGACGCCAGGGGGCCCTCATAACTGAGGGGAGGAGACTCCCAGCGGGTTCCAACTGCCAACAGAGGGCCCACGTCTACAAGGTGGCATGCGCCAGCCAGGCAGTAGCGACCTCACAGCAGAGGGCCTATCTCACAGAAGGGTGAGGAACCGAGGTAGGATGAGACTCTTGCCAGAGGGCCCACAACACCAAGGGGATGGGAACCAGTCAGGACTGTCCTCCCACCAGTGGGGCCACATCATCGAAAGGTGAGGAACCCAGCACATGCGGCCTCATATCAGAGGACGTACATCACAAAGGGGATGGGAGTGAGGCAGGTAGGAGTAGCCTAAAAACAGAGGGCCCAAAGAATAAAAAAGGTGAGGAATCCAGCATTTGGAACCTCCCAGCAGGCGGCCGAGAGCACAGAAGCTATGGGATGCAGGCAGGAGTGAACTAACAGCAGAGAGCCCACATCATGAAACTGTGAGCAACCCAGGCGTTGGGACCTCAGAGCAGAAAACCCACATCCCCATGGGGATGGGAACCTGACAGGAGTGTCCTGGCATCACTGGGCTCACATCAGAAAACGTGGGGAGCCCAGCAGTTAGGGCCTGATGCTAGAGGGCCGTCATCACCGAGGGCAGGAGGCTCCCAGCAGGTTCCATGTGCCAACAGAGGGCCCACGTCGCCAAGGTGATGTGTGCAAGTCAGGCAGGATTGACCTCACAGCAGAGGGCCTACCTCACAGAAGAGTGAGGAACCCAGCCAGGATAAGACTGTCACCAGAAGGCCCACATCACCAAGGGGATGGGAACCAGGCAGGAGTGTCCTCACACCAGTGGGGCCACATCATTGAAAGTTGCGGAACCCAGCACATGTGGCCTCAAACCAGAGGACCCACATCATGAAGGGGTTGCGAGTGAGGCAGGCAGGAGGAGCATCGCAACACAGGACCCATAGAATACAAAAGTTGAGGAATCGTGCAGTTGGAACCTTACAGCAGGAGGCCCAGAGCACAGAGGCTATGGCATCCAGGCCAGAGTGAACTAACAGCAGAGAGCCCACATCATGAAACTGTGAACAACCCAGCCGTTGGGACCTCAGAGCAGAAGGCCCACATCCCAATGGGGATGTGAACCTGGATGGAGTGTCTTCGAACCACTGGGCGCATATCACAAAATGTGGGGAGCCCAGCCGTTAGGGCCTGATGCCAGAGGGCCCTCATCACCGAGGGGAGGAGGCTCCCAGCAGGCTCCAAGTGCCACCAGAGGGCTCATGTCCACAAGGCGAGGTGAGCAAGCCAGGCAGGAGTGACCTCACAGCAGACGGCCCACCTCACAGAAGGGTGAGGAACCCAGCCAGGATCAGACTCTCAACAGAGGGCCCACATCACCAAGGGGATGTGAACCAGGCAGGAGTCTCCTAAGACCATTGGTCCCACATCATCGAAAGGTGAGGAACCCAGCACATGTGGCCTCAAACCAGAGGACACACACCACGAAGGGGCTGGGAGTGAGGCAGGCAGGAGGATCCTCACAACAGAGGGCCTAAAAAATTAAAAAAGTGAGGAATCCAGCCGTTGGAACCTCCCAGCAGGCGGCCAAGAGCACAGAGGCTATGGGATCCAGGCCACAGTGAACTAACACCAGTGAGCCCACATCATGAAACTGTGATCAACCCAGCCGTTGGAACCTCAGAGCAGAAGGCCCACATCCCCATGGAGATGGGAACCTAAGAGGAGTGCCTGAGCATCACTGGGCTCACTAAGAAAAGTTGGGGAGCCCAGCAGTTAGGGCCTGACGTCAGAGGGCCCTCATCACAGAGGTGAGGAGGCTCCCAGCAGGGTCCAAGTGCCACCAGAGGGCTCATGTCAACAAGGCGAGGTGAGCAAGCCAGGCAAGAGTGACCTGATAATAGAGGGCCCACCTCACAGATGGGTGAGGAACCCAGCCAGGATCAGACTCTCACCAGAGGGCCCACATCACAAAGGGGATGGGAACCAGTCAGGATTATCCTCACACCAGTGGGGCCTCATCATCTTAAGGTGAGGAAGCCAGCACATGTGTCCTCAAACCAGAGGACCCACATCACCAAGGGCCTTGGAGTGAGGCAGGCAGGAGTAGCCTCACAACACAGGGCACATAATATAAAAAACGTGAGGATTCCAGCATTTAGACCTTCCAGCAGGCGGCTCAGAACACTGAGGCTATGGGATCCAGGCCACAGTGAACTCACAGCAGAGGGCCCACATCATAAAACTGTGAGCAACACAGGCGTTGGGACCTCAGCGCAGAAGGCCCACATCCCCATGGGAATGGGAACCTGGCTGGAGTGTCCTCGCACCACTGGGCGCACATCAGAAAATGTGGGGAGCCCACCATTTAGGGCCTGACGCCAGAGGGCCGTCATCACCGAGAGGAGGAGGCACCCTGCATACTCCAACTGCCACCAGAGGGCTCACGTCTCCAAGGTGACGTGTGCCAGCCAGGCAGGAGTGACCTCACAGAAGAGGGCCTACCTCACAGAACGTTGAGGAACCCAGCCAAGATTAGACTCTTGCCAGAGGGCCCACCTCACCAAGGGGATGGGAACCAGGCAGGAGTGTCCTCACACGAGTGGGGCCACATCATCGAAAGGTGAGGAACGCAGCACATGTGGCCTCAAGCCATAGGACAGTCATCACCAAGGGGCTGGCAGTGAGGCAGGCAGGAGGAGCCTCACAACAGAGGGCACATAGAATAAAAAAGTTGAGGAATCCAGCAGTTGGAACCTCCCAGCAGGCGGCTCAGAGCACCGATGATAAGGGATCCTTGCCGGAGTGAACTCACAGCAGAGGGCCCACATCATGGTACTGTGAGCAAGCCAGCCGTTTTGACCTCAGAGCAGAAGGCCCATATCCCCATGGGGATGGGAACCTGGCAAGAGTGCCCTCACTCACTTGGCGCACATCAGAAAATGTGGGGAGCCCAGCAGTTATGGCCTAAGGCAAGAGGGCCCTCATCACTGAGGGGAGGAGGATCCCAGCACACTCCAACTGCCACCAGAGGGCCCACGTCGCCAAGGTGACGTGTGCCAGACAGGCATGATTGACCTCACAGCAGAGGGCCCACCTCACAGAAGGGTGAGGAACCCAGCCAGGATCAGACTCTCACCTGAGGGCCCACATCAGCAAGGGGATGGGAACCAGTCCGGACTGTCTTCCCTCCAGTGGGGCCACATCATCGAAAGGTGCGGAACCCAGCACATGTGGCCTCAAACCAGAGGACACACATCACGAAGGGGCTGGGAGTGAGGCAGGCAGGAGGATACTCACAACAGAGGGCCCAAAAAATTAAAAAAGTGAGGAATCCAGCCGTTGGAACCTCCCAGCAGGCGGCCAAGAGCACAGAGGCTATGGGATCCAGGCCTCTGTGAACTAACACCAGAGAGCCCACATCATGAAAATGTGAACAACCCAGCCGTTGGGACCTCAGAGCAGAAGGCCCACATCCCCATGGAGATGGGATCCTAAGAGGAGTGCCCAAGCATCATTGGGCTCACTAAGAAAAGTTGGTGAGCCCAGCAGTTAGGGCCTGACGCAAGAGGGCCCTCATCACCGGGGGGAGGAGATTCCCAGCACGCTCCAACTGCCACCACACAGCTGACTTCACCAAGGCAATGTGTGCCAGCCATGCAGGAGTGACCTATCAGCAGAGGGTCTCCCTCACAGAAGGGTGAGGAGCACAGCCAGGAACAGACTCTCACCAGGGGGTCCACATAACCACGTGGATGAGAACCAGGCAGGAGTGTCCTCACACTAGTGGGGCCACATCATCGAAAGGTGAGGAACCCAGCAAAGGTGGCCACAAACCAGAGGACCCACATCACCAAGGGGTTGAGAGTGAGGTAGGTGTCTGGACGGGCATATTTAACACTCATTTCCCACCAGGAAGAGGAATTAACCAAAGGCTCAGCGTGCCCTGCCAGAAGCAGATTAGGGCCTGAAGCAGTCTTGCGGGTTTGCGGCCAGCTCACAAGAAAGCGAGTTGAAGAAAGGAGCTCAGGGGCCCTGTAATTCACAAACCTGCAGAGTTATAAATGACAGATAACGTCCAAAAATATATTGAAGTAAGGCTGCGAAGAGGACTTGAAAGCGGGGCAGAATTTCAGGAAACCGATTTCAGGAGGTAGACTGGATTTACATTTAAAGCATAGGAAAAGAGGCAGAACATCGACAATGATGCACGTGACATAAAAGGGCATATGAGTTTGTTCCTGAATATATTCAGGAAAAAACACATACGCCCTTTTTGGCAAACCAAGCAAGCTTGCAATGGAAATCCGAACTACTATGAAGTGTCACTTCCCCCTGGTCTAAAGGGCCATCTGAAAAATGTGTAAAATCAAGAAAGGCAAGACAGGCCATGGGGAAAAAGGAGCCTTGTTATGCTGATGGGCGGGATGTAAATTACCAACAGCCACTCTGGAGAAGTGTATGGTGTTTCCTGATACATCTGAAAAACAAAGCAACAGAGTCTAGGGCATTTCCACTTATGGTCCTATAGCTTAGGGAAATTAAAATCAAAAAGACACAGCCACCCCAAAATTTGGGATGGCTCTGTTTACAGGAACCTCTTCTACGGTACAAGTTAAATATCCCAGAGAACAAATAATTGATAAAGAAGTTGCGGTACTTACGTACAACAGAATACCACTCAGCAATGAAATCTGTGTCACCAGGCCTGTACCAGCATAATGAGTGGATTGAGGCACGATGATTCTAAGTGAAATAAGTCACACAGAAAAAGAAACATCATAAGGTATCACTAATGCACGGAATGTAAACTTGGCTACACAGGAACTGAATTACAAAACAGAACAGGGTCTCAAGTTTAGAAAACCAACTTATGCTTGCTTACGGGGAAAGGTGAGTTGGGGTTCTGCATAAAACCAGAGTTTGAAATTAGCACAGATACCGTTCCATAAGCCAAATATGTAATAGACAAGACCTACCCCTTGCTCAACGAAATGGACTCAACTATGAGGTATCACCTCACACCTGTTAGAATGGGCATCATCTGAAAATCTACAAACAACAAATGCTGGAAAGGGTGTGGAGAAAAGGAAGCCTCTTCCACTATTGTTGAGAATATAAATTGATACAGTCACTATGGAGAACAATATGGAGTTTCTTAAGAAACTAATAATAGAATTACCATATGATACAGCAATCCCAGTACTGGACATATACCCAGACAAAACCATAAATCAAAAAGAGACATTCACCGCAATGTTCATTGCATCACTATTTACAATATCGAGGTAATGGAAGCAACCTAAATGCCCACAGACAGACGAATGCATAAAGATGTGGTACATATATAAAATGGAATATTACTAAGCCATGAAAGGAATGAAATTGGGTCATTTGTAGAGACGTCGATGGATCTAGAGACTGTCATACAGAGTGAAGTAAGTCAGGAAGAGAAAAACAAATCTTGTATATTCATGCATATATGTGGAACCTAGAAAAACTGTACAGATTAACCGTTTTGCAAGGCATAAATAGAGCAACAGATGTAGACAACAATCGTATGGACAACAAGGGGGGAAAGCTCTTGGGGGGGGTGGTGGTGGGAGGAGTTGAGAGATTGGGATTGGCATGTAAACATTTATATGTATAAAATAGATAACCAATAAGAACCTGCTGTATAAAAATATAAAATAAAATTCAAAATTAAAAAGAAATAAAATTTAAAAAACAAAACAGAAAAAACAATTATTCCCTTCACATACATGTATTTATATGAATAAATTATTTCCATGCTTATATCTGTAAATACAAAAAAGAGGAATAAATTCTACCTTGAACCAAAAACGAAAAAGAGAAAAAAAATACAGAACCCACCAGTTACTCAGAGGAAAACCGTATCAGGGCATTTGCTCCAGTTGTAAACAATTCTGAAGTTGGTCAGTGGTGGGGAATCGTCTCCCATTCAGCCAGCAGCCCCCACACGACAAGCGTCCTCATTGCAAAGCTGGGGCACCGTGCCGAGGCATCTGTGAGTGAACGTGAGCTGAGCCCCAGGCCAGTTGCTGCTGAACTGTTCCCACCCTTCCCAGGTAAAACACCTGAATATATACAAGGACTTGAAAGCCTAGAGGAAGGGCCATGGAGCCACATGAGTGACAGCATGCCAGCTGACTTGGTGCCTGCAGGCCAGCCAGGATGGCCCTGGCCCTGGGTGCTCTTCTGGAAGATTTCCATTTCCCTGCCTGAGATACCCGTCCTGTCCCTGCCCCCACTGCTTTTTTCCTTCCTCACCTCTGCCCAGGGAGAAATTCCAGCAGCAGGTATGGGTGACACATCCTCTTCTTTAGCAGGTGGCAGCCTGGCAACTGCTGCAGAAAGTCCAGCAGAGCCCCACTCACACTGGGCCACCCACAAAGCCGTGGCCTCTCACTCCCTCCCACCAGCCCAGCCCCGAGACTTCTGACGGGGCAGAGAAAATGGCGTCAGGCACAGCTGCAGGGGCTCTTGCTGCCTGGAGTGGTATTTATATTGATCTCAACCCAGGCACACCTGGCGAGGGCTGGCCGGCACGGTAAGGCTGCCTAGGTCAGCCAATCATCACCCCTCAGGGGCTCACAGTTGCAGAAAATGGAACTTGCTGAACCGGCCAGGTCCAAGGAACAGGTGTGGGCTCCTGAGAGTCAGGATAGACAAGGGGCTGCAGCTTTGGCTTGTTTTTTAATCATTTTATCTGGCCCATGAGTGGGAGACAACTTCAAGAAAAGCCTCTCCTAATGAGAGGAACCCAGGAGTCAGGGAGAGGAGGGGTGGGTGGTGGTTGGAGACAGAGGCCTGGTGCCCCGGGTGCAGTGGAAGTCTCTGGAAGACCAGGTGGAGGGAGGCCACACAGAGTGATGCCCAGGGTCACAGACCTGTCGGAGCTGCTGTTTGTTAGTTCAAGCCCTGCTCTGAGGTGCTCTGTGTCAGCTCTGAGCGACAGGTGAGATGGGGGTGCTCTTCAGTGAGAGCTATGTGCACGGTTCCTGTGTGCCCAGCCCTGCCACGGTACCTGCAAGGGTAGCTCTGTATCCTGGGAGAGGCCTGACCACGAGAGCCCCGTGGGCTGGGTTGGGGGTGGGGTACCTGCCCAGGAGAGCTCCATATCCTGGGATTGGCCTGACCACGAGAGCCCCATGGGCTGCTGGGGACCTGGTAAAGGATGTCAGGACAGTCAGTGAAGCCACCGAGGATATACCTCCAGTTGCTCCTAATTCCTACACCCTGCTGGTCATTCTACCAACCACCAGGACATGGTATTCTGTATTAGTCTCAATGATGCCTTCTTTTGTATTCCATTAGTCCCAGAGTCACAAGAAATTTTGGCTTGTGAGTGGCAGGACTCAACATACAACTAAAACAATACTTCCGGGCCGTCTTGCCCCAAGGGTTCAAAAATTCCCACACCATCTTTGGGGAAAGCTTAGCTAAAGACCGAAAAGTTCTACCTCTGGAAAAGGAAACCCTCCTTCAATATGCAGACGACATTCTGATCGCCAGCCCTACTAAGGAGGCCTCTGAACTACCAAGCCAATAAAGGATAGAAGTTGTCCAAGAAAAAGCTCAAATATCACAGACTGCGGTGACCTGCCTGGGCTTCATTCTCACAGAAGGTCGGAGAAGTCCATCCCAGGAAAGGGAAGAAACCATTTGCAGCCTTACCCCTTTCTAAAACTAGAAGACAGCTTAGGGGTTCCTGGGGAGGCCAGGGTTTGCTGCTTCTGGATCCCTAACTACAGTCTACTAGCTGGGCCTCTATATGAAACACTGAAAGGAAAAGATGATGATCCTTTTGAACAGAATCCAGAAGTGGCCTTTCAAGAATGGAAAGAGCAGTCAATTCAGACCCTTGCCCTGGAACTCCCTAATTGAGCTAAACCCTTTGACCTTTCCATTCCCGGTGAAAGGTGAGTCGCCATTGGAGAATTAGTGCAAAAACTGGGACCACTTGAAATGGAACAACACAAGAATGCCATCCAGGTAGGATAAACTACAGTCACCAAGGGGCTTGGCCCACTGCCACATCTGGCCAAGATACTGGCGGTATCTAAAAACCTGGAAAGCAGCAGCCCAAAAGGCCACCTCCCTCCTAAGGGAAAAGGACCCCACGTGGTGATCCTAATCACCAACCATGCCCTGAAGTTGCAGGGTTCGCTCCGTGGGCACACCGACCTCGAGTGAGGAGGCCCTCCAACTCCAACATCCAGAGAGATAACCGGGGGCAACAGGGCACCATGACGACTCGTGTGAACATCACTTGACCTGGAGTTTCTCTCATAAAACAACAATAGTGTGTCCCGAAGGAGTAGACTACTGCTTGCAGGACTTACTGCACCCGGAGGGGAGCTAATAATCTTGGCGGGGAAAACGTATATCACACTGTCACCATAGAAAAGCCTACAGACACCGTGATGATGGTGGCCAATAAGACCGGCTGGACTCCTGTTTACTTCAAAAGGCTGTTGACTCAGTGGCCATCATGGTCCTTGATCACCATTGACCCTGGACTGTCTGGGAGTTGAGCGGGCAGGACTCTGACACCTGGTGCTGTTTTTACGTTAATTCAGGGGCCTAATTGAAGAAAGAGCAGACTACTGGTCAGAGCATCTAGGCTGGCAGAAACGGTCAGCCTAAGGTGGCCGAACAAATGTGGGGCGGGGTGAAACCGGCCCCCACAGCGTCTCTGCACATCTCTTTCCTGGACCCTTAAAGGTCATTAGAATCTATAACACTTCCAATGCTGGTGCTCAGGCGGACGAGCAGGGAGGCAGGGGTCCTGGGGCCAATCAACGTCACCTGGAGGCTGCTGGGGAGAAGTTCTGACCCTCGTCCCCTGGTATGAGGGCTCCCAACTCAGCACTCAGCAGTTACAGAAGAAGGGTCTGCACCCTCAACACTCCAAGAATGAGGAACGGGACAAAAGGCAGAGGAGGGGTTTGTCCCCAGCAAAGCCCATTAAAAATCCCTGGGAGATAAAAATAGAATCTGGGCAATAAAGTCAAGTCTGACCTTTTTTATCCTTTGTGCTTTGTCTAATTTCACGTGCTCCTAGGGTCCCGCATGCAGAGGTTCCACACCCGGCACTTCAGACCAGATTTCCTAGTGCAGAATGGCTGGGTCGACACCTCAGCTCCTGGGGCCCAGTGCAGACTCCGAGATATAGAGCCTGAGCTGCAGCCAACCCGGCCCTCGAGTGCTCCGCCCCCTCCCTCCCACTGACTCTGACAGGATCTCTACACAGCAGCCCAGCCCACAGCCCACAGGGTAGTGCATGCTCTCACCTCTCCATTCTCTGTTTAAAATATAAAGTTTCCTTTGCTTGTGAACCAAACTCAGTCTCGATCTGTTGGCCCCAATGACACTGAGCAGGGGGACACTTGTTGGGGTCCACTCTGGAGGATCAGTAACAGAAATTGAGACTATTGTAACTTCAATGAACAGATGTGTGAGCCAAACTGTAGTTAACATAGAACAGTTTATAAGGCTCGGGTAAAGTAAGATGTTTCTAACACTTCCATTTGATATTTCCATCACTTTATTATAAGCAAGTTCAGTGAAAAGGTTTGTCTTATTTGTCAGGTCAATATTAGAGAAATGAAGTGATTTCTTTCCAAGGATGTACACCTAATAATCTTGGTTAAAGCTTCAATCTTGTTTTAAATGCTTTTCCATTGAAAATGATACCTCTCTTTCAGCTCCCCCATTTCTGAGAAGTATAAAATCTTATAATTTATTATTACCAAAGGGGAAAGGTGGGAGGAGGGATAAATTAACAGTTTGGAATTAACACACACACACTGCTATGTATAAAATAGATCATCAACAAGGAACTACTGTATAGCACAGGGAACTACACTCAATATTTTGCAATAACCTATAAGGGGAAATAATCGGAAAAAGAATAGATATTTTTATTGACATCATCTATCAATGACAGTTAAAGTGTAACCTAAGGGAAGCCGGTGGTGAGTGCTTCTGACCCTGAAGACTTCAATCATCTAAAGTTTGGACTCTGCCTACTTCCCAAGGCCCTTAATGAACATATGTGTAGCCGTAGCTTAAAAAATTCCCCAGTTTGGGTTTCGGGGAGACACTGATTTTGAAAAAGCCCTGGTGTTCTCCTTACATGAATGGGACTCTTCCTACTGCTAAAACATGTCTGTCACACACAGAGGATGGTATACCATCTGATTGGGAAGAGTTTGGAAAAGGCATCTCATCTCCTCATCTCCTGGTGCTCGGGTTCACCCCTCCAGCGTCTTTACTAACAGTCTCCCCACTTGGAGATGTCAGCACTGTCAACATCCTGTTGCGTACAGTTTGGAATTTGTCCAGAGGATGAAGCGGAAGGATGAGGAACAATGAGAGACAAGTCCTAGGTGTTCAGACAGGCACATGTCACTCTAATTTCCAATCAGGAAGACGAATTGACCAAAGGCTAGGGTTGCCCATGGAAACAGTATAGGGCTTGAGGAAATCCCACTGCTTTGTGGCCAGTTCCCATAAACACAAGTTGAACAATGGAACTCAGGGACAGTAAAATTCACGAAACTGCAGAGTTGAAAATATCTATCACTGAAAAATGTCTTGAGGAAAGTCAGAGAAAAGGATTGGTAAGCAAGGGAGAATGGCAGGAAAGGGATTTGAGGAGGTAGAAAGGACTCGCCATTAAGCACAAGAAAAGGGGCTGAACATTGCCAACATTGCAGTTGGCCAAAAAGGCTGTATGCATTTTTTTCTGTATATATTCAAGAAAAGGGCATACACTTTTTTAGCCAACCAAACAGGTGGGCACTGGAAATCAATACTACAAAAGATATCACTTCGCATCAGTCAGAAGAGCCATCCTCATAAAGTGTAAACACCAGAAATGCAGGACAGGGCAAGGAGAAGAGGGAGCCCTGTGAGGCTTATAGTGGAAATGTATATTGCCAACGGCCATTCTGGAGAAGTGTATTGTGTTTACTAAAGCATCTAAAAAATGAGCTACAGAGCATAGGGCACTTGCACTCATGGGCGTATGTCTTGGGAGAAACAAAAATCGAGAGGACACAGGCACCCCAATGTTTACTGCCTCTCTGTTTAAAAGATCCTCGACTAGGATATAACTTAAATGTCTCTGGAGGGAAAAAATGGATAGAGATGTGGTACTTATGTAGAGTGGAATATTACTCAGCCTGGAAATCAATGAAATATGGCCAGTTGTAACAACTCCGGAGGAGTTACGTATGATCATTCTAAGTGACATAATTCAAAAAGAAAAAGACACATATCATAAGATATCACTTAAAGGTGGAATCCAAAATGGCTACACATGAAATAAATTACAAAACAAAAACATAGTCAAGTATGTAGAAAACACGCATAAGGCTGCTAAACGGGAAAGGTGGGGAGGGGTGAGGCATCATCCAGGAGGTTGAAATTAGCAAAGATACCATTCCAAATACCAAACTGATAATCAACAAGGCCTACACGGTAGCTAAAAGAACTGCACTCAGCACACTCAAGTCACCGGAAAAGAATATATATGACTGGTAAGAATCTGAAAAAGAATTTATTGATGTCTCTCTGTATGTGAATCAAGTGGATGTACAGCAGCAAGAAACAGAGCTTTGAAAATCAGCTGTAACCAATATAGTAATAAATTGAAAAAAATAAACGACAGAGAGAAAGAGAAAACCTCTTACAACTTTTCCTCAGGGACGGTGATGCAACATGGATTGAACACATCTAGACCCACAGCAGGATGAGACATAAGGCTGGAAACTGTTCGTGCTAAGAGAAATGTGAGGTTGGGTGAGGAAATGCACACCCTTTAAAGTAATACTACCTGGTACCCATTCAATGGGTCCCAAATCTGCAGGTTCAAGCGATCTTCCTACAGCTAAAACATGCATGGAAAACCCAGAGAACTGTACACCATGCGATCGGGAGATGTGTCTAAAATGCACCTCATTTATCCTCTCCTGGTGCTCCTGTTCATCATTCCAGCCACGTTACTTAGAATCTCCCCACTTAGAGAATCAGCACATTTAAACTTCTGTTTCACACATTTTGCAAATTGTGAGGAGGATGAACGGGAAGAGGGGGAACCAATGAGAGAATAGTTGTAGGGGTTTGGACGGGCACATGTCACTCTAATTTCCCATTAAGAATAAGAATTAAAAAAAGGCTCAGCCCGCCTCGCCGGAGCCAAAATAGGGCCTGAAGCAATCCTGCGGCTTTGAGGCCAGCTCACAAAAGAGCAACTTAAAAAATGGAGCTCAGGGTCACTGCAATTCACAAACCTGCAGAGTTATAAATGAAAACTAACGTCCAAAAATATGTTGAGGTAAGGCAAAGAAGAGGATCTGAATGCAAGACAGAATTGCAAGAAACAGATTTCAAGAGATAGATTGGACTCGTCTTTAAAGCACATGAAAAGCGGCAGAATTTCGACAATGATGCAGTTGGCCCAAAAGGGAGTATGCATTTTTTCCTGAATATATCCAGGAAAAAACGCATACGCACTTTATGGGCAACCAAGCAAGCAAGCAATGCAAATGTGCACAACAAAGAAGTCTCATTTCCCACCGGTCAAAAGGGCCATCCGAAAAAATTGTAAAAACCAGAAATGCAGGACAGGCCATGGAGAACAGGGAGCCTTTATACGCTGATGGACAGTGTGTGAACTGCCGAGAGCCACTCTGGAGAAGTGTATGGTGGTTCCTAAATCATCTAAAACACAGAGCTACAGAGCATAGGGCACTTCCAATCATGGAAGTATATCTAGGGAAGTCTAAAAATCAACAAGACACAAGCACACCACAGTTTAGGGCTACTCTGTTTACAAGAACCTCAACTTCAGTACACCTTAAATATCCCAGGAAAGAGAACAATGGATAAAGAAAATGTGGTACTTATGTACAATGGAATATCTCTTCACCATGAAATCAATGTAATAAGGCTAGTAGAAGGATAAAGAGTGGATTTAGGTCCGATAATACTACTTGAAATAAGTCAAACAGAAAAAGAAACATATCATAAGATATCACTTATAGAGGGAGGATAAATATGGCTGCACAAAAAATGAATTACAAAACAGAACAGTGTCTCACATTTAGAAAACACACTTATGTCAGCTTAAGGGGAAAGGAGAGGTGGGGTGATGCATAAAACCAGAGTTTGAAATTAGCACAGATACCGTTCAATAAACCAAATAGGTATTAGACAAGATCTACACCTTGCTCAATGAACTGGCCTCAACACACCCTATACACCGCAGAGAAATATATCTGAGTAATAAGAATCTTAAAACCCATGTATTGATATATCTCCATAAGGGAATCAAGTGTGTGCAGAGTGGCCAAACACAGCAGTGAAAATGAGCTAAACCCCATTATAGAAATAAATTTTAAAACAAAAACGTAGAAACAATGAAAGAGAGAAAAATTCTTACAAAATTTGCTCAGGGGCTGTGATGCAACCTGGAATGACCACATATAAACCCACAGCTGGATAAGACATAAGGCTGGACACTTGGGGCTGAGAGGATTGGTGAGCTTTGGTGAGCAACTGCCGAAAGTTTAATGCAATACTTCATGCTACTCATTTCAAGGGTCCCTACACTCCAGGTTGAAGGGAATCTTCCTACAGCTAAACCATGCATGGGAAATCCAGCGGATGGTATACCATATGATCGGGAAAGGTTTCTAAAACGCACCTCATTTTCCTCTCCTGGGGCTCCGGATCAACATTCCAGCCACTTTACTAACAACATCCCCACATGGAGAGTCAATGCCTTTAAGTTCCGGTATCGCACAGTCTGCAGTTAGTGCGGAGGATGAATGGGAATAGGGGGAACCAGTGAGAAAATAGCTGTAGCGGTTTCAATGGGCACATGTCACTCTAATTTCACATCAGGAAGAAGAATTAACCAAAGGCAGAGCAAGGCGCCCCAGAAGAAGAATAGGGCATGAAAAAATCCTGTGGATATGAGGCAAGATCACAAAAATAAGAACTGAAAAATGGAGCTAAGGGCCACTGCAATTCAAAAACCTGCAGAGTTATAAAGGCCAACTATTTTCCAAAGTATATTGAGGTAAGGCTATGAAGAGGGACTGACAGCAAGGCAGAATTGCAGGAAACCGATTTCAAGAGGTAGACTAGAATTGCATTGACAACATATGAAAAGACTCAGAACGTCGACAATGATGCACTTGGCCAAAAAGGGCGCATGCGTTTTTTCCTGAATATATTCAGGAAGAAACGCATATGCACTTTCTGGCCAACCAAGCATGCTTGCAAAGGAAATCTGCACTACAATGAAGTCTCACTTCCCCCCGGTTAAAAGGGCCATCTGAAAAAAGTGTAAAATCCAGAAAGGTAGGACAGGCCATGGAGAACTGGGAGCCTTGTTATGCTGGTGGGCGGGATGTAAACTGCCAACAGCCACACTGGAGAAGTGTATGGTGTTTCCTGAAACATCTAAAACACAAAGCAACAGAGGCTAGGGCACTTCCACTTATAGTCCTATAGCTTAGGGAAATTAAAATCAAAAAGACACAGCCACCCCAAAGTTTGGGACGGCTCTGTTTACAAGAACCTCGTTTACGGTACAAGTTCAATATTGCAGAAAGCGAAAAATGGATAAAGAAGTTGTGGTACTTACGTACAATGCAATATCACTCAGCAATGAAATCTATGTCATCAGGCCCGTAGCAGCATAATTAGTGGATTCAGGTACGATGATTCTAAGTGAAATATGTCACAGAGAAAAAGAAATATCATAAGATATCACTACTATACGGAAGGTAAACTTGGCTACACAGGAACTGAATTACAAAACAGAACAGGGTCTCAAATGTAGAAAAGCAACGTATGCTTGCTTAAGGGGAAAGGTGAGTTGGGGTGCTGCATAAAACCAGAGATTGAAATTAGCACAGATACCGTTCCATAAGCCAAAGATGTAATAGACAAGAGCTACTCCTTGCTCAACGAAGTGGACTCAACACCCCATATTAAACGCCTAAGAATATACCTGAGTAGTAAGAATCTTAAAACCTATGGATTTATATGTCTCCGAAAGAGAATCAAGCATGTGTACAGCGGCATAAATGGAGCAGTGATAGGATTGGTGAGGTTCGGTGAGCAAATGCAGACCCTTTGAAGTCATATTGCATGGTACCCATTCCATGGGTCTCAACTCTCCAGGTTTAAGGGATTCTTCCTTCAGCTAAAACATGCATGTGGAACCCAGAGTATGATCCACCGTGTGATCGGGAAACGTATTCAAATGCGTCTCAGTTTTCTTCCCCTGGTACTCGGGTGCAACATTCCAGACGCTTTACTAACACTCTCCCCACTTGGAGAGTCAGTGCCTTTAAACTCCTGTTTGGCCCAGTTTGCAATTTCTGTGGAAAATGAACAGGAATAGGGAGAACCAATGAGAGACTAGCTGGAGGTGTCTGGACGGGCAAATTTAACTCTCATTTCCCACCAGGAAGAGGAATTAAACAAAGGCTCAGCGTGCCATGCCGGAACCACACCAGGGCCTGAAGCAAGAGTGCGGTGTTGCGGCCAGCTCACAAGAAAGCGAGTTGAAGAAAGGAGCTCAGGGGCACTGTCATTCACAAACCTGCAGAGTTATAAATGACAGCTATCGTCCAAAAATATATTGAAGTAAGGTTGCCAAGAGGACTTGAAAGCGGGGCAGAATTGCAGGAAACCGATTTCAGGAGGTAGACTGGAATTGCATGTAAAGCATAGGAAAAGAGGCAGAACGTCCACAATGATGCAGTTGGCCAAAATGGGCGTATGCGTTTTTTCCTGAATATATTCAGGAAAAAACGCATACGCCCTTTTTGGCCAACCAAGCAAGCTTGCAAAGGAAATCTGCACTACAATGAAGTCTCACTGCCCCCCGGTTAAAAGGGCCATCTGAAAAAAGTGTAAAATCCAGAAAGGCAGGACAGGCCATGGAGAACTGGGAGCCTTGTTATGCTGATGGGCGGGATGTAAATTGCCAACAGCCACTCTGGAGAAGTGTATGGTGTTTCCTGAAACATCTAAAAAACAAAGCAACAGAGCCTAGGGCACTTCCACTTATGGTCCTATAGCTTAGGGAAATTAAAATCAAAAAGACACAGCCACCTCAAAGTTTGGGACGGCTCTGTTTACAAGAACCTCGTTTAAGGTACAAGTTCAATATCACAGAATGCAAAAAATGGATAAAGAAGTTGTGGTACTTACGTACAATGCAATATCACTCAGCAATGAAATCTATGTCATCAGGCCCGTAGCAGCATAATGAGTGGATTCAGGTATGATGATTCTAAGTGAAATAAGTCACAGAGAAAAAGAAACATCATAAGATATCACTACTACACGGAATGTAAACTTGGCTACACAGGAACTGAATTACAAAACAGAACAGTCTCTCAAATGGAGAAAACCAACTTATGCTTGCTTAAGGGGAAAGGTGAGTTGGGGTGCTGCATAAAACCAGAGATTGAAATTAGCACAGATACCGTTCCATAAGCCAAATATGTAATAGACAAGAGCTACTCCTTGCTCAACGAAGTGGACTCAACACCCCATATTAAACGCCTAAGAATATACCTCACTAGTAAGAATCTTAAAACCTATGGATTTATATGTCTCTGAAAGGGAATCAAGCGTGTGTACAGTGGCATAAACGCAGCAGTCATAGGATTGGTGAGGTTCGGTGAGCAAATGCAGACCCTTTGAAGACATATTGCATGGTACCCATTCCATGGGTCTCAACTCTCCATGTTTAAGGAATTCTTCCTTCAGCTAAAAAGCATGTGGAACCCAGAGTATGATCCACCATGTGATCGGGAAACGTGTTCAAATGTGACTCAGTTTTCGTCCCCCGGTACTCGAGTGCAACATTCCAGACGCTTTACTAACACTCTCCCCACTTGGAGAGTCAGTGCCTTTAACCTCCTGTTTGGCCCAGTTTGCAATTTCTGCGGAAAATGAACAGGAATAGGGAGAACCAATGAGAGACTAGCTGGAGGTGTCTGGACGGGCAAATTTAACTCTCATTTCCCACCAGGAAGAGGAATTAACCAAAGGCTCAGCGTGCCATGCTGGAACCACAGTAGTGCCTGAAGCAATACTGCGGTGTTGCGGCCAGCTCACAAGAAAGCGAGTTGAAGAAAGGAGCTCAGGGGCACTGTAATTCACAAACCTGCAGAGTTATAAATGACAGCTATCATCCAAAAATATATTGAAGTAAGGCTGCCAAGAGGACTTGAAAGCGGGGCAGAATTGCAGGAAACCGATTTCAGGAGGTAGACTGGAATTGCATGTAAAGCATAGGAAAAGAGGCAGAACGTCCACAATGATGCACTTGACCAAAAAGGGCATATGCGTTTTTTCCTGAATATATTCAGGAAAAAACGCATATGCCCTTTTTGGCCAACCAAGCAAGCTTGCAAATGGAATCTGCACTACAATGAAGTCTCACTGCCCCCCGGTTAAAAGGGCCATCTGAAAAAAGTGTAAAATCCAGAAACGCAGGACAGTCCATGGAGAACTGGGAGCCTTGTTGTGCTGATGGGCGGGATGTAAATTGCCAAAAGCCACTCTGGAGAAGTGTATGGTGCTTCCTGAAACATCCAAAAAACAAAGCAACAGAGCCTAGGGTACTACCACTTATGGTCCTATAGCTTAGAGAAATTAAAATCAAAAAGACACAGCCACCCCAAAGTTTGGGATGGCTCTGTTTACAAGAAACTCGTTTACGGTACAAGTTCAATATCACAGAAAGCGAAAAATGGATAAAGAAGTTGTGGTACTTACGTACAATGCAATATCACTCAGCAATGAAATCTATGTCATCAGGCCCGTAGCAGCATAATGAGTGGATTCAGGTACGATGATTCTAAGTGAAATAAGTCACACAGAAAAAGAAACATCATAAGATATCACTACTACACGGAATGTAAACTTGGCTACACAGGAACTGAATTACAAAACAGAACAGGGTCTCAAATGTAGAAAACCAACTTATGCTTGCTTAAGGGGAAAGGTGAGTTGGGGTGCTGCATAAAACCAGAGATTGAAATTAGCACAGATACCGTTCCATAAGCCAAATATGTAATAGACAAGAGCTACTCCTTGCTCAACGAAGTGGACTCAACACCCCATATGAAATGCCTAAGAATATACCAGAGTAGTAAGAAGCTTAAAACCTATGGATTTATATGTCTCCGAAAGAGAATCAAGCGTGTGTACAGCAGCATAAACGCAGCAGTGATAGGATTGGTGAGGATCGGTGAGCAAATACAGACCCTTTAAGTCATAATGCATGGTACCCATTCCATGCGTCTCAACTCTCCAGTTTTAAGGGATTCTTCCTTCAGCTAAAACATGCATGTGGAACCCAGAGTATGATCCACCATGTGATCGGGAAACGTGTTCAAATGTGTCTCAGTTTTCGTCCCCTGGTACTCGGGTGCAACATTCCAGATGCTTTACTAACACTCTCTCCACTTGGAGAGTCAGTGCCTTTAACCTCCTGTTTGGCCCGGTTTGCAACTTCTGCGTAAGATGAACAGGAATAGGGAGAACCAATGAGAGACTAGATGGAGGTGTCTGGATGGGCAAATTTAACTCTCATTTCCCACCAGGAAGAGGAATTAACCAAAGGCTCAGCGTGCCGTGCCGGAACCACACTAGGTCCTGAAGCAATCTTGCGGTGTTGCGGCCAGCTCACAAGAAAGCGAGTTGAAGAAAGGAGCTCAGGGGCACTGTCATTCACGAACCTGCAGAGTTATAAATGACAGCTATCATCCAAAATTATACTGAAGTAAGGCTGCCAAGAGGACTTGAATGCGGGGCACAATTGCTGGAAACCCATTTCAGAAGGTACACGGGAGTCGCTCTTAAAGCATAGGAAAAGAGACAGAACTTGGAAAATAATGCACTTGGCAAAAAAGGGCATATGTGTTTTATCCAGAGCTCTCATAACCGAGGGGAGGAGATTCCCAGCAGGCTCCAACTGCCACCTGAGGGCTCACGTTGCCAAGGCAACGTGAGCAAGCCAGGCAGGAGTTACCTCACAGCAGAGGTCCCACCTCACAGAAGGGTGAGAAACCCAGCCAATATCAGACTCTCACCAGAGGGCCCACATCACCAAGAGGATGGGAACCAGGCAGGAGTGTCTTCACACCAGTGGGGCCACATCATCGAAAGGTGAGCTACTCAGCACATGTGTCCTCAAACCAGAGGACCCACATCACCAAGGGCCTCGGAGTGAGGCAGGCAGGAGTAGCCTCACAACACTGGGCCCATAGAATAAAAAAGTGAGGAATCCAGCAGTTGGAACCTCCCAGCAGGCGGCCCAGAGCACCGAGGCTATGGGATCTAGGCCGCAGTGAACTCACAGAAGAGGGCCCATGTCATGAAACTGAGCAACCCAGCCATTGGGACCTCAGAGCAGGAGGCCCACATCCCCATGGGGATATAAATCTGGTAGGAGTGTCCTCGCACCACTGAGAACGTATCAGAAAATTTTGGGAGACCAGCAGTTAGGGCCTGACGCCAGAGGACCCTCATCACCAAGGGAAGGAGGCTCCCAGCAGGCTCCAACTGCCACCAGAGGGCTGACGTCGCCAAGGCGATGTGTGCCAACCAGGCACGAATGACCTCACAGCAGAGGGCCCACCTCAGAGAAGTGTGACGAACCCAGTTAGGATCAGACTCGCACCAGAGGGCCCACATCACCAAATGGATTGGAACCAGACAGGAGTGTCCTCACATGAGTAGGGCCACATCATCTAAAGGTGAGGAACCCAGAACATGTGGCTTCAAACCATAGGACACCCATCACCAAGGGGCTGAGAGTGAGGCAGGCAGGAGGAGCCTCACAACAGAGGGCCCCAAAATAAGAAAGGTGAGGAATCCAGCAGTTGGAACCTCCCAGCAGGCGGCCCAGAGCACAGAGGCTAGGGGATCCAAGCCAGAGTGAACTAACACCAGACAGCCCACATCATGAAACTGTGAGCAACCCAGACATTGGGACCTCAGAGCAGAAGGCCCACATCCCCATGGTGATGGGAACATGACAGGAGTGTCCTGGCATCACTGGGCTCACATCACAAAACGTGGGGTGCTCAGAAGTTAGGGCCTGACGCTAGAGGGCACTCATCACCGAGGGGAGGAGGCTCCCAGCAGGCTCCAGCTGCCACCAGAGGGCCAACGTCACCAAGGCGATGTGTGCCAGCCCGGCAGGAGTGACCTCACAGCAGAGGGCCCACCTCACAGAAGGGTGAGGAACACATCCAGGATCAGACTCTCACCAGAGGGCCCACATCACCAAGGGGATGGGAACCAGGCAGGCGTGTCCCCACACCAGTTGGACAACATCATCGAAAGGTGAGGATCCCAGCACATGTAGCCTCAAACCAGAGGAACCACATCACCAAGGGGTTCGGAATGAGTCTGGCAGGACCGGCCTCACAACACAGGGTCCATAGAATATAAAAGTTGAGGAATCCAGCAGTTGGAACCTCCCAGCAAGCGGCCCAGAGCACCGAGGCTATGGGATCTAGGCCGCAGTGAACTCACAGCAGAGGGCCCACATCATGAACCTGTGAGCAGCCCAGCCGTTGGGACCTCAGAACAGAAGGCCCACATCCCCATTGGGATGGGAACCTGGCAGGAGTGGCTTCGCACCACTTAGCACATATCAGAAAATGTTAGGAGCCCAGCAGTTAGGGCCTGACGCCAGGGGGCCCTCATAACTGAGGGGAGGAGACTCCCAGCGGGTTCCAACTGCCAACAGAGGGCCCACGTCTACAAGGTGGCATGCGCCAGCCAGGCAGTAGCGACCTCACAGCAGAGGGCCTATCTCACAGAAGGGTGAGGAACCGAGGTAGGATGAGGCTCTTGCCAGAGGGCCCACAACACCAAGGGGATGGGAACCAGTCAGGACTGTCCTCCCACCAGTGGGGCCACATCATCGAAAGGTGAGGAACCCAGCACATGCGGCCTCATATCAGAGGACGTACATCACAAAGGGGATGGGAGTGAGGCAGGTAGGAGTAGCCTAAAAACAGAGGGCCCAAAGAATAAAAAAGGTGAGGAATCCAGCATTTGGAACCTCCCAGCAGGCGGCCGAGAGCACAGAAGCTATGGGATGCAGGCAGGAGTGAACTAACAGCAGAGAGCCCACATCATGAAACTGTGAGCAACCCAGGCGTTGGGACCTCAGAGCAGAAAGCCCACATCCCCATGGGGATGGGAACCTGACAGGAGTGTCCTGGCATCACTGGGCTCACATCAGAAAACGTGGGGAGCCCAGCAGTTAGGGCCTGATGCTAGAGGGCCGTCATCACCGAGGGCAGGAGGCTCCCAGCAGGTTCCATGTGCCAACAGAGGGCCCACGTCGCCAAGGTGATGTGTGCAAGTCAGGCAGGATTGACCTCACAGCAGAGGGCCTACCTCACAGAAGAGTGAGGAACCCAGCCAGGATAAGACTGTCACCAGAAGGCCCACATCACCAAGGGGATGGGAACCAGGCAGGAGTGTCCTCACACCAGTGGGGCCACATCATTGAAAGTTGCGGAACCCAGCACATGTGGCCTCAAACCAGAGGACCCACATCATGAAGGGGTTGCGAGTGAGGCAGGCAGGAGGAGCATCGCAACACAGGACCCATAGAATACAAAAGTTGAGGAATCGTGCAGTTGGAACCTTACAGCAGGAGGCCCAGAGCACAGAGGCTATGGCATCCAGGCCAGAGTGAACTAACAGCAGAGAGCCCACATCATGAAACTGTGAACAACCCAGCCGTTGGGACCTCAGAGCAGAAGGCCCACATCCCAATGGGGATGTGAACCTGGATGGAGTGTCTTCGAACCACTGGGCGCATATCACAAAATGTGGGGAGCCCAGCCGTTAGGGCCTGATGCCAGAGGGCCCTCATCACCGAGGGGAGGAGGCTCCCAGCAGGCTCCAAGTGCCACCAGAGGGCTCATGTCCACAAGGCGAGGTGAGCAAGCCAGGCAGGAGTGACCTCACAGCAGACGGCCCACCTCACAGAAGGGTGAGGAACCCAGCCAGGATCAGACTCTCAACAGAGGGCCCACATCACCAAGGGGATGTGAACCAGGCAGGAGTCTCCTAAGACCATTGGTCCCACATCATCGAAAGGTGCGGAACCCAGCACATGTGGCCTCAAACCAGAGGACACACACCACGAAGGGGCTGGGAGTGAGGCAGGCAGGAGGATACTCACAACAGAGGGCCTAAAAAATTAAAAAAGTGAGGAATCCAGCCGTTGGAACCTCCCAGCAGGCGGCCAAGAGCACAGAGGCTATGGGATCCAGGCCTCTGTGAACTAACACCAGAGAGCCCACATCATGAAAATGTGAACAACCCAGCCGTTGGGACCTCAGAGCAGAAGGCCCACATCCCCATGGAGATGGGATCCTAAGAGGAGTGCCCAAGCATCATTGGGCTCACTAAGAAAAGTTGGTGAGCCCAGCAGTTAGGGCCTGACGCAAGAGGGCCCTCATCACCGGGGGGAGGAGATTCCCAGCACGCTCCAACTGCCACCACACAGCTGACTTCACCAAGGCAATGTGTGCCAGCCATGCAGGAGTGACCTATCAGCAGAGGGTCTCCCTCACAGAAGGGTGAGGAGCACAGCCAGGAACAGATTCTCACCAGGGGGTCCACATAACCACGTGGATGAGAACCAGGCAGGAGTGTCCTCACACTAGTGGGGCCACATCATCGAAAGGTGAGGAACCCAGCAAAGGTGGCCACAAACCAGAGGACCCACATCACCAAGGGGTTGAGAGTGAGGTAGGTGTCTGGACGGGCATATTTAACACTCATTTCCCACCAGGAAGACGAATTAACCAAAGGATCAGCGTGCCCTGCCAGAAGAAGATTAGGGCCTGAAGCAGTCTTGCGGGTTTGCGGCCAGCTCACAAGAAAGCGAGTTGAAGAAAGGAGCTCAGGGGCCCTGTAATTCACAAAGCTGCAGAGTTATAAATGACAGCTATCGTCCAAAAATATATTGAAGTAAGGCTGCCAAGAGGACTTGAAAGCGGGGCAGAATTGCAGGAAACCGATTTCAGGAGGTAGACTGGAATTGCATGGAAAGCATAGGAAAAGAGGCAGAACGTCCACAATGATGCACTTGGCCAAAAAGGGCGTATGCGTTTTTTCCTGAATATATTCAGGAAAAAACGCATATGCCCTTTTTGGCCAACCAAGCAAGCTTGCAAAGGAAATCTGCACTACATTGAAGTCTCACTGCCCCCCGGTCAAAAGGGCCATCTGAAAAAAGTGTAAAATCCAGAAAGGCAGGACAGGCCATGGAGAACTGGGAGCCTTGTTATGCTGATGGGCGGGATGTAAATTGCCAACAGCCACTCTGGAGAAGTGTATGGTGTTTCCTGAAACATCTAAAAAACAAAGCAACAGAGCCTAGGGCACTTCCACTTATGGTCATATAGCTTAGGGAAATTAAAATCAAAAAGACACAGCCACCCCAAAGTTTGGGATGGCTCTGTTTACAAGAACCTCGTTTACAGTACAAATTCAATATCACAGAAAGTGAAAAATGGATAAAGAAGTTGTGGTACTTACATACAATGCAATATCACTCAGCAATGAAATCTATGTCATCAGGCCCGTAGCAGCATAATGAGTGGATTCAGGTACGATGATTCTAAGTGAAATAAGTCACACAGAAAAAGAAACATCATAAGTTATCACTACTATACGGAATGTAAACTTGTCTACACAGGAACTGAATTACAAAACAGAACAGGGCCTCAAATGGAGAAACCAACTTATGCTTGCTTAAGGGGAAAGGTGAGTTGGGGTGCTGCATAAAACCAGAGATTGAAATTAGCACTGATACCGTTCCATAAGCAAAATATGTAATAGACAAGAGCTACTCCTTGCTCAACCAAGTGGACTCTACACCCCATATTAAACGCATAAGAATATAGCTGACTAGTAAGTATCTTAAAACCTATGGATTTATATGTCTCCGAAAGAGAATCAAGCGTGTGTACAGCGGCATAAACGCAGCAGTGATAGGATTGGTGAGGTTCGGTGAGCAAATGCAGACCCTTTGAAGTCATATTGCATGGTACCCATTCTATGGGTCTCAACTCTCCATGTTTAAGGGATTTTTCCTTCAGCTAAAACATGCATGTGGAACCCAGAGTATGATCCACCGTGTGATCGGGAAACGTGTTCAAATGTGTCAGTTTTCGTCCCCTGGTATTCGGGTGCAACATTCCAGACGCTTTACTAAAACTCTCTCCACTTGGAGAGTCAGTGCCTTTAACCTCCTGTTTGGCCCAGTTTGCAATTTCTGCGGAAAATGAACAGGAATAGGGAGAACCAATGAGAGACTAGCTGGAGGTGTCTGGACGGGCAAATTTAACTCTCATTTCCCACCAGGAAGAGGAATTAACCAAAGGCTCAGCGTGCCGTGCCGGAAAGACACTAGGGCGTGAAGCAATCCTGTGGTGTTGCGGCCAGCTCACAAGAAAGCGAGTTGAAGAAAGGAGTTCAGGGGCACTGTCATTCACAGACCTGCAGAGTTATAAATGACAGCTATCATCCAAAAATATATTGAAGTAAGGCTGCCAAGAGGACTTGAAAGCGGGGCAGAGTTGCAGGAAACCGATTTCAGGAGGTAGACTGGAATTGCATGTAAAGCATAGGAAAAGAGGCAGAACGTCCACAATGATGCACTTGGCCAAAAAGGGCGTATGCGTTTTTTCCTGTATATATTCAGGAAAAAACGCATACGCCCTTTTTGGCCAACCAAGCAAGCTTGCAAAGGAAATCTGCACTACAATGAAGTCTCACTGCCCCCCGGTCAAAAGGGCCATCTGAAAAAAGTGAAGAATCCAGAAAGGCAGGACAGGCCATGGAGAACTGGGAGCCTTGTTATGCTGATGAGCGGGATGTAAATTGCCAACAGCCACTCTGGAGAAGTGTATGGTGTTTCCTGAAACATCTAAAAAACAAAGCAACAGAGCCTAGGGCACTTCCACTTATGGTCCTATAGCTTAGGGAAATTAAAATCAAAAAGACACAGCCACCCCAAAGTTTGGGACAGCTCTGTTTACAAGAACCTCGTTTACCGTAGAAGTTCAATATCACAGAAAGCGAAAAATGGATAAAGAATTTGTGGTACTTACGTACAATGCAATATCACTCAGCAATGAAATCTATGTCATCAGGCTCATAGCAGCATAATGAGTGGATTCAGGTACGATGATTCTAAGTGAAATAAGTCACACAGAAAAAGAAACATCATAAGATATCACTACTACACGGAATGTAAACTTGGCTACACAGGAACTGAATTACAAAACAGAACAGGGTCTCAAATGTAGAAAACCAACTTATGCTTGCTTAAGGGGAAAGGTGAGTTGGGGTGCTGCATAAAACCAGAGATTGAAATTAGCACAGATACCGTTCCATAAGCCAAATATGTAATAGACAAGAGCTACTCCTTGCTCAACGAAGTGGACACTACACACCATATTAAAGGCCTAAGAATATACCTGACTAGTAAGAATCTTAAAACCTATGGATTTATATGTCTCCGAAAGAGAATCAAGCGTGTGTACAGTGGCATAAACGCAGCAGTGATAGGATTGGTGAGGTTCGGTGAACACATGCAGACCCTTTGAAGTCATATTGCATGGTACCCATTCCATGGGTCTCAACTCTCCAGGTTTAAGGGATTCTTCCTTCAGCTAAAACATGCATGTGGAACCCAGAGTAGGATCCACCATGTGATAGGAAAAAGTGTTCAAATGTGTCTCAGGTTTCGTCCCCTGGTACTCGGGTGCAACATTCCAGACGCTTTACTAACACTGTCCCCACTTGGAGAGTCAGTGCCTTTAACCTCCTGTTTGGCCCAGTTTGCAATTTCTGTGGAAAATGAACAGGAATAGGGAGAACCAATGAGAGACTAGCTGGAGGTGTCTGGACGGGCAAATTTAACTCTCATTTCCCACCAGGAAGAGGAATTAACCAAAGGCTCAGCGTGCCATGCCGGAACCACACTAGGGCCTGAAGCAATCCTGCGGTGTTGCGGCCAGCTCACAAGAAAGCGAGTTGAAGAAAGGAGCTCAGGGGCACTGTCATTCACAAACCTGCAGAGTTATAAATGACAGCTATCGTCCAAAAATATATTGAAGTAAGGCTGCCAAGAGGACTTGAAAGCGGGGCAGAATTGCAGGAAACCGATTTCAGGAGGTAGACTGGAATTGCATGTTAAGCATAGGAAAAGAGGCAGAACATCCACAATGATGCACTTGGCCAAAAAGGGCGTATGCGTTTTTTCCTCAGGAAAAACCGCATATGCCCTCTTTGGCCAACCAAGCAAGCTTGCAAAAGAAATCTGCCTTACAATGAAGTCTCACTGCCCCCCGGTCAAAAGGGCCATCTGAAAAAAGTGAAAAATCCAGAAAGGCAGGACAGGCCATGGAGAACTGGGAGCCTTGTTATGCTGATGGGCGGGATGTAAATTGCCAACAGCCACTCTGGAGAAGTGTATGGTGTTTCCTGAAACATCTAAAAAACAAAGCAACAGAGCCTAGGGCGCTTCCACTTATGGTCATATAGCTTAGGGAAATTAAAATCAAAAAGACACAGCCACCCCAAAGTTTGGGATGGCTCTGTTTACAAGAACCTCGTTTACAGTACAAATTCAATATCACAGAAAGTGAAAAATGGATAAAGAAGTTGTGGTACTTACATACAATGCAATATCACTCAGCAATGAAATCTATGTCATCAGGCCCGTAGCAGCATAATGAGTGGATTCAGGTACGATGATTCTAAGTGAAATAAGTCACACAGAAAAAGAAACATCATAAGTTATCACTACTATACGGAATGTAAACTTGTCTACACAGGAACTGAATTACAAAACAGAACAGGGCCTCAAATGGAGAAAACCAACTTATGCTTGCTTAAGGGGAAAGGTGAGTTGGGGTGCTGCATAAAACCAGAGATTGAAATTAGCACTGATACCGTTCCATAAGCAAAATATGTAATAGACAAGAGCTACTCCTTGCTCAACCAAGTGGACTCTACACCCCATATTAAACGCATAAGAATATAGCTGACTAGTAAGTATCTTAAAACCTATGGATTTATATGTCTCCGAAAGAGAATCAAGCGTGTGTACAGCGGCATAAACGCAGCAGTGATAGGATTGGTGAGGTTCGGTGAGCAAATGCAGACCCTTTGAAGTCATATTGCATGGTACCCATTCCATGGGTCTCAACTCTCCATGTTTAAGGGATTTTTCCTTCAGCTAAAACATGCATGTGGAACCCAGAGTAGGATCCACCATGTGATAGGAAAAAGTGTTCAAATGTGTCTCAGGTTTCGTCCCCTGGTACTCGGGTGCAACATTCCAGACGCTTTACTAACACTGTCCCCACTTGGAGAGTCAGTGCCTTTAACCTCCTGTTTGGCCCAGTTTGCAATTTCTGTGGAAAATGAACAGGAATAGGGAGAACCAATGAGAGACTAGCTGGAGGTGTCTGGACGGGCAAATTTAACTCTCATTTCCCACCAGGAAGAGGAATTAACCAAAGGCTCAGCGTGCCATGCCGGAACCACACTAGGGCCTGAAGCAATCATGCGGTGTTGCGGCCAGCTCACAAGAAAGCGAGTTGAAGAAAGGAGCTCAGGGGCACTGTCATTCACAAACCTGCAGAGTTATAAATGACAGCTATCGTCCAAAAATATATTGAAGTAAGGCTGCCAAGAGGACTTGAAAGCGGGGCAGAATTGCAGGAAACCGATTTCAGGAGGTAGACTGGAATTGCATGTTAAGCATAGGAAAAGAGGCAGAACATCCACAATGATGCACTTGGCCAAAAAGGGCGTATGCGTTTTTTCCTCAGGAAAAACCGCATACGCCCTCTTTGGCCAACCAAGCAAGCTTGCAAAAGAAATCTGCCTTACAATGAAGTCTCACTGCCCCCCGGTCAAAAGGGCCATCTGAAAAAAGTGAAAAATCCAGAAAGGCAGGACAGGCCATGGAGAACTGGGAGCCTTGTTATGCTGATGGGCGGGATGTAAATTGCCAACAGCCACTCTGGAGAAGTGTATGGTGTTTCCTGAAACATCTAAAAAACAAAGCAACAGAGCCTAGGGCACTTCCACTTATGGTCCTATAGCTTAGGGAAATTAAAATCAAAAAGACACAGCCACCCCAAAGTTTGGGACAGCTCTGTTTACAAGAACCTCGTTTACGGTACAAGTTCAATATCACAGAAAGTGAAAAATGGATAAAGAATTTGTGGTACTTACGTACAATGCAATATCACTCAGCAATGAAATCTATGTCATCAGCCTCATAGCAGCATAATGAGTGGATTCAGGTACGATGATTCTAAGTGAAATAAGTCACACAGAAAAAGAAACATCATAAGATATCACTACTACACGGAATGTAAACTTGGCTACACAGGAACTGAATTACAAAACAGAACAGGGTCTCAAATGTAGAAAACCAACTTATGCTTGCTTAAGGGGAAAGGTGAGTTGGGGTGCTGCATAAAACCAGAGATTGAAATTAGCACAGATACTGTTCCATAAGCCAAATATGTAATAGACAAGAGCTACTCCTTGCTCAACGAAGTGGACACTACACACCATATTAAAGGCCTAAGAATATACCTGACTAGTAAGAATCTTAAAACCTATGGATTTATATGTCTCCGAAAGAGAATCATGCGTGTGTACAGTGGCATAAACGCAGCAGTGATAGGATTGGTGAGGTTCGGTGAACACATGCAGACCCTTTGAAGTCATATTGCATGGTACCCATTCCATGGGTCTCAACTCTCCAGGTTTAAGGGATTCTTCCTTCAGCTAAAACATGCATGTGGAACCCAGAGTATGATCCACCGTGTGATCGGGAAACGTGTTCAAATGTGTCTCAGGTTTCGTCCCCTGGTATTCAGGTGCAACATTCCAGACGCTTTACTAACTCTCTCCCCACTTGGAAAGTCAGTGCCTTTAACCTCCTGTTTGGCCCAGTTTGCAATTTCTGCGGAAAATGAACAGGAATAGGGAGAACCAATGAGAGACTAGCTGGAGGTGTCTGGACGGGCAAATTTAACTCTCATTTCCCACCAGGAAGAGGAATTAACCAAAGGCTCAGCGTGCCGTGCCGGAACCACACTAGGGCCTGAAGCAATCATGCGGTGTTGCGGCCAGCTCACAAGAAAGCGAGTTGAAGAAAGGAGTTCAGGGGCACTGTCATTCACAGACCTGCAGAGTTATAAATGACAGCTATCGTCCAAAAATATATTGAAGTAAGGCTGCCAAGAGGACTTGAAAGCGGGGCAGAATTGCAGGAAACCGATTTCAGGAGGTAGACTGGAATTGCATGTAAAGCATAGGAAAAGAGGCAGAACGTCCACAATGATGCACTAGGACAAAAAGGGCGTATGCGTTTTTTCCTGAATATATTCAGGAAAAAACGCATACGCCCTTTTTGGCCAACCAAGCAAGCTTGCAAAGGAAATGTGCACTACAATGAAGTCTCACTGCCCCCCGGTCAAAAGGGCCATCTGAAAAAAGTGTAAAATCCAGAAAGGCAGGACAGGCCATGGAGAACTGGGAGCCTTGTTATGCTGATGGGCGGGATGTAAATTGCCAACAGCCACTCTGGAGAAGTGTATGGTGTTTCCTGAAACATCTAAAAAACAAAGCAACAGAGCCTAGGGCACTTCCACTTATGGTCCTATAGCTTAGGGAAATTAAAATCAAAAAGACACAGCCACCCCAATGTTTCGGACGGCTCTGTTTACAAGAACCTCGTTTACGGTACAAATTCAATATCACAGAAAGCGAAAAATGGATAAAGAAGTTGTGGTACTTACATACAATGCAATATCACTCAGCAATGAAATCTATGTCATCAGGCCCGTAGCAGCATAATGAGTGGATTCAGGTACGATGATTCTAAGTGAAATAAGTCACACAGAAAAAGAAACATCATAAGATATCACTACTACACGGAATGTAAACTTGGCTACACAGGAACTGAATTACAAAACAGAACAGGGTCTCAAATGTAGAAAACCAACTTATGCTTGCTTAAGGGGAAAGGTGAGTTGGGGTGCTGCATAAAACCAGAGATTGAAATTAGCACAGATACCGTTCCATAAGCCAAATATGTAATAGACAAGAGCTACTCCTTGCTCAACGAAGTGGACTCAACGCCCCATATTAAACGCCTAAGAATATACCTGAGAAGTAAGAATGTTAAAACCTATGGATTTATATATCTCCGAAAGAGAATCAAGCATGTGTACAGCGGCATAAACGCAGCAGTGATAGGATTGATGAGGTTTGGTGAGCAAATGCAGACCCTTTGAAGTCATATTGCATGGTACCCATTCCATGGGTCTCAACTCTCCAGGTTTAAGGGATTCTTCCTTCAGCTAAAAGATGCATGTGGAACCCAGAGTATGATCCACCGTGTGATCGGCAAACGTGTTCAAATGTGTCTCAATTTTGTCCCCCGGTACTCGGGTGCAACATTCCAGACGCTTTACTAACACTCTCCCCACTTGGAGAGTCAGTGCCTTTAACCTCCTTTTTGGCCCAGTTTGCAATTTCTCTGGAAAATGAACAGGAATAGGGAGAACCAATGAGAGACTAGCTGGAGGTGTCTGGACGGGCAAATTTAACTCTCATTTCCCACCAGGAAGAGGAATTAACCAAAGGCTCAGCGTGCCATGCCGGAACCACACTAGGGCCTGAAACAAGGCTGCAGTGTTGCGGCCAGCTCACAAGAAAGCGAGTTGAAGAAAGAAGCTCAGGGGCACTGTAATTCACAAACCTGCAGAGTTATAAATGACAGCTATCGTCCAAAAATATATTGAAGTAAGGCTGCCAAGAGGACTTGAAAGCGGGGCAGAATTGCAGGAAACCGATTTCAGGAGGTAGACTGGAATTGCATGTAAAGCATAGGAAAAGAGGCAGAACGTCCACAATGATGCACTTGGCCAAAAAGGGCGTATGCGTTTTTTCCTGAATATATTCAGGAAAAAACGCATACGCCCTTTTTGGCCAACCAAGCAAGCTTGCAAAGAAATCTACACTACAATGAAGTCTCACTGCCCCCCGGTCAAAAGGGCCATCTGAAAAAAGTGTAAAATCCAGAAAGGCAGGACAGGCCATGGAGAACTGGGAGCCTTGTTATGCTGATGGGTGGGATGTAAATTGCCAACAGCCACTCTGGAGAAGTGTATGGTGTTTCCTGAAACATCTAAAAAACAAAGCAACAGAGCCTAGGGCACTTCCACTTATGGTCTTATAGCTTAGGGAAATTAAAATCAAAAAGACACAGCCACCACAAAGTTTGGGATGGCTCTGTTTACAAGAACTTTGTTTACGGTACAAGTTCAATATCACAGAAAGTGAAAAATGGATAAAGAAGTTGTGGTACTTACGTACAATGCAATATCACTCAGCAATGAAATCTATGTCATCAGGCACATAGCAGCATAATGAGTGGATTCAGGTACGATGATTCTAAGTGAAATAATTCCCACAGAAAAAGAAACATCATAAGTTATCACTACTATACGGAATGTAAACTTGGCTACCCAGGAACAGAATTACAAAACAGAACAGGGTCTCAAATGTAGAAAACCAACTTATGCTTGCTTAAGGGGAAAGGTGAGTTGGGGTGCTGCATAAAACCAGAGATTGAAATTAGCACAGATCCCACTCCATAAGCCAAATATGTAATAGACAAGAGCTACTCCTTGCTCAACCAAGTGGACTCTACATCCCATATTAAACGCCTAAGAATATAGCTGACTAGTAAGTATCTTAAAACCTATGGATTTCTATGTCTCCGAAAGAGAATCAAGCGTGTGTACAACGGCATAAACGCAGCAATGATAGGATTGGTGAGGTTCGGTGAGCAAATGCAGACCCTTTAAGTCATAATGCATGGTACCCATTCCATGGGTCTCAACTCTCCAGGTTTAAGGGATTCTTCCTTCAGCTAAAACATGCATGTGGAACCCAGAGTATGATCCACCGTGTGATCGGGAAACGTGTTCATATGTGTCTCAGGTTTCGTCCCCTGGTACTCGGGTGCAATATTCCAGACGCTTTACTAACACTCTCCCCACTTGGAGAGTCAGTGCCTTTAACCTCCTGTTTGGCCCAGTTTGCAATTTCTGCGGAAAATGAACAGGAATAGGTAGAACCAATGAGAGACTAGCTGGAGGTGTCTGGACGGGCAAATTTAACTCTCATTTCCCACCAGGAAGAGGAATTAACCAAAGGCTCAGCATGCCGTGCCGGAACGACACTAGGGTCTGAAGCAATCCTGCGGTGTTGCGGCCAGCTCACAAGAAAGCGAGTTGAAGAAAGGAGCTCAGGGGCACTGTAATTCACAAACCTGCAGAGTTATAAATGACAGCTATCGTCCAAAAATATATTGAAGTAAGGCTGCCAAGAGGACTTTAAAGTGGGGCAGAATTGCAGGAAACTGATTTCAGGAGGTAGACTGGAATTGCATGTAAAGCATAGGAAAAGAGGCAGAACGTCCACAATGATGCACTTGGCCAAAAAGGGCGTATGCGTTTTTTCCTGAATATATTTCCTGAATATATTCAGGAAAAAACGCATACGCCCTTTTTGGCCAACCAAGCAAGCTTGCAAAGGAAATCTGCACTACAATGAAGTCTCACTGCCCCCCGGTCAAAAGGGCCATCTGAAAAAAGTGTAAAATCCAGAAAGGCAGGACAGGCCATGGAGAACTGGGAGCCTTGTTATGCTGATGGGCGGGATGTAAATTGCCAACAGGCACTCTGGAGAAGTGTATGGTGTTTCCTGAAACATCTAAAAAACAAAGCAACAGAGCCTTGGGCACTTCCACTTATGCTCCTATGGCTTAGGGAAATTAAAATCAAAAAGACACAGCCACCCCAAAGTTTGGGACGGCTCTGTTTACAAGAACCTCGTTTACGGTACAAACTCAATATCACAGAAAGCGAAAAATGGATAAAGAATTTGTGGTACTTACATACAACGCAATATCACTCAGCAATGAAATCTATGTCATCAGGCCCGTAGCAGCATAATGAGTGGATTCAGGTACGATGATTCTAAGTGAAATAAGTCACACAGAAAAAGAAACATCATAAGATATCACTACTACACGGAATGTAAACTTGGCTACACAGGAACTGAATTACAAAACAGAACAGGGTCTCAAATGTAGAAAACCAACTTATGCTTGCTTAAGGGGAAAGGTGAGTTGGGGTGCTGCATAAAACCAGAGATTGAAATTAGCACAGATACCGTTCCATAAGCCAAATATGTAATAGACAAGAGCTACTCCTTGCTCAACGAAGTGGACTCTACACCCCATATTAAAAGCCTAAGAATATAGCTGACTAGTAAGTATCTTAAAACCTATGGATTTATATGTCTCCAAAAGAGAATCAAGCGTGTGTACAGCGGCATAAACGCAGCAGTGATAGGATTGGTGAGGTTCGGTGAGCAAATGCAGACCCTTTGAAGTCATATTGCATGGTACCCATTCCATGGGTCTCAACTCTCCAGGTTTAAGGGATTCTTCCTTCAGCTAAAACATGCATGTGGAACCCAGAGTATGATCCACCGTGTGATCAGGAAACGTGTTCAAATGTGTCTCAGGTTTCGTCCCCTGGTACTCGGGTGCAACATTCCAGACGCTTTACTAACACTCTCCCCACTTGGAGAGTCAGTGCCTTTAACCTCCTGTTTGGCCCAGTTTGCAATTTCTGTGGAAAATGAACAGGAATAGGGAGAACCAATGAGAGACTAGCTGGAGGTGTCTGGACGGGCAAATTTAACTCTCATTTCCCACCAGGAAGAGGAATTAACCAAAGGCTCAGCGTGCCATGCCGGAACCACACTAGGGCCTGAAACAAGGCTGCAGTGTTGCGGCCAGCTCACAAGAAAGCGAGTTGAAGAAAGAAGCTCAGGGGCACTGTAATTCACAAACCTGCAGAGTTATAAATGACAGCTATCGTCCAAAAATATATTGAAGTAAGGCTGCCAGGAGGACTTGAAAGGGGGGCAGAATTGCAGGAAACCGATTTCAGGAGGTAGACTGGAATTGCATGTAAAGCATAGGAAAAGAGGCAGAACTTCCACAATGATGCACTTGGCCAAAAAGGGCGTATGCGTTTTTTCCTGAATATATTCAGGAAAAAACGCATACGCTCTTTTTGGCCAACCAAGCAAGCTTGCAAAGGAAATCTGCACTACAATGAAGTCTCACTGCCCCCCGGTCAAAAGGGCCATCTGAAAAACGTGTAAAATCCAGAAAGGCAGGACAGGCCATGGAGAACTGGGAGCCTTGTTATGCTGATGGGCGGGATGTAAATTGCCAACAGCCACTCTGGAGAAGTGTATGGTGTTTCCTGAAACATCTACAAAACAAAGCAACAGAGCCTAGGGCACTTCCACTTATGGTCCTATAGCTTAGGGAAATTAAAATCTAAAAGACACAGCCACCACAAAGTTTGGGATGGCTCTGTTTACAAGAACTTCGTTTACGGTCCAAGTTCAATATCACAGAAAGTGAAAAATGGATAAAGAAGTTGTGGTACTTACGTACAATGCAATATCACTCAGCAATGAAATCTATGTCATCAGGCACATAGCAGCATAATGAGTGGATTCAGGTACGATGATTCTAAGTGAAATAAGTCACACAGAAAAAGAAACATCATAAGTTATCACTACTACACGGAATGTAAACTTGGCTACCCAGGAACTGAATTACAAAACAGAACAGGGTCTCAAATGTAGAAAACCAACTTATGCTTGCTTAAGGGGAAAGGTGAGTTGGGGTGCTGCATAAAACCAGAGATTGAAATTAGCACAGATCCCACTCCATAAGCCAAATATGTAATAGAAAAGAGCTACTCCTTGCTCAACCAAGTGGACTCTACACCCCATATTAAACGCCTAAGAATATAGCTGACTAGTAAGTATCTTAAAACCTATGGATTTCTATGTCTCCGAAAGAGAATCAAGCGTGTGTACAACGGCATAAACGCAGCAATGATAGGATTGGTGAGGTTCGGTGAGCAAATGCAGACCCTTTAAGTCATAATGCATGGTACCAATTCCATGCGTCTCAACTCTCCAGGTTTAAGGGATTCTTCCTTCAGCTAAAACATGCATGTGGAACCCAGAGTATGATCCACCGTGTACTCGGGAAACGTGTTCAAATGTGTCTCAGGTTTCGTCACCTGGTACTCGGGTGCAACATTCCAGACGCTTTACTAACACTCTCTCCACTTGGAGAGTCAGTGCCTTTAACCTCCTGTTTGGCCCGGTTTGCAACTTCTGCGTAAGATGAACAGGAATAGGGAGAACCAATGAGAGACTAGATGGAGGTGTCTGGATGGGCAAATTTAACTCTCATTTCCCACCAGGAAGAGGAATTAACCAAAGGCTCAGCGTGCCGTGCCGGAACCACACTAGGTCCTGAAGCAATCTTGCGGTGTTGCGGCCAGCTCACAAGAAAGCGAGTTGAAGAAAGGAGCTCAGGGGCACTGTCATTCACGAACCTGCAGAGTTATAAATGACAGCTATCATCCAAAATTATACTGAAGTAAGGCTGCGAAGAGGACTTGAATGTGGGGCACAATTGCTGGAAACCCATTTCAGAAGGTACACGGGAGTCGCTCTTAAAGCATAGGAAAAGAGACAGAACTTGGAAAATAATGCACTTGGCAAAAAAGGGCATATGTGTTTTATCCAGAGCTCTCATAACCGAGGGGAGGAGATTCCCAGCAGGCTCCAACTGCCACCTGAGGGCTCATGTTGCCAAGGCAACGTGAGCAAGCCAGGCAGGAGTTACCTCACAGCAGAGGTCCCACCTCACAGAAGGGTGAGAAACCCAGCCAATATCAGACTCTCACCAGAGGGCCCACATCACCAAGAGGATGGGAACCAGGCAGGAGTGTCTTCACACCAGTGGGGCCACATCATCGAAAGGTGAGCTACTCAGCACATGTGTCCTCAAACCAGAGGACCCACATCACCAAGGGCCTCGGAGTGAGGCAGGCAGGAGTAGCCTCACAACACTGGGCCCATAGAATAAAAAAGTGAGGAATCCAGCAGTTGGAACCTCCCAGCAGGCGGCCCAGAGCACCGAGGCTATGGGATCTAGGCCGCAGTGAACTCACAGAAGAGGGCCCATGTCATGAAACTGAGCAACCCAGCCATTGGGACCTCAGAGCAGGAGGCCCACATCCCCATGGGGATATAAATCTGGTAGGAGTGTCCTCGCACCACTGAGAACGTATCAGAAAATTTTGGGAGACCAGCAGTTAGGGCCTGACGCCAGAGGACCCTCATCACCAAGGGAAGGAGGCTCCCAGCAGGCTCCAACTGCCACCAGAGGGCTGACGTCGCCAAGGCGATGTGTGCCAACCAGGCACGAATGACCTCACAGCAGAGGGCCCACCTCAGAGAAGTGTGACGAACCCAGTTAGGATCAGACTCGCACCAGAGGGCCCACATCACCAAATGGATTGGAACCAGACAGGAGTGTCCTCACATGAGTAGGGCCACATCATCTAAAGGTGAGGAACCCAGAACATGTGGCTTCAAACCATAGGACACCCATCACCAAGGGGCTGAGAGTGAGGCAGGCAGGAGGAGCCTCACAACAGAGGGCCCCAAAATAAGAAAGGTGAGGAATCCAGCAGTTGGAACCTCCCAGCAGGCGGCCCAGAGCACAGAGGCTAGGGGATCCAAGCCAGAGTGAACTAACACCAGACAGCCCACATCATGAAACTGTGAGCAACCCAGACATTGGGACCTCAGAGCAGAAGGCCCACATCCCCATGGTGATGGGAACATGACAGGAGTGTCCTGGCATCACTGGGCTCACATCACAAAACGTGGGGTGCTCAGAAGTTAGGGCCTGACGCTAGAGGGCACTCATCACCGAGGGGAGGAGGCTCCCAGCAGGCTCCAGCTGCCACCAGAGGGCCAACGTCACCAAGGCGATGTGTGCCAGCCCGGCAGGAGTGACCTCACAGCAGAGGGCCCACCTCACAGAAGGGTGAGGAACACATCCAGGATCAGACTCTCACCAGAGGGCCCACATCACCAAGGGGATGGGAACCAGGCAGGCGTGTCCCCACACCAGTTGGACAACATCATCGAAAGGTGAGGATCCCAGCACATGTAGCCTCAAACCAGAGGAACCACATCACCAAGGGGTTCGGAATGAGTCTGGCAGGACCGGCCTCACAACACAGGGTCCATAGAATATAAAAGTTGAGGAATCCAGCAGTTGGAACCTCCCAGCAAGCGGCCCAGAGCACCGAGGCTATGGGATCTAGGCCGCAGTGAACTCACAGCAGAGGGCCCACATCATGAACCTGTGAGCAGCCCAGCCGTTGGGACCTCAGAACAGAAGGCCCACATCCCCATTGGGATGGGAACCTGGCAGGAGTGGCTTCGCACCACTTAGCACATATCAGAAAATGTTAGGAGCCCAGCAGTTAGGGCCTGACGCCAGGGGGCCCTCATAACTGAGGGGAGGAGACTCCCAGCGGGTTCCAACTGCCAACAGAGGGCCCACGTCTACAAGGTGGCATGCGCCAGCCAGGCAGTAGCGACCTCACAGCAGAGGGCCTATCTCACAGAAGGGTGAGGAACCGAGGTAGGATGAGACTCTTGCCAGAGGGCCCACAACACCAAGGGGATGGGAACCAGTCAGGACTGTCCTCCCACCAGTGGGGCCACATCATCGAAAGGTGAGGAACCCAGCACATGCGGCCTCATATCAGAGGACGTACATCACAAAGGGGATGGGAGTGAGGCAGGTAGGAGTAGCCTAAAAACAGAGGGCCCAAAGAATAAAAAAGGTGAGGAATCCAGCATTTGGAACCTCCCAGCAGGCGGCCGAGAGCACAGAAGCTATGGGATGCAGGCAGGAGTGAACTAACAGCAGAGAGCCCACATCATGAAACTGTGAGCAACCCAGGCGTTGGGACCTCAGAGCAGAAAGCCCACATCCCCATGGGGATGGGAACCTGACAGGAGTGTCCTGGCATCACTGGGCTCACATCAGAAAACGTGGGGAGCCCAGCAGTTAGGGCCTGATGCTAGAGGGCCGTCATCACCGAGGGCAGGAGGCTCCCAGCAGGTTCCATGTGCCAACAGAGGGCCCACGTCGCCAAGGTGATGTGTGCAAGTCAGGCAGGATTGACCTCACAGCAGAGGGCCTACCTCACAGAAGAGTGAGGAACCCAGCCAGGATAAGACTGTCACCAGAAGGCCCACATCACCAAGGGGATGGGAACCAGGCAGGAGTGTCCTCACACCAGTGGGGCCACATCATTGAAAGTTGCGGAACCCAGCACATGTGGCCTCAAACCAGAGGACCCACATCATGAAGGGGTTGCGAGTGAGGCAGGCAGGAGGAGCATCGCAACACAGGACCCATAGAATACAAAAGTTGAGGAATCGTGCAGTTGGAACCTTACAGCAGGAGGCCCAGAGCACAGAGGCTATGGCATCCAGGCCAGAGTGAACTAACAGCAGAGAGCCCACATCATGAAACTGTGAACAACCCAGCCGTTGGGACCTCAGAGCAGAAGGCCCACATCCCAATGGGGATGTGAACCTGGATGGAGTGTCTTCGAACCACTGGGCGCATATCACAAAATGTGGGGAGCCCAGCCGTTAGGGTCTGATGCCAGAGGGCCCTCATCACCGAGGGGAGGAGGCTCCCAGCAGGCTCCAAGTGCCACCAGAGGGCTCATGTCCACAAGGCGAGGTGAGCAAGCCAGGCAGGAGTGACCTCACAGCAGACGGCCCACCTCACAGAAGGGTGAGGAACCCAGCCAGGATCAGACTCTCAACAGAGGGCCCACATCACCAAGGGGATGTGAACCAGGCAGGAGTCTCCTAAGACCATTGGTCCCACATCATCGAAAGGTGAGGAACCCAGCACATGTGGCCTCAAACCAGAGGACACACACCACGAAGGGGCTGGGAGTGAGGCAGGCAGGAGGATCCTCACAACAGAGGGCCTAAAAAAATTAAAAAAGTGAGGAATCCAGCCGTTGGAACCTCCCAGCAGGCGGCCAAGAGCACAGAGGCTATGGGATCCAGGCCACAGTGAACTAACACCAGTGAGCCCACATCATGAAACTGTGATCAACCCAGCCGTTGGAACCTCAGAGCAGAAGGCCCACATCCCCATGGAGATGGGAACCTAAGAGGAGTGCCTGAGCATCACTGGGCTCACTAAGAAAAGTTGGGGAGCCCAGCAGTTAGGGCCTGACGTCAGAGGGCCCTCATCACAGAGGTGAGGAGGCTCCCAGCAGGGTCCAAGTGCCACCAGAGGGCTCATGTCAACAAGGCGAGGTGAGCAAGCCAGGCAAGAGTGACCTGATAATAGAGGGCCCACCTCACAGATGGGTGAGGAACCCAGCCAGGATCAGACTCTCACCAGAGGGCCCACATCACAAAGGGGATGGGAACCAGTCAGGATTATCCTCACACCAGTGGGGCCTCATCATCTTAAGGTGAGGAAGCCAGCACATGTGTCCTCAAACCAGAGGACCCACATCACCAAGGGCCTTGGAGTGAGGCAGGCAGGAGTAGCCTCACAACACAGGGCACATAATATAAAAAACGTGAGGATTCCAGCATTTAGACCTTCCAGCAGGCGGCTCAGAACACCGAGGCTATGGGATCCAGGCCACAGTGAACTCACAGCAGAGGGCCCACATCATAAAACTGTGAGCAACACAGGCGTTGGGACCTCAGCGCAGAAGGCCCACATCCCCATGGGAATGGGAACCTGGCTGGAGTGTCCTCGCACCACTGGGCGCACATCAGAAAATGTGGGGAGCCCACCATTTAGGGCCTGACGCCAGAGGGCCGTCATCACCGAGAGGAGGAGGCACCCTGCATACTCCAACTGCCACCAGAGGGCTCACGTCTCCAAGGTGACGTGTGCCAGCCAGGCAGGAGTGACCTCACAGAAGAGGGCCTACCTCACAGAACGTTGAGGAACCCAGCCAGGATTAGACTCTCGCCAGAGGGCCCACCTCACCAAGGGGATGGGAACCAGGCAGGAGTGTCCTCACACGAGTGGGGCCACATCATCGAAAGGTGAGGAACGCAGCACATGTGGCCTCAAGCCATAGGACAGTCATCACCAAGGGGCTGGCAGTGAGGCAGGCAGGAGGAGCCTCACAACAGAGGGCACATAGAATAAAAAAGTTGAGGAATCCAGCAGTTGGAACCTCCCAGCAGGCGGCTCAGAGCACCGATGATAAGGGATCCTTGCCGGAGTGAACTCACAGCAGAGGGCCCACATCATGGTACTGTGAGCAAGCCAGCCGTTTTGACCTCAGAGCAGAAGGCCCATATCCCCATGGGGATGGGAACCTGGCAAGAGTGTCCTCACTCACTTGGCGCACATCAGAAAATGTGGGGAGCCCAGCAGTTATGGCCTAAGGCAAGAGGGCCCTCATCACTGAGGGGAGGAGGATCCCAGCACACTCCAACTGCCACCAGAGGGCCCACGTCGCCAAGGTGACGTGTGCCAGACAGGCATGATTGACCTCACAGCAGAGGGCCCACCTCACAGAAGGGTGAGGAACCCAGCCAGGATCAGACTCTCACCTGAGGGCCCACATCAGCAAGGGGATGGGAACCAGTCCGGACTGTCTTCCCTCCAGTGGGGCCACATCATCGAAAGGTGCGGAACCCAGCACATGTGGCCTCAAACCAGAGGACACACATCACGAAGGGGCTGGGAGTGAGGCAGGCAGGAGGATACTCACAACAGAGGGCCCAAAAAATTAAAAAAGTGAGGAATCCAGCCGTTGGAACCTCCCAGCAGGCGGCCAAGAGCACAGAGGCTATGGGATCCAGGCCTCTGTGAACTAACACCAGAGAGCCCACATCATGAAAATGTGAACAACCCAGCCGTTGGGACCTCAGAGCAGAAGGCCCACATCCCCATGGAGATGGGATCCTAAGAGGAGTGCCCAAGCATCATTGGGCTCACTAAGAAAAGTTGGTGAGCCCAGCAGTTAGGGCCTGACGCAAGAGGGCCCTCATCACCGGGGGGAGGAGATTCCCAGCACGCTCCAACTGCCACCACACAGCTGACTTCACCAAGGCAATGTGTGCCAGCCATGCAGGAGTGACCTATCAGCAGAGGGTCTCCCTCACAGAAGGGTGAGGAGCACAGCCAGGAACAGACTCTCACCAGGGGGTCCACATAACCACGTGGATGAGAACCAGGCAGGAGTGTCCTCACACTAGTGGGGCCACATCATCGAAAGGTGAGGAACCCAGCAAAGGTGGCCACAAACCAGAGGACCCACATCACCAAGGGGTTGAGAGTGAGGTAGGTGTCTGGACGGGCATATTTAACACTCATTTCCCACCAGGAAGAGGAATTAACCAAAGGCTCAGCGTGCCCTGCCAGAAGCAGATTAGGGCCTGAAGCAGTCTTGCGGGTTTGCGGCCAGCTCACAAGAAAGCGAGTTGAAGAAAGGAGCTCAGGGGCCCTGTAATTCACAAACCTGCAGAGTTATAAATGACAGATAACGTCCAAAAATATATTGAAGTAAGGCTGCGAAGAGGACTTGAAAGCGGGGCAGAATTTCAGGAAACCGATTTCAGGAGGTAGACTGGATTTACATTTAAAGCATAGGAAAAGAGGCAGAACATCGACAATGATGCACGTGACATAAAAGGGCATATGAGTTTGTTCCTGAATATATTCAGGAAAAAACACATACGCCCTTTTTGGCAAACCAAGCAAGCTTGCAATGGAAATCCGAACTACTATGAAGTGTCACTTCCCCCTGGTCTAAAGGGCCATCTGAAAAATGTGTAAAATCAAGAAAGGCAAGACAGGCCATGGGGAAAAAGGAGCCTTGTTATGCTGATGGGCGGGATGTAAATTACCAACAGCCACTCTGGAGAAGTGTATGGTGTTTCCTGATACATCTGAAAAACAAAGCAACAGAGCCTAGGGCATTTCCACTTATGGTCCTATAGCTTAGGGAAATTAAAATCAAAAAGACACAGCCACCCCAAAATTTGGGATGGCTCTGTTTACAGGAACCTCTTCTACGGTACAAGTTAAATATCCCAGAGAACAAATAATTGATAAAGAAGTTGCGGTACTTACGTACAACAGAATACCACTCAGCAATGAAATCTGTGTCACCAGGCCTGTACCAGCATAATGAGTGGATTGAGGCACGATGATTCTAAGTGAAATAAGTCACACAGAAAAAGAAACATCATAAGGTATCACTAATGCACGGAATGTAAACTTGGCTACACAGGAACTGAATTACAAAACAGAACAGGGTCTCAAGTTTAGAAAACCAACTTATGCTTGCTTACGGGGAAAGGTGAGTTGGGGTTCTGCATAAAACCAGAGTTTGAAATTAGCACAGATACCGTTCCATAAGCCAAATATGTAATAGACAAGACCTACCCCTTGCTCAACGAAATGGACTCAACTATGAGGTATCACCTCACACCTGTTAGAATGGGCATCATCTGAAAATCTACAAACAACAAATGCTGGAAAGGGTGTGGAGAAAAGGAAGCCTCTTCCACTATTGTTGGGAATATAAATTGATACAGTCACTATGGAGAACAATATGGAGTTTCTTAAGAAACTAATAATAGAATTACCATATGATACAGCAATCCCAGTACTGGACATATACCCAGACAAAACCATAAATCAAAAAGAGACATTCACCGCAATGTTCATTGCATCACTATTTACAATATCGAGGTAATGGAAGCAACCTAAATGCCCACAGACAGACGAATGCATAAAGATGTGGTACATATATAAAATGGAGTATTACTAAGCCATGAAAGGAATGAAATTGGGTCATTTGTAGAGACGTCGATGGATCTAGAGACTGTCATACAGAGTGAAGTAAGTCAGGAAGAGAAAAACAAATCTTGTATATTCATGCATATATGTGGAACCTAGAAAAACTGTACAGATTAACCGTTTTGCAAGGCATAAATAGAGCAACAGATGTAGACAACAATCGTATGGACAACAAGGGGGGAAAGCTCTTGGGGGGGGTGGTGGTGCGAGGAGTTGAGAGATTGGGATTGGCATGTAAACATTTATATGTATAAAATAGATAACCAATAAGAACCTGCTGTATAAAAATATAAAATAAAATTCAAAATTAAAAAGAAATAAAATTTAAAAAACAAAACAGAAAAAACAATTATTCCCTTCACATACATGTATTTATATGAATAAATTATTTCCATGCTTATATCTGTAAATACAAAAAAGAGGAATAAATTCTACCTTGAACCAAAAACGAAAAAGAGAAAAAAAATACAGAACCCACCAGTTACTCAGAGGAAAACCGTATCAGGGCATTTGCTCCAGTTGTAAACAATTCTGAAGTTGGTCAGTGGTGGGGAATCGTCTCCCATTCAGCCAGCAGCCCCCACACGACAAGCGTCCTCATTGCAAAGCTGGGGCACCGTGCCGAGGCATCTGTGAGTGAACGTGAGCTGAGCCCCAGGCCAGTTGCTGCTGAACTGTTCCCACCCTTCCCAGGTAAAACACCTGAATATATACAAGGACTTGAAAGCCTAGAGGAAGGGCCATGGAGCCACATGAGTGACAGCATGCCAGCTGACTTGGTGCCTGCAGGCCAGCCAGGATGGCCCTGGCCCTGGGTGCTCTTCTGGAAGATTTCCATTTCCCTGCCTGAGATACCCGTTCTGTCCCTGCCCCCACTGCTTTTTTCCTTCCTCACCTCTGCCCAGGGAGAAATTCCAGCAGCAGGTATGGGTGACACATCCTCTTCTTTAGCAGGTGGCAGCCTGGCAACTGCTGCAGAAAGTCCAGCAGAGCCCCACTCACACTGGGCCACCCACAAAGCCGTGGCCTCTCACTCCCTCCCACCAGCCCAGCCCCGAGACTTCTGACGGGGCAGAGAAAATGGCGTCAGGCACAGCTGCAGGGGCTCTTGCTGCCTGGAGTGGTATTTATATTGATCTCAACCCAGGCACACCTGGCGAGGGCTGGCCGGCACGGTAAGGCTGCCTAGGTCAGCCAATCATCACCCCTCAGGGGCTCACAGTTGCAGAAAATGGAACTTGCTGAACCGGCCAGGTCCAAGGAACAGGTGTGGGCTCCTGAGAGTCAGGATAGACAAGGGGCTGCAGCTTTGGCTTGTTTTTTAATCATTTTATCTGGCCCATGAGTGGGAGACAACTTCAAGAAAAGCCTCTCCTAATGAGAGGAACCCAGGAGTCAGGGAGAGGAGGGGTGGGTGGTGGTTGGAGACAGAGGCCTGGTGCCCCGGGTGCAGTGGAAGTCTCTGGAAGACCAGGTGGAGGGAGGCCACACAGAGTGATGCCCAGGGTCACAGACCTGTCGGAGCTGCTGTTTGTTAGTTCAAGCCCTGCTCTGAGGTGCTCTGTGTCAGCTCTGAGCGACAGGTGAGATGGGGGTGCTCTTCAGTGAGAGCTATGTGCACGGTTCCTGTGTGCCCAGCCCTGCCACGGTACCTGCAAGGGTAGCTCTGTATCCTGGGAGAGGCCTGACCACGAGAGCCCCGTGGGCTGGGTTGGGGGTGGGGTACCTGCCCAGGAGAGCTCCATATCCTGGGATTGGCCTGACCACGAGAGCCCCATGGGCTGCTGGGGACCTGGTAAAGGATGTCAGGACAGTCAGTGAAGCCACCGAGGATATACCTCCAGTTGCTCCTAATTCCTACACCCTGCTGGTCATTCTACCAACCACCAGGACATGGTATTCTGTATTAGTCTCAATGATGCCTTCTTTTGTATTCCATTAGTCCCAGAGTCACAAGAAATTTTGGCTTGTGAGTGGCAGGACTCAACATACAACTAAAACAATACTTCCGGGCCGTCTTGCCCCAAGGGTTCAAAAATTCCCACACCATCTTTGGGGAAAGCTTAGCTAAAGACCGAAAAGTTCTACCTCTGGAAAAGGAAACCCTCCTTCAATATGCAGACGACATTCTGATCGCCAGCCCTACTAAGGAGGCCTCTGAACTACCAAGCCAATAAAGGATAGAAGTTGTCCAAGAAAAAGCTCAAATATCACAGACTGCGGTGACCTGCCTGGGCTTCATTCTCACAGAAGGTCGGAGAAGTCCATCCCAGGAAAGGGAAGAAACCATTTGCAGCCTTACCCCTTTCTAAAACTAGAAGACAGCTTAGGGGTTCCTGGGGAGGCCAGGGTTTGCTGCTTCTGGATCCCTAACTACAGTCTACTAGCTGGGCCTCTATATGAAACACTGAAAGGAAAAGATGATGATCCTTTTGAACAGAATCCAGAAGTGGCCTTTCAAGAATGGAAAGAGCAGTCAATTCAGACCCTTGCCCTGGAACTCCCTAATTGAGCTAAACCCTTTGACCTTTCCATTCCCGGTGAAAGGTGAGTCGCCATTGGAGAATTAGTGCAAAAACTGGGACCACTTGAAATGGAACAACACAAGAATGCCATCCAGGTAGGATAAACTACAGTCACCAAGGGGCTTGGCCCACTGCCACATCTGGCCAAGATACTGGCAGTATCTAAAAACCTGGAAATCAGCAGCCCAAAAGGCCACCTCCCTCCTAAGGGAAAAGGACCCCACGTGGTGATCCTAATCACCAACCATGCCCTGAAGTTGCAGGGTTCGCTCCGTGGGCACACCGACCTCGAGTGAGGAGGCCCTCCAACTCCAACATCCAGAGAGATAACCGGGGGCAACAGGGCACCATGACGACTCGTGTGAACATCACTTGACCTGGAGTTTCTCTCATAAAACAACAAGAGTGTGTCCCGAAGGAGTAGACTACTGCTTGCAGGACTTACTGCACCCGGAGGGGAGCTAATAATCTTGGCGGGGAAAACGTATATCACACTGTCACCATAGAAAAGCCTACAGACACCGTGATGATGGTGGCCAATAAGACTGGCTGGACTCCTGTTTACTTCAAAAGGCTGTTGACTCAGTGGCCATCATGGTCCTTGATCACCATTGACCCTGGACTGTCTGGGAGTTGAGCGGGCAGGACTCTGACACCTGGTGCTGTTTTTACGTTAATTCAGGGGCCTAATTGAAGAAAGAGCAGACTACTGGTCAGAGCATCTAGGCTGGCAGAAACGGTCAGCCTAAGGTGGCCGAACAAATGTGGGGCGGGGTGAAACCGGCCCCCACAGCGTCTCTGCACATCTCTTTCCTGGACCCTTAAAGGTCATTAGAATCTATAACACTTCCAATGCTGGTGCTCAGGCGGACGAGCAGGGAGGCAGGGGTCCTGGGGCCAATCAACGTCACCTGGAGGCTGCTGGGGAGAAGTTCTGACCCTCGTCCCCTGGTATGAGGGCTCCCAACTCAGCACTCAGCAGTTACAGAAGAAGGGTCTGCACCCTCAGCACTCCAAGAATGAGGAACGGGACAAAAGGCAGAGGAGGGGTTTGTCCCCAGCAAAGCCCATTAAAAATCCCTGGGAGATAAAAATAGAATCTGGGCAATAAAGTCAAGTCTGACCTTTTTTATCCTTTGTGCTTTGTCTAATTTCACGTGCTCCTAGGGTCCCGCATGCAGAGGTTCCACACCCGGCACTTCAGACCAGATTTCCTAGTGCAGAATGGCTGGGTCGACACCTCAGCTCCTGGGGCCCAGTGCAGACTCCGAGATATAGAGCCTGAGCTGCAGCCAACCCGGCCCTCGAGTGCTCCGCCCCCTCCCTCCCACTGACTCTGACAGGATCTCTACACAGCAGCCCAGCCCACAGCCCACAGGGTAGTGCATGCTCTCACCTCTCCATTCTCTGTTTAAAATATAAAGTTTCCTTTGCTTGTGAACCAAACTCAGTCTCGATCTGTTGGCCCCAATGACACTGGGCAGGGGAACACTTGTTGGGGTCCACTCTGGAGGATCAGTAACAGAAATTGAGACTATTGTAACTTCAATGAACAGATGTGTGAGCCAAACTGTAGTTAACATAGAACAGTTTATAAGGCTCGGGTAAAGTAAGATGTTTCTAACACTTCCATTTGATATTTCCATCACTTTATTATAAGCAAGTTCAGTGAAAAGGTTTGTCTTATTTGTCAGGTCAATATTAGAGAAATGAAGTGATTTCTTTCCAAGGATGTACACCTAATAATCTTGGTTAAAGCTTCAATCTTGTTTTAAATGCTTTTCCATTGAAAATGATACCTCTCTTTCAGCTCCCCCATTTCTGAGAAGTATAAAATCTTATAATTTATTATTACCAAAGGGGAAAGGTGGGAGGAGGGATAAATTAACAGTTTGGAATTAACACACACACACTGCTATGTATAAAATAGATCATCAACAAGGAACTACTGTATAGCACAGGGAACTACACTCAATATTTTGCAATAACCTATAAGGGGAAATAATCGGAAAAAGAATAGATATTTTTATTGACATCATCTATCAATGACAGTTAAAGTGTAACCTAAGGGAAGCCGGTGGTGAGTGCTTCTGACCCTGAAGACTTCAATCATCTAAAGTTTGGACTCTGCCTACTTCCCAAGGCCCTTAATGAACATATGTGTAGCCGTAGCTTAAAAAATTCCCCAGTTTGGGTTTCGGGGAGACACTGATTTTGAAAAAGCCCTGGTGTTCTCCTTACATGAATGGGACTCTTCCTACTGCTAAAACATGTCTGTCACACACAGAGGATGGTATACCGTCTGATTGGGAAGAGTTTGGAAAAGGCATCTCATCTCCTCATCTCCTGGTGCTCGGGTTCACCCCTCCAGCGTCTTTACTAACAGTCTCCCCACTTGGAGATGTCAGCACTGTCAACATCCTGTTGCGTACAGTTTGGAATTTGTCCAGAGGATGAAGCGGAAGGATGAGGAACAATGAGAGACAAGTCCTAGGTGTTCAGACAGGCACATGTCACTCTAATTTCCAATCAGGAAGACGAATTGACCAAAGGCTAGGGTTGCCCATGGAAACAGTATAGGGCTTGAGGAAATCCCACTGCTTTGTGGCCAGTTCCCATAAACACAAGTTGAACAATGGAACTCAGGGACAGTAAAATTCACGAAACTGCAGAGTTGAAAATATCTATCACTGAAAAATGTCTTGAGGAAAGTCAGAGAAAAGGATTGGTAAGCAAGGGAGAATGGCAGGAAAGGGATTTGAGGAGGTAGAAAGGACTCGCCATTAAGCACAAGAAAAGGGGCTGAACATTGCCAACATTGCAGTTGGCCAAAAAGGCTGTATGCATTTTTTTCTGTATATATTCAAGAAAAGGGCATACACTTTTTTAGCCAACCAAACAGGTGGGCACTGGAAATCAATACTACAAAAGATATCACTTCGCATCAGTCAGAAGAGCCATCCTCATAAAGTGTAAACACCAGAAATGCAGGACAGGGCAAGGAGAAGAGGGAGCCCTGTGAGGCTTATAGTGGAAATGTATATTGCCAACGGCCATTCTGGAGAAGTGTATTGTGTTTACTAAAGCATCTAAAAAATGAGCTACAGAGCATAGGGCACTTGCACTCATGGGCGTATGTCTTGGGAGAAACAAAAATCGAGAGGACACAGGCACCCCAATGTTTACTGCCTCTCTGTTTAAAAGATCCTCGACTAGGATATAACTTAAATGTCTCTGGAGGGAAAAAATGGATAGAGATGTGGTACTTATGTAGAGTGGAATATTACTCAGCCTGGAAATCAATGAAATATGGCCAGTTGTAACAACTCCGGAGGAGTTACGTATGATCATTCTAAGTGACATAATTCAAAAAGAAAAAGACACATATCATAAGATATCACTTAAAGGTGGAATCCAAAATGGCTACACATGAAATAAATTACAAAACAAAAACATAGTCAAATATGTAGAAAACACGCGTAAGGCTGCTAAACGGGAAAGGTGGGGAGGGGTGAGGCATCATCCAGGAGGTTGAAATTAGCAAAGATACCATTCCAAATACCAAACTGATAATCAACAAGGCCTACACGGTAGCTAAAAGAACTGCACTCAGCACACTCAAGTCACCGGAAAAGAATATATATGACTGGTAAGAATCTGAAAAAGAATTTATTGATGTCTCTCTGTATGTGAATCAAGTGGATGTACAGCAGCAAGAAACAGAGCTTTGAAAATCAGCTGTAACCAATATAGTAATAAATTGAAAAAAATAAACGACAGAGAGAAAGAGAAAACCTCTTACAACTTTTCCTCAGGGACGGTGATGCAACATGGATTGAACACATCTAGACCCACAGCAGGATGAGACATAAGGCTGGAAACTGTTCGTGCTAAGAGAAATGTGAGGTTGGGTGAGGAAATGCACACCCTTTAAAGTAATACTACCTGGTACCCATTCAATGGGTCCCAAATCTGCAGGTTCAAGCGATCTTCCTACAGCTAAAACATGCATGGAAAACCCAGAGAACTGTACACCATGCGATCGGGAGATGTGTCTAAAATGCACCTCATTTATCCTCTCCTGGTGCTCCTGTTCATCATTCCAGCCACGTTACTTAGAATCTCCCCACTTAGAGAATCAGCACATTTAAACTTCTGTTTCACACATTTTGCAAATTGTGAGGAGGATGAACGGGAAGAGGGGGAACCAATGAGAGAATAGTTGTAGGGGTTTGGACGGGCACATGTCACTCTAATTTCCCATTAAGAATAAGAATTAAAAAAAGGCTCAGCCTGCCTCGCCGGAGCCAAAATAGGGCCTGAAGCAATCCTGCGGCTTTGAGGCCAGCTCACAAAAGAGCAACTTAAAAAATGGAGCTCAGGGTCACTGCAATTCACAAACCTGCAGAGTTATAAATGAAAACTAACGTCCAAAAATATGTTGAGGTAAGGCAAAGAAGAGGATCTGAATGCAAGACAGAATTGCAAGAAACAGATTTCAAGAGATAGATTGGACTCGTCTTTAAAGCACATGAAAAGCGGCAGAATTTCGACAATGATGCAGTTGGCCCAAAAGGGAGTATGCATTTTTTCCTGAATATATCCAGGAAAAAACGCATACGCACTTTATGGGCAACCAAGCAAGCAAGCAATGCAAATGTGCACAACAAAGAAGTCTCATTTCCCACCGGTCAAAAGGGCCATCCGAAAAAATTGTAAAAACCAGAAATGCAGGACAGGCCATGGAGAACAGGGAGCCTTTATACGCTGATGGACAGTGTGTGAACTGCCGAGAGCCACTCTGGAGAAGTGTATGGTGGTTCCTAAATCATCTAAAACACAGAGCTACAGAGCATAGGGCACTTCCAATCATGGAAGTATATCTAGGGAAGTCTAAAAATCAACAAGACACAAGCACACCACAGTTTAGGGCTACTCTGTTTACAAGAACCTCAACTTCAGTACACCTTAAATATCCCAGGAAAGAGAACAATGGATAAAGAAAATGTGGTACTTATGTACAATGGAATATCTCTTCACCATGAAATCAATGTAATAAGGCTAGTAGAAGGATAAAGAGTGGATTTAGGTCCGATAATACTACTTGAAATAAGTCAAACAGAAAAAGAAACATATCATAAGATATCACTTATAGAGGGAGGATAAATATGGCTGCACAAAAAATGAATTACAAAACAGAACAGTGTCTCACATTTAGAAAACACACTTATGTCAGCTTAAGGGGAAAGGAGAGGTGGGGTGATGCATAAAACCAGAGTTTGAAATTAGCACAGATACCGTTCAATAAACCAAATAGGTATTAGACAAGATCTACACCTTGCTCAATGAACTGGCCTCAACACACCCTATACACCGCAGAGAAATATATCTGAGTAATAAGAATCTTAAAACCCATGTATTGATATATCTCCATAAGGGAATCAAGTGTGTGCAGAGTGGCCAAACACAGCAGTGAAAATGAGCTAAACCCCATTATAGAAATAAATTTTAAAACAAAAACGTAGAAACAATGAAAGAGAGAAAAATTCTTACAAAATTTGCTCAGGGGCTGTGATGCAACCTGGAATGACCACATATAAACCCACAGCTGGATAAGACATAAGGCTGGACACTTGGGGCTGAGAGGATTGGTGAGCTTTGGTGAGCAACTGCCGAAAGTTTAATGCAATACTTCATGCTACTCATTTCAAGGGTCCCTACACTCCAGGTTGAAGGGAATCTTCCTACAGCTAAACCATGCATGGGAAATCCAGCGGATGGTATACCATATGATCGGGAAAGGTTTCTAAAACGCACCTCATTTTCCTCTCCTGGGGCTCCGGATCAACATTCCAGCCACTTTACTAACAACATCCCCACATGGAGAGTCAATGCCTTTAAGTTCCGGTATCGCACAGTCTGCAGTTAGTGCGGAGGATGAATGGGAATAGGGGGAACCAGTGAGAAAATAGCTGTAGCGGTTTCAATGGGCACATGTCACTCTAATTTCACATCAGGAAGAAGAATTAACCAAAGGCAGAGCAAGGCGCCCCAGAAGAAGAATAGGGCATGAAAAAATCCTGTGGATATGAGGCAAGATCACAAAAATAAGAGCTGAAAAATGGAGCTAAGGGCCACTGCAATTCAAAAACCTGCAGAGTTATAAAGGCCAACTATTTTCCAAAAGTATATTGAGGTAAGGCTATGAAGAGGGACTGACAGCAAGGCAGAATTGCAGGAAACCGATTTCAAGAGGTAGACTAGAATTGCATTGACAACATATGAAAAGACTCAGAACGTCGACAATGATGCACTTGGCCAAAAAGGGCGCATGCGTTTTTTCCTGAATATATTCAGGAAGAAACGCATATGTACTTTCTGGCCAACCAAGCATGCTTGCAAAGGAAATCTGCACTACAATGAAGTCTCACTTCCCCTCGGTTAAAAGGGCCATCTGAAAAAAGTGTAAAATCCAGAAAGGTAGGACACGCCATGGAGAACTGGGAGCCTTGTTATGCTGGTGGGCGGGATGTAAACTGCTAACAGCCACACTGGAGAAGTGTATGGTGTTTCCTGAAACATCTAAAACACAAAGCAACAGAGCCTAGGGCACTTCCACTTATGGTCCTATAGCTTAGGGAAATTAAAATCAAAAAGACACAGCCACCCCAAAGTTTGGGACGGCTCTGTTTACAAGAACCTCGTTTACGGTACAAGTTCAATATTGCAGAAAGCGAAAAATGGATAAAGAAGTTGTGGTACTTACGTACAATGCAATATCACTCAGCAATGAAATCTATGTCATCAGGCCCATAGCAGCATAATTAGTGGATTCAGGTACGATGATTCTAAGTGAAATAAGTCACAGAGAAAAAGAAATATCATAAGATATCACTACTATACGGAAGGTAAACTTGGCTACCCAGGAACTGAATTACAAAACAGAACAGGGTCTCAAATGTAGAAAAGCAACTTATGCTTGCTTAAGGGGAAAGGTGAGTTGGGGTGCTGCATAAAACCAGAGATTGAAATTAGCACAGATACCGTTCCATAAGCCAAAGATGTAATAGAAAAGAGCTACTCCTTGCTCAACGAAGTGGACTCAACACCCCATATTAAACGCCTAAAAATATACCTGAGTAGTAAGAATCTTAAAACCTATGGATTTATATGTCTCCGAAAGAGAATCAAGCATGTGTACAGCGGCATAAATGGAGCAGTGATAGGATTGGTGAGGTTCGGTGAGCAAATGCAGACCTTTGAAGTCATATTGCATGGTACCCATTCCATGGGTCTCAACTCTCCAGGTTTAAGGGATTCTTCCTTCAGCTAAAACATGCATGTGGAACCCAGAGTATGATCCACTGTGTGATCGGCAAACGTATTCAAATGCGTCTCAGTTTTCTTCCCCTGGTACTCGGGTGCAACATTCCAGACGCTTTACTAACACTCTCCCCACTTGGAGAGTCAGTGCCTTTAAACTCCTGTTTGGCCCAGTTTGCAATTTCTGTGGAAAATGAACAGGAATAGGGAGAACCAATGAGAGACTAGCTGGAGGTGTCTGGACGGGCAAATTTAACTCTCATTTCCCACCAGGAAGAGGAATTAAACAAAGGCTCAGCGTGCCGTGCCAGAACAACACTAGGGCCTGAAGCAATCCTGCGGTGTTGCGGCCAGCTCACAAGAAAGCGAGTTGAAGAAAGGAGCTCAGGGGCACTGTCATTCACAAACCTGCAGAGTTATAAATGACAGCTATCGTCCAAAAATATATTGAAGTAAGGCTGCCAAGAGGACTTGAAAGCGGGGCAGAATTGCAGGAAACCGATTTCAGGAGGTAGACTGGAATTGCATGTAAAGCATAGGAAAAGAGGCAGAACGTCCACAATGATGCAGTTGGCCAAAATGGGCGTATGCGTTTTTTCCTGAATATATTCAGGAAAAAACGCATACGCCCATTTTGGCCAACCAAGCAAGCTTGCAAAGGAAATCTGCACTACAATGAAGTCTCACTGCCCCCCGGTTAAAAGGGCCATCTGAAAAAAGTGTAAAATCCAGAAAGGCAGGACAGGCCATGGAGAACTGGGAGCCTTGTTATGCTGATGGGCGGGATGTAAATTGCCAACAGCCACTCTGGAGAAGTGTATGGTGTTTCCTGAAACATCTAAAAAACAAAGCAACAGAGCCTAGGGCACTTCCACTTATGGTCCTATAGCTTAGGGAAATTAAAATCAAAAAGACACAGCCACCCCAAAGTTTGGGACGGCTCTGTTTACAAGAACCTCGTTTAAGGTACAAGTTCAATATCACAGAACGCAAAAAATGGATAAAGAAGTTGTGGTACTTACGTACAATGCAATATCACTCAGCAATGAAATCTATGTATCAGGCCCGTAGCAGCATAATGAGTGGATTCAGGTATGATGATTCTAAGTGAAATAAGTCACAGAGAAAAAGAAACATCATAAGATATCACTACTACACGGAATGTAAACTTGGCTACACAGGAACTGAATTACAAAACAGAACATTCTCTCAAATGGAGAAAACCAACTTATGCTTGCTTAAGGGGAAAGGTGAGTTGGGGTGCTGCATAAAACCAGAGATTGAAATTAGCACAGATACCGTTCCATAAGCCAAATATGTAATAGACAAGAGCTACTCCTTGCTCAACGAAGTGGACTCAACACCCCATATTAAACGCCTAAGAATATACCTCACTAGTAAGAATCTTAAAACCTATGGATTTATATGTCTCCGAAAGAGAATCAAGCGTGTGTACAGTGGCATACACGCAGCAGTCATAGGATTGGTGAGGTTCGGTGAGCAAATGCAGACCCTTTGAAGTCATATTGCATGGTACCCATTCCATGGGTCTCAACTCTCCATGTTTAAGGGATTCTTCCTTCAGTTAAAAAGCATGTGGAACCCAGAGTATGATCCACCGTGTGATCGGGAAACGTGTTCAAATGTGACTCAGTTTTCGTCCCCCGGTACTCGGGTGACACATTCCCGACGCTTTACTAACACTCTCCCCACTTGGAGAGTCAGTGCCTTTAACCTCCTGTTTGGCCCAGTTTGCAATTTCTGCGGAAAATGAACAGGAATAGGGAGAACCAATGAGAGACTAGCTGGAGGTGTCTGGACGGGCAAATTTAACTCTCATTTCCCACCAGGAAGACAAATTAACCGAAGGCTCAGCGTGCCATGCTGGAACCACACTAGGGCCTGAAGCAATCCTGCGGTGTTGCGGCCAGCTCACAAGAAAGCGAGTTGAAGAAAGGAGCTCAGGGGCACTGTAATTCACAAACCTGCAGAGTTATAAATGACAGCTATCATCCAAAAATATATTGAAGTAAGGCTGCCAAGAGGACTTGAAAGCGGGGCAGAATTGCAGGAAACCGATTTCAGGAGGTAGACTGGAATTGCATGTAAAGCATAGGAAAAGAGGCAGAACGTCCACAATGATGCACTTGACCAAAAAGGGCATATGCGTTTTTTCCTGAATATATTCAGGAAAAAACGCATATGCCCTTTTTGGCCAACCAAGCAAGCTTGCAAATGGAATCTGCACTACAATGAAGTCTCACTGCCCCCCGGTCAAAAGGGCCATCTGAAAAAAGTGTAAAATCCAGAAACGCAGGACAGGCCATGGAGAACTGGGAGCCTTGTTGTGCTGATGGGCGGGATGTAAATTGCCAAAAGCCACTCTGGAGAAGTGTATGGTGCTTCCTGAAACATCCAAAAAACAAAGCAACAGAGCCTAGGGTACTACCACTTATGGTCCTATAGCTTAGAGAAATTAAAATCAAAAAGACACAGCCACCCCAAAGTTTGGGATGGCTCTGTTTACAAGAAACTCGTTTACGGTACAAGTTCAATATCACAGAAAGCGAAAAATGGATAAAGAAGTTGTGGTACTTACGTACAATGCAATATCACTCAGCAATGAAATCTATGTCATCAGGCCGGTAGCAGCATAATGAGTGGATTCAGGTACGATGATTCTAAGTGAAATAAGTCACACAGAAAAAGAAACATCATAAGATATCACTACTACACGGAATGTAAACTTGGCTACACAGGAACTGAATTACAAAACAGAACAGGGTCTCAAATGTAGAAAACCAACTTATGCTTGCTTAAGGGGAAAGGTGAGTTGGGGTGCTGCATAAAACCAGAGATTGAAATTAGCACAGATATCGTTCCATAAGCCAAATATGTAATAGACAAGAGCTACTCCTTGCTCAACGAAGTGGACTCAACACCCCATATGAAATGCCTAAGAATATACCTGACTAGTAAGAAGCTTAAAACCTATGGATTTATATGTCTCCGAAAGAGAATCAAGCGTGTGTACAGCAGCATAAACGCAGCAGTGATAGGATTGGTGAGGATCGGTGAGCAAATACAGACCCTTTAAGTCATAATGCATGGTACCCATTCCATGCGTCTCAACTCTCCAGTTTTAAGGGATTCTTCCTTCAGCTAAAACATGCATGTGGAACCCAGAGTATGATCCACCATGTGATCGGGAAACGTGTTCAAATGTGTCTCAGTTTTCGTCCCCTGGTACTCGGGTGCAACATTCCAGATGCTTTACTAACACTCTCTCCACTTGGAGAGTCAGTGCCTTTAACCTCCTGTTTGGCCCGGTTTGCAACTTCTGCGTAAGATGAACAGGAATAGGGAGAACCAATGAGAGATTAGATGGAGGTGTCTGGATGGGCAAATTTAACTCTCATTTCCCACCAGGAAGAGGAATTAACCAAAGGCTCAGCGTGCCGTGCCGGAACCACACTAGGTCCTGAAGCAATCTTGCGGTGTTGCGGCCAGCTCACAAGAAAGCGAGTTGAAGAAAGGAGCTCAGGGGCACTGTCATTCACGAACCTGCAGAGTTATAAATGACAGCTATCATCCAAAATTATACTGAAGTAAGGCTGCGAAGAGGACTTGAATGCGGGGCACAATTGCTGGAAACCCATTTCAGAAGGTACACGGGAGTCGCTCTTAAAGCATAGGAAAAGAGACAGAACTTGGAAAATAATGCACTTGGCAAAAAAGGGCATATGTGTTTTATCCAGAGCTCTCATAACCGAGGGGAGGAGATTCCCAGCAGGCTCCAACTGCCACCTGAGGGCTCACGTTGCCTTGGCAACGTGAGCAAGCCAGGCAGGAGTTACCTCACAGCAGAGGTCCCACCTCACAGAAGGGTGAGAAACCCAGCCAATATCAGACTCTCACCAGAGGGCCCACATCACCAAGAGGATGGGAACCAGGCAGGAGTGTCTTCACACCAGTGGGGCCACATCATCGAAAGGTGAGCTACTCAGCACATGTGTCCTCAAACCAGAGGACCCACATCACCAAGGGCCTCGGAGTGAGGCAGGCAGGAGTAGCCTCACAACACTGGGCCCATAGAATAAAAAAGTGAGGAATCCAGCAGTTGGAACCTCCCAGCAGGCGGCCCAGAGCACCGAGGCTATGGGATCTAGGCCGCAGTGAACTCACAGAAGAGGGCCCATGTCATGAAACTGAGCAACCCAGCCATTGGGACCTCAGAGCAGGAGGCCCACATCCCCATGGGGATATAAATCTGGTAGGAGTGTCCTCACACCACTGAGAACGTATCAGAAAATTTTGGGAGACCAGCAGTTAGGGCCTGACGCCAGAGGACCCTCATCACCAAGGGAAGGAGGCTCCCAGCAGGCTCCAACTGCCACCAGAGGGCTGACGTCGCCAAGGCGATGTGTGCCAACCAGGCACGAATGACCTCACAGCAGAGGGCCCACCTCAGAGAAGTGTGACGAACCCAGTTAGGATCAGACTCGCACCAGAGGGCCCACATCACCAAATGGATTGGAACCAGACAGGAGTGTCCTCACATGAGTAGGGCCACATCATCTAAAGGTGAGGAACCCAGAACATGTGGCTTCAAACCATAGGACACCCATCACCAAGGGGCTGAGAGTGAGGCAGGCAGGAGGAGCCTCACAACAGAGGGCCCCAAAATAAGAAAGGTGAGGAATCCAGCAGTTGGAACCTCCCAGCAGGCGGCCCAGAGCACAGAGGCTAGGGGATCCAAGCCAGAGTGAACTAACACCAGACAGCCCACATCATGAAACTGTGAGCAACCCAGACATTGGGACCTCAGAGCAGAAGGCCCACATCCCCATGGTGATGGGAACATGACAGGAGTGTCCTGGCATCACTGGGCTCACATCACAAAACGTGGGGTGCTCAGAAGTTAGGGCCTGACGCTAGAGGGCACTCATCACCGAGGGGAGGAGGCTCCCAGCAGGCTCCAGCTGCCACCAGAGGGCCAACGTCACCAAGGCGATGTGTGCCAGCCCGGCAGGAGTGACCTCACAGCAGAGGGCCCACCTCACAGAAGGGTGAGGAACACATCCAGGATCAGACTCTCACCAGAGGGCCCACATCACCAAGGGGATGGGAACCAGGCAGGCGTGTCCCCACACCAGTTGGACAACATCATCGAAAGGTGAGGATCCCAGCACATGTAGCCTCAAACCAGAGGAACCACATCACCAAGGGGTTCGGAATGAGTCTGGCAGGACCGGCCTCACAACACAGGGTCCATAGAATATAAAAGTTGAGGAATCCAGCAGTTGGAACCTCCCAGCAAGCGGCCCAGAGCACCGAGGCTATGGGATCTAGGCCGCAGTGAACTCACAGCAGAGGGCCCACATCATGAACCTGTGAGCAGCCCAGCCGTTGGGACCTCAGAACAGAAGGCCCACATCCCCATTGGGATGGGAACCTGGCAGGAGTGGCTTCGCACCACTTAGCACATATCAGAAAATGTTAGGAGCCCAGCAGTTAGGGCCTGACGCCAGGGGGCCCTCATAACTGAGGAGAGGAGACTCCCAGCAGGTTCCAACTGCCAACAGAGGGCCCACGTCTACAAGGTGGTATGCGCCAGGCAGGCAGTAGTGACCTCACAGCAGAGGGCCTATCTCACAGAAGGGTGAGGAACCGAGGTAGGATGAGGCTCTTGCCAGAGGGCCCACAACACCAAGGGGATGGGAACCAGTCAGGACTGTCCTCCCACCAGTGGGGCCACATCATCGAAAGGTGAGGAACCCAGCACATGCGGCCTCATATCAGAGGACATACATCACAAAGGGGATGGGAGTGAGGCAGGTAGGAGTAGCCTAAAAACAGAGGGCCCAAAGAATAAAAAAGGTGAGGAATCCAGCATTTGGAACCTCCCAGCAGGCGGCCGAGAGCACAGAAGCTATGGGATGCAGGCAGGAGTGAACTAACAGCAGAGAGCCCACATCATGAAACTGTGAGCAACCCAGGCGTTGGGACCTCAGAGCAGAAAGCCCACATCCCCATGGGGATGGGAACCTGACAGGAGTGTCCTGGCATCACTGGGCTCACATCAGAAAACGTGGGGAGCCCAGCAGTTAGGGCCTGATGCTAGAGGGCCGTCATCACCGAGGGCAGGAGGCTCCCAGCAGGTTCCATGTGCCAACAGAGGGCCCACGTCGCCAAGGTGATGTGTGCAAGTCAGGCAGGATTGACCTCACAGCAGAGGGCCTACCTCACAGAAGAGTGAGGAACCCAGCCAGGATAAGACTGTCACCAGAAGGCCCACATCACCAAGGGGATGGGAACCAGGCAGGAGTGTCCTCACACCAGTGGGGCCACATCATTGAAAGTTGCGGAACCCAGCACATGTGGCCTCAAACCAGAGGACCCACATCACGAAGGGGTTGCGAGTGAGGCAGGCAGGAGGAGCATCGCAACACAGGACCCATAGAATACAAAAGTTGAGGAATCATGCAGTTGGAACCTTACAGCAGGAGGCCCAGAGCACAGAGGCTATGGCATCCAGGCCAGAGTGAACTAACAGCAGAGAGCCCACATCATGAAACTGTGAACAACCCAGCCGTTGGGACCTCAGAGCAGAAGGCCCACATCCCAATGGGGATGTGAACCTGGATGGAGTGTCTTCGAACCACTGGGCGCATATCACAAAATGTGGGGAGCCCAGCCGTTAGGGCCTGATGCCAGAGGGCCCTCATCACCGAGGGGAGGAGGCTCCCAGCAGGCTCCAAGTGCCACCAGAGGGCTCATGTCCACAAGGCGAGGTGAGCAAGCCAGGCAGGAGTGACCTCACAGCAGACGGCCCACCTCACAGAAGGGTGAGGAACCCAGCCAGGATCAGACTCTCAACAGAGGGCCCACATCACCAAGGGGATGTGAACCAGGCAGGAGTCTCCTAAGACCATTGGTCCCACATCATCGAAAGGTGAGGAACCCAGCACATGTGGCCTCAAACCAGAGGACACACACCACGAAGGGGCTGGGAGTGAGGCAGGCAGGAGGATCCTCACAACAGAGGGCCTAAAAAATTAAAAAAGTGAGGAATCCAGCCGTTGGAACCTCCCAGCAGGCGGCCAAGAGCACAGAGGCTATGGGATCCAGGCCACAGTGAACTAACACCAGTGAGCCCACATCATGAAACTGTGATCAACCCAGCCGTTGGAACCTCAGAGCAGAAGGCCCACATCCCCATGGAGATGGGAACCTAAGAGGAGTGCCTGAGCATCACTGGGCTCACTAAGAAAAGTTGGGGAGCCCAGCAGTTAGGGCCTGACGTCAGAGGGCCCTCATCACAGAGGTGAGGAGGCTCCCAGCAGGGTCCAAGTGCCACCAGAGGGCTCATGTCAACAAGGCGAGGTGAGCAAGCCAGGCAAGAGTGACCTGATAATAGAGGGCCCACCTCACAGATGGGTGAGGAACCCAGCCAGGATCAGACTCTCACCAGAGGGCCCACATCACAAAGGGGATGGGAACCAGTCAGGATTATCCTCACACCAGTGGGGCCTCATCATCTTAAGGTGAGGAAGCCAGCACATGTGTCCTCAAACCAGAGGACCCACATCACCAAGGGCCTTGGAGTGAGGCAGGCAGGAGTAGCCTCACAACACAGGGCACATAATATAAAAAACGTGAGGATTCCAGCATTTAGACCTTCCAGCAGGCGGCTCAGAACACCGAGGCTATGGGATCCAGGCCACAGTGAACTCACAGCAGAGGGCCCACATCATAAAACTGTGAGCAACACAGGCGTTGGGACCTCAGCGCAGAAGGCCCACATCCCCATGGGAATGGGAACCTGGCTGGAGTGTCCTCGCACCACTGGGCGCACATCAGAAAATGTGGGGAGCCCACCATTTAGGGCCTGACGCCAGAGGGCCGTCATCACCGAGAGGAGGAGGCACCCTGCATACTCCAACTGCCACCAGAGGGCTCACGTCTCCAAGGTGACGTGTGCCAGCCAGGCAGGAGTGACCTCACAGAAGAGGGCCTACCTCACAGAACGTTGAGGAACCCAGCCAAGATTAGACTCTCGCCAGAGGGCCCACCTCACCAAGGGGATGGGAACCAGGCAGGAGTGTCCTCACACGAGTGGGGCCACATCATCGAAAGGTGAGGAACGCAGCACATGTGGTCTCAAGCCATAGGACAGTCATCACCAAGGGGCTGGCAGTGAGGCAGGCAGGAGGAGCCTCACAACAGAGGGCACATAGAATAAAAAAGTTGAGGAATCCAGCAGTTGGAACCTCCCAGCAGGCGGCTCAGAGCACCGATGATAAGGGATCCTTGCCGGAGTGAACTCACAGCAGAGGGCCCACATCATGGTACTGTGAGCAAGCCAGCCGTTTTGACCTCAGAGCAGAAGGCCCATATCCCCATGGGGATGGGAACCTGGCAAGAGTGCCCTCACTCACTTGGCGCACATCAGAAAATGTGGGGAGCCCAGCAGTTATGGCCTAAGGCAAGAGGGCCCTCATCACTGAGGGGAGGAGGATCCCAGCACACTCCAACTGCCACCAGAGGGCCCACGTCGCCAAGGTGACGTGTGCCAGACAGGCATGATTGACCTCACAGCAGAGGGCCCACCTCACAGAAGGGTGAGGAACCCAGCCAGGATCAGACTCTCACCTGAGGGCCCACATCAGCAAGGGGATGGGAACCAGTCCGGACTGTCTTCCCTCCAGTGGGGCCACATCATCGAAAGGTGCGGAACCCAGCACATGTGGCCTCAAACCAGAGGACACACATCACGAAGGGGCTGGGAGTGAGGCAGGCAGGAGGATACTCACAACAGAGGGCCCAAAAAATTAAAAAAGTGAGGAATCCAGCCGTTGGAACCTCCCAGCAGGCGGCCAAGAGCACAGAGGCTATGGGATCCAGGCCTCTGTGAACTAACACCAGAGAGCCCACATCATGAAAATGTGAACAACCCAGCCGTTGGGACCTCAGAGCAGAAGGCCCACATCCCCATGGAGATGGGATCCTAAGAGGAGTGCCCAAGCATCATTGGGCTCACTAAGAAAAGTTGGTGAGCCCAGCAGTTAGGGCCTGACGCAAGAGGGCCCTCATCACCGGGGGGAGGAGATTCCCAGCACGCTCCAACTGCCACCACACAGCTGACTTCACCAAGGCAATGTGTGCCAGCCATGCAGGAGTGACCTATCAGCAGAGGGTCTCCCTCACAGAAGGGTGAGGAGCACAGCCAGGAACAGACTCTCACCAGGGGGTCCACATAACCACGTGGATGAGAACCAGGCAGGAGTGTCCTCACACTAGTGGGGCCACATCATCGAAAGGTGAGGAACCCAGCAAAGGTGGCCACAAACCAGAGGACCCACATCACCAAGGGGTTGAGAGTGAGGTAGGTGTCTGGACGGGCATATTTAACACTCATTTCCCACCAGGAAGAGGAATTAACCAAAGGCTCAGCGTGCCCTGCCAGAAGCAGATTAGGGCCTGAAGCAGTCTTGCGGGTTTGCGGCCAGCTCACAAGAAAGCGAGTTGAAGAAAGGAGCTCAGGGGCCCTGTAATTCACAAACCTGCAGAGTTATAAATGACAGATAACGTCCAAAAATATATTGAAGTAAGGCTGCGAAGAGGACTTGAAAGCGGGGCAGAATTTCAGGAAACCGATTTCAGGAGGTAGACTGGATTTACATTTAAAGCATAGGAAAAGAGGCAGAACATCGACAATGATGCACGTGACATAAAAGGGCATATGAGTTTGTTCCTGAATATATTCAGGAAAAAACACATACGCCCTTTTTGGCAAACCAAGCAAGCTTGCAATGGAAATCCGAACTACTATGAAGTGTCACTTCCCCCTGGTCTAAAGGGCCATCTGAAAAATGTGTAAAATCAAGAAAGGCAAGACAGGCCATGGGGAAAAAGGAGCCTTGTTATGCTGATGGGCGGGATGTAAATTACCAACAGCCACTCTGGAGAAGTGTATGGTGTTTCCTGATACATCTGAAAAACAAAGCAACAGAGTCTAGGGCATTTCCACTTATGGTCCTATAGCTTAGGGAAATTAAAATCAAAAAGACACAGCCACCCCAAAATTTGGGATGGCTCTGTTTACAGGAACCTCTTCTACGGTACAAGTTAAATATCCCAGAGAACAAATAATTGATAAAGAAGTTGCGGTACTTACGTACAACAGAATACCACTCAGCAATGAAATCTGTGTCACCAGGCCTGTACCAGCATAATGAGTGGATTGAGGCACGATGATTCTAAGTGAAATAAGTCACACAGAAAAAGAAACATCATAAGGTATCACTAATGCACGGAATGTAAACTTGGCTACACAGGAACTGAATTACAAAACAGAACAGGGTCTCAAGTTTAGAAAACCAACTTATGCTTGCTTACGGGGAAAGGTGAGTTGGGGTTCTGCATAAAACCAGAGTTTGAAATTAGCACAGATACCGTTCCATAAGCCAAATATGTAATAGACAAGACCTACCCCTTGCTCAACGAAATGGACTCAACTATGAGGTATCACCTCACACCTGTTAGAATGGGCATCATCTGAAAATCTACAAACAACAAATGCTGGAAAGGGTGTGGAGAAAAGGAAGCCTCTTCCACTATTGTTGAGAATATAAATTGATACAGTCACTATGGAGAACAATATGGAGTTTCTTAAGAAACTAATAATAGAATTACCATATGATACAGCAATCCCAGTACTGGACATATACCCAGACAAAACCATAAATCAAAAAGAGACATTCACCGCAATGTTCATTGCATCACTATTTACAATATCGAGGTAATGGAAGCAACCTAAATGCCCACAGACAGACGAATGCATAAAGATGTGGTACATATATAAAATGGAATATTACTAAGCCATGAAAGGAATGAAATTGGGTCATTTGTAGAGACGTCGATGGATCTAGAGACTGTCATACAGAGTGAAGTAAGTCAGGAAGAGAAAAACAAATCTTGTATATTCATGCATATATGTGGAACCTAGAAAAACTGTACAGATTAACCGTTTTGCAAGGCATAAATAGAGCAACAGATGTAGACAACAATCGTATGGACAACAAGGGGGGAAAGCTCTTGGGGGGGGTGGTGGTGCGAGGAGTTGAGAGATTGGGATTGGCATGTAAACATTTATATGTATAAAATAGATAACCAATAAGAACCTGCTGTATAAAAATATAAAATAAAATTCAAAATTAAAAAGAAATAAAATTTAAAAAACAAAACAGAAAAAACAATTATTCCCTTCACATACATGTATTTATATGAATAAATTATTTCCATGCTTATATCTGTAAATACAAAAAAGAGGAATAAATTCTACCTTGAACCAAAAACGAAAAAGAGAAAAAAAATACAGAACCCACCAGTTACTCAGAGGAAAACCGTATCAGGGCATTTGCTCCAGTTGTAAACAATTCTGAAGTTGGTCAGTGGTGGGGAATCGTCTCCCATTCAGCCAGCAGCCCCCACACGACAAGCGTCCTCATTGCAAAGCTGGGGCACCGTGCCGAGGCATCTGTGAGTGAACGTGAGCTGAGCCCCAGGCCAGTTGCTGCTGAACTGTTCCCACCCTTCCCAGGTAAAACACCTGAATATATACAAGGACTTGAAAGCCTAGAGGAAGGGCCATGGAGCCACATGAGTGACAGCATGCCAGCTGACTTGGTGCCTGCAGGCCAGCCAGGATGGCCCTGGCCCTGGGTGCTCTTCTGGAAGATTTCCATTTCCCTGCCTGAGATACCCGTCCTGTCCCTGCCCCCACTGCTTTTTTCCTTCCTCACCTCTGCCCAGGGAGAAATTCCAGCAGCAGGTATGGGTGACACATCCTCTTCTTTAGCAGGTGGCAGCCTGGCAACTGCTGCAGAAAGTCCAGCAGAGCCCCACTCACACTGGGCCACCCACAAAGCCGTGGCCTCTCACTCCCTCCCACCAGCCCAGCCCCGAGACTTCTGACGGGGCAGAGAAAATGGCGTCAGGCACAGCTGCAGGGGCTCTTGCTGCCTGGAGTGGTATTTATATTGATCTCAACCCAGGCACACCTGGCGAGGGCTGGCCGGCACGGTAAGGCTGCCTAGGTCAGCCAATCATCACCCCTCAGGGGCTCACAGTTGCAGAAAATGGAACTTGCTGAACCGGCCAGGTCCAAGGAACAGGTGTGGGCTCCTGAGAGTCAGGATAGACAAGGGGCTGCAGCTTTGGCTTGTTTTTTAATCATTTTATCTGGCCCATGAGTGGGAGACAACTTCAAGAAAAGCCTCTCCTAATGAGAGGAACCCAGGAGTCAGGGAGAGGAGGGGTGGGTGGTGGTTGGAGACAGAGGCCTGGTGCCCCGGGTGCAGTGGAAGTCTCTGGAAGACCAGGTGGAGGGAGGCCACACAGAGTGATGCCCAGGGTCACAGACCTGTCGGAGCTGCTGTTTGTTAGTTCAAGCCCTGCTCTGAGGTGCTCTGTGTCAGCTCTGAGCGACAGGTGAGATGGGGGTGCTCTTCAGTGAGAGCTATGTGCACGGTTCCTGTGTGCCCAGCCCTGCCACGGTACCTGCAAGGGTAGCTCTGTATCCTGGGAGAGGCCTGACCACGAGAGCCCCGTGGGCTGGGTTGGGGGTGGGGTACCTGCCCAGGAGAGCTCCATATCCTGGGATTGGCCTGACCACGAGAGCCCCATGGGCTGCTGGGGACCTGGTAAAGGATGTCAGGACAGTCAGTGAAGCCACCGAGGATATACCTCCAGTTGCTCCTAATTCCTACACCCTGCTGGTCATTCTACCAACCACCAGGACATGGTATTCTGTATTAGTCTCAATGATGCCTTCTTTTGTATTCCATTAGTCCCAGAGTCACAAGAAATTTTGGCTTGTGAGTGGCAGGACTCAACATACAACTAAAACAATACTTCCGGGCCGTCTTGCCCCAAGGGTTCAAAAATTCCCACACCATCTTTGGGGAAAGCTTAGCTAAAGACCGAAAAGTTCTACCTCTGGAAAAGGAAACCCTCCTTCAATATGCAGACGACATTCTGATCGCCAGCCCTACTAAGGAGGCCTCTGAACTACCAAGCCAATAAAGGATAGAAGTTGTCCAAGAAAAAGCTCAAATATCACAGACTGCGGTGACCTGCCTGGGCTTCATTCTCACAGAAGGTCGGAGAAGTCCATCCCAGGAAAGGGAAGAAACCATTTGCAGCCTTACCCCTTTCTAAAACTAGAAGACAGCTTAGGGGTTCCTGGGGAGGCCAGGGTTTGCTGCTTCTGGATCCCTAACTACAGTCTACTAGCTGGGCCTCTATATGAAACACTGAAAGGAAAAGATGATGATCCTTTTGAACAGAATCCAGAAGTGGCCTTTCAAGAATGGAAAGAGCAGTCAATTCAGACCCTTGCCCTGGAACTCCCTAATTGAGCTAAACCCTTTGACCTTTCCATTCCCGGTGAAAGGTGAGTCGCCATTGGAGAATTAGTGCAAAAACTGGGACCACTTGAAATGGAACAACACAAGAATGCCATCCAGGTAGGATAAACTACAGTCACCAAGGGGCTTGGCCCACTGCCACATCTGGCCAAGATACTGGCGGTATCTAAAAACCTGGAAATCAGCAGCCCAAAAGGCCACCTCCCTCCTAAGGGAAAAGGACCCCACGTGGTGATCCTAATCACCAACCATGCCCTGAAGTTGCAGGGTTCGCTCCGTGGGCACACCGACCTCGAGTGAGGAGGCCCTCCAACTCCAACATCCAGAGAGATAACCGGGGGCAACAGGGCACCATGACGACTCGTGTGAACATCACTTGACCTGGAGTTTCTCTCATAAAACAACAAGAGTGTGTCCCGAAGGAGTAGACTACTGCTTGCAGGACTTACTGCACCCGGAGGGGAGCTAATAATCTTGGCGGGGAAAACGTATATCACACTGTCACCATAGAAAAGCCTACAGACACCGTGATGATGGTGGCCAATAAGACCGGCTGGACTCCTGTTTACTTCAAAAGGCTGTTGACTCAGTGGCCATCATGGTCCTTGATCACCATTGACCCTGGACTGTCTGGGAGTTGAGCGGGCAGGACTCTGACACCTGGTGCTGTTTTTACGTTAATTCAGGGGCCTAATTGAAGAAAGAGCAGACTACTGGTCAGAGCATCTAGGCTGGCAGAAACGGTCAGCCTAAGGTGGCCGAACAAATGTGGGGCGGGGTGAAACCGGCCCCCACAGCGTCTCTGCACATCTCTTTCCTGGACCCTTAAAGGTCATTAGAATCTATAACACTTCCAATGCTGGTGCTCAGGCGGACGAGCAGGGAGGCAGGGGTCCTGGGGCCAATCAACGTCACCTGGAGGCTGCTGGGGAGAAGTTCTGACCCTCGTCCCCTGGTATGAGGGCTCCCAACTCAGCACTCAGCAGTTACAGAAGAAGGGTCTGCACCCTCAGCACTCCAAGAATGAGGAACGGGACAAAAGGCAGAGGAGGGGTTTGTCCCCAGCAAAGCCCATTAAAAATCCCTGGGAGATAAAAATAGAATCTGGGCAATAAAGTCAAGTCTGACCTTTTTTATCCTTTGTGCTTTGTCTAATTTCACGTGCTCCTAGGGTCCCACATGCAGAGGTTCCACACCCGGCACTTGAGACCAGATTTCCTAGTGCAGAATGGCTGGGTCGACACCTCAGCTCCTGGGGCCCAGTGCAGACTCCGAGATATAGAGCCTGAGCTGCAGCCAACCCGGCCCTCGAGTGCTCCGCCCCCTCCCTCCCACTGACTCTGACAGGATCTCTACACAGCAGCCCAGCCCACAGCCCACAGGGTAGTGCATGCTCTCACCTCTCCATTCTCTGTTTAAAATATAAAGTTTCCTTTGCTTGTGAACCAAACTCAGTCTCGATCTGTTGGCCCCAATGACACTGGGCAGGGGGACACTTGTTGGGGTCCACTCTGGAGGATCAGTAACAGAAATTGAGACTATTGTAACTTCAATGAACAGATGTGTGAGCCAAACTGTAGTTAACATAGAACAGTTTATAAGGCTCGGGTAAAGTAAGATGTTTCTAACACTTCCATTTGATATTTCCATCACTTTATTATAAGCAAGTTCAGTGAAAAGGTTTGTCTTATTTGTCAGGTCAATATTAGAGAAATGAAGTGATTTCTTTCCAAGGATGTACACCTAATAATCTTGGTTAAAGCTTCAATCTTGTTTTAAATGCTTTTCCATTGAAAATGATACCTCTCTTTCAGCTCCCCCATTTCTGAGAAGTATAAAATCTTATAATTTATTATTACCAAAGGGGAAAGGTGGGAGGAGGGATAAATTAACAGTTTGGAATTAACACACACACACTGCTATGTATAAAATAGATCATCAACAAGGAACTACTGTATAGCACAGGGAACTACACTCAATATTTTGCAATAACCTATAAGGGGAAATAATCGGAAAAAGAATAGATATTTTTATTGACATCATCTATCAATGACAGTTAAAGTGTAACCTAAGGGAAGCCGGTGGTGAGTGCTTCTGACCCTGAAGACTTCAATCATCTAAAGTTTGGACTCTGCCTACTTCCCAAGGCCCTTAATGAACATATGTGTAGCCGTAGCTTAAAAAATTCCCCAGTTTGGGTTTCGGGGAGACACTGATTTTGAAAAAGCCCTGGTGTTCTCCTTACATGAATGGGACTCTTCCTACTGCTAAAACATGTCTGTCACACACAGAGGATGGTATACCGTCTGATTGGGAAGAGTTTGGAAAAGGCATCTCATCTCCTCATCTCCTGGTGCTCGGGTTCACCCCTCCAGCGTCTTTACTAACAGTCTCCCCACTTGGAGATGTCAGCACTGTCAACATCCTGTTGCGTACAGTTTGGAATTTGTCCAGAGGATGAAGCGGAAGGATGAGGAACAATGAGAGACAAGTCCTAGGTGTTCAGACAGGCACATGTCACTCTAATTTCCAATCAGGAAGACGAATTGACCAAAGGCTAGGGTTGCCCATGGAAACAGTATAGGGCTTGAGGAAATCCCACTGCTTTGTGGCCAGTTCCCATAAACACAAGTTGAACAATGGAACTCAGGGACAGTAAAATTCACGAAACTGCAGAGTTGAAAATATCTATCACTGAAAAATGTCTTGAGGAAAGTCAGAGAAAAGGATTGGTAAGCAAGGGAGAATGGCAGGAAAGGGATTTGAGGAGGTAGAAAGGACTCGCCATTAAGCACAAGAAAAGGGGCTGAACATTGCCAACATTGCAGTTGGCCAAAAAGGCTGTATGCATTTTTTTCTGTATATATTCAAGAAAAGGGCATACACTTTTTTAGCCAACCAAACAGGTGGGCACTGGAAATCAATACTACAAAAGATATCACTTCGCATCAGTCAGAAGAGCCATCCTCATAAAGTGTAAACACCAGAAATGCAGGACAGGGCAAGGAGAAGAGGGAGCCCTGTGAGGCTTATAGTGGAAATGTATATTGCCAACGGCCATTCTGGAGAAGTGTATTGTGTTTACTAAAGCATCTAAAAAATGAGCTACAGAGCATAGGGCACTTGCACTCATGGGCGTATGTCTTGGGAGAAACAAAAATCGAGAGGACACAGGCACCCCAATGTTTACTGCCTCTCTGTTTAAAAGATCCTCGACTAGGATATAACTTAAATGTCTCTGGAGGGAAAAAATGGATAGAGATGTGGTACTTATGTAGAGTGGAATATTACTCAGCCTGGAAATCAATGAAATATGGCCAGTTGTAACAACTCCGGAGGAGTTACGTATGATCATTCTAAGTGACATAATTCAAAAAGAAAAAGACACATATCATAAGATATCACTTAAAGGTGGAATCCAAAATGGCTACACATGAAATAAATTACAAAACAAAAACATAGTCAAGTATGTAGAAAACACGCATAAGGCTGCTAAACGGGAAAGGTGGGGAGGGGTGAGGCATCATCCAGGAGGTTGAAATTAGCAAAGATACCATTCCAAATACCAAACTGATAATCAACAAGGCCTACACGGTAGCTAAAAGAACTGCACTCAGCACACTCAAGTCACCGGAAAAGAATATATATGACTGGTAAGAATCTGAAAAAGAATTTATTGATGTCTCTCTGTATGTGAATCAAGTGGATGTACAGCAGCAAGAAACAGAGCTTTGAAAATCAGCTGTAACCAATATAGTAATAAATTGAAAAAAATAAACGACAGAGAGAAAGAGAAAACCTCTTACAACTTTTCCTCAGGGACGGTGATGCAACATGGATTGAACACATCTAGACCCACAGCAGGATGAGACATAAGGCTGGAAACTGTTCGTGCTAAGAGAAATGTGAGGTTGGGTGAGGAAATGCACACCCTTTAAAGTAATACTACCTGGTACCCATTCAATGGGTCCCAAATCTGCAGGTTCAAGCGATCTTCCTACAGCTAAAACATGCATGGAAAACCCAGAGAACTGTACACCATGCGATCGGGAGATGTGTCTAAAATGCACCTCATTTATCCTCTCCTGGTGCTCCTGTTCATCATTCCAGCCACGTTACTTAGAATCTCCCCACTTAGAGAATCAGCACATTTAAACTTCTGTTTCACACATTTTGCAAATTGTGAGGAGGATGAATGGGAAGAGGGGGAACCAATGAGAGAATAGTTGTAGGGGTTTGGACGGGCACATGTCACTCTAATTTCCCATTAAGAATAAGAATTAAAAAAAGGCTCAGCCCGCCTCGCCGGAGCCAAAATAGGGCCTGAAGCAATCCTGCGGCTTTGAGGCCAGCTCACAAAAGAGCAACTTAAAAAATGGAGCTCAGGGTCACTGCAATTCACAAACCTGCAGAGTTATAAATGAAAACTAACGTCCAAAAATATGTTGAGGTAAGGCAAAGAAGAGGATCTGAATGCAAGACAGAATTGCAAGAAACAGATTTCAAGAGATAGATTGGACTCGTCTTTAAAGCACATGAAAAGCGGCAGAATTTCGACAATGATGCAGTTGGCCCAAAAGGGAGTATGCATTTTTTCCTGAATATATCCAGGAAAAAACGCATACGCACTTTATGGGCAACCAAGCAAGCAAGCAATGCAAATGTGCACAACAAAGAAGTCTCATTTCCCACCGGTCAAAAGGGCCATCCGAAAAAATTGTAAAAACCAGAAATGCAGGACAGGCCATGGAGAACAGGGAGCCTTTATACGCTGATGGACAGTGTGTGAACTGCCGAGAGCCACTCTGGAGAAGTGTATGGTGGTTCCTAAATCATCTAAAACACAGAGCTACAGAGCATAGGGCACTTCCAATCAGGGAAGTATATCTAGGGAAGTCTAAAAATCAACAAGACACAAGCACACCACAGTTTAGGGCTACTCTGTTTACAAGAACCTCAACTTCAGTACACCTTAAATATCCCAGGAAAGAGAACAATGGATAAAGAAAATGTGGTACTTATGTACAATGGAATATCTCTTCACCATGAAATCAATGTAATAAGGCTAGTAGAAGGATAAAGAGTGGATTTAGGTCCGATAATACTACTTGAAATAAGTCAAACAAAAAAAGAAACATATCATAAGATATCACTTATAGAGGGAGGATAAATATGGCTGCACAAAAAATGAATTACAAAACAGAACAGTGTCTCACATTTAGAAAACACACTTATGTCAGCTTAAGGGGAAAGGAGAGGTGGGGTGCTGCATAAAACCAGAGATTGAAATTAGCACAGATACCATTCCATAAGCCAAATATGTAATAAACAAGAGCTACTCCTTGCTCAACGAAGTGGACTCAACACCCCATATTAAACGCCTAAGAATATACCTGACTAGTAAGAATCTTAAAACCTATGGATTTATATGTCTCCGAAAGAGAATCAAGTGTGTGTCCAGCGGCATAAACGCAGCAGTGATAGGATTGGTCAGGTTCGGTGAGCAAATGCAGACCCTTTGAAGTCATATTGCATGGTACCCATTCCATGGTTCTCAACTCTCCAGGTTTAAGGGATTCTTCCTTCAGCTAAAACATGCATGTGGAACCCAGAGTATGATCCACCGTGTGATCGGGAAACGTGTTCAAAGGTGTCTCAGATTTCGTGCCCTGGTACTCGGGTGCAACATTCCAGACGCTTTACTAACACTCTTCCCACTTGGAGAGTCAGTGCCTTTAACCTCCTGTTTGGCCCAGTTTGCAATTTCTGCCGAAAATGAACAGGAATAGGGAGAACCAATGAGAGACTAGCTGGAGGTGTCTGGAGGGTCAAATTTAACTCTCATTTCCCACCAGGAAGAGGAATTAACCAAAGGCTCAGCGTGCCATGTCGGAACCACACTAGGGCCTGAAGCGATGCTGCGGTGTTGCGGCCAGCTCACAAGAAAGCAAGTTGAAGAAAGGAGCTGAGGGGCACTGTAATTCACAAACCTGCAGAGTTATAAATGACAGCAATCGTCCAAAAATATATTGAAGTAAGGCTGCCAAGAGGACTTGCAAGCGGGGCAGAATTGCAGGAACCCGATTTCAGGAGGTAGACTGGAATTACATGTAAAGCATAGGAAAAGAGGCAGAACGTCCACAATGATGCACTTGGCCAAAAAGGGCGTATGCGTTTTTTCCTGAATATATTCAGGAAAAAACGCATACGCCCTTTTTGGCCAACCAAGCAAGCTTGCAAAGGAAATCTCCACTACAATGAAGTCTCACTGCCCCCAGGTCAAAAGGGCCATCTGAAAAAAGTATAAAATCCAGAAAGGCAGGACAGGCCATGGAGAACTGGGAGCCTTGTTATGCTGATGGGCGGGATGTAAATTGCCAACAGCCACTCTGGAGAAGTGTATGGTGTTTCCTGAAACATCTAAAAAACAAAGCAACAGAGCCTAGGGCACTTCCACTTATGGTCCTATAGCTTAGGGAAATTAAAAGGAAAAAGACACAGCCACCCCAAAGTTTCGGAAGTCTCTGTTTACAAGAACTTCGTTTACGGTACAATTTCAATATCACAGAAAGCAAAAAATGGAAAAAGAAGTTGTGGTACTTACGTACAATGCAATATCACTCAGCAAAGAAATCTATGTCATCAGGCCCATAGCAGCATAACGAGTGGTTTCAGGTACGATAATTCTAAGTGAGATAAGTCACACAGAAAAAGAAACATCATAAGATATCACTACTACACGGAATGTAAACTTGGCTACACAGGAACTGAATTACAAAACAGAACAGTCTCTCAAATGGAGAAAACCAACTTATGCTTGCTTAAGGGGAAAGGTGAGTTGCGGTGCTGCATAAAACCAGAGATTGAAATTAGCACAGATACCGTTCCATAAGCCAAACATGTAATAGACAAGAGCTACTCCTTGCTCAACGAAGTGGACTCAACACCCCATATTAAACGCCTAAGAATATACCTCACTAGTAAGAATCTTAAAACCTATGGATTTATATGTCTCTGAAAGAGAATCAAGCGTGTGTACAGTGGCATAAACGCAGCAGTCATAGGATTGGTGAGGTTCGGTGAGCAAATGCAGACCCTTTGAAGTCATATTGCATGGTACCCATTCCATGGGTCTCAACTCTCCATGTTTAAGGGATTCTTCCTTCAACTAAAAAGCATGTGGAACCCAGAGTATGATCCACCGTGTGATTGGGAAACGTGTTCAAATGTGACTCAGTTTTCGTCCCCCGGTACTCGGGTGACACATTCCAGACGCTTTACTAACACTCTCCCCACTTGGAGAGTCAGTGCCTTTAACCTCCTGTTTGGCCCAGTTTGCAATTTCTGCGGAAAATGAACAGGAATAGGGAGAACCAATGAGAGACTAGCTGGAGGTGTCTGGACGGGCAAATTTAACTCTCATTTCCCACCAGGAAGAGGAATTAACCAAAGGCTCAGCATGCCATGCTGGAACCACACTAGGGCCTGAAGCAATCCTGCGGTGTTGCGGCCAGCTCACAAGAAAGCGAATTGAAGAAAGGAGCTCAGGGGCACTGTCATTCACAAACCTGCAGAGTTATAAATGACAGCTATCATCCAAAAATATATTGAAGTAAGGCTGCCAAGAGGACTTGAAAGCGGGGTAGAATTGCAGGAAACTGATTTCAGGAGGTAGACTGGAATTGCATGTAAAGCATAGGAAAAGAGGCAGAACGTCCACAATGATGCACTTGGCCAAAAAGTGCGTATGCGTTTTTTCCTGAATATACTCAGGAAAAAACACATAAGCCCTTTTTTGCCAACCAAACAAGCTTGCAAAGGAAATCTGCACTACAATGAAGTCTCACTGCCCCCCAGTCAAAAGGGCCATCTGAAAAAAGTGTAAAATCCAGAAAGGCAGGACAGGCCATGGAGAACTGGGAGCCTTGTTATGCTGATGGGTGGGATGTAAATTGCCAACAGCCACTCTGGAGAATTGTATGGTGTTTCTTGAAATATCTAAAAAACAAAGCAACAGAGCCTAGGTCACTTCCACTTATGGTCCTATAGTTTAGGGAAATTAAAATAAAAAAGACAAAGACACCCCAAAGTTTGGGATGGCTCTGTTTACAAGAACCTCGTGTACGGTACAAGTTCAATATCACAGAAAGCGAAAAATGGATAAAGAAGTTGTGGTACTTACGTACAATGCAATATCACTCAGCAATGAAATCTATGTCATCAGGCCCGTAGCAGCATAATGAGTGGATTCAGGTACGATGCATCTGAGTGAAATAAGTCACACAGAAAAAGAAACATCATAAGATATCACTACTACATGGAATGTAAACTTGGCTACACAGGAACTGAATTACAAATCAGAACAGGGTCTCAAATGTAGAAAACCAACTTATACTTGCCAAGGGGAAAGGTGAGTTGGGGTGCTGCATAAAACCAGAGATTGAAATTAGCACAGATACCGTTCCATAAGCCAAATATATAATAGACAAGAGCTACTCCTTGCTCAACGAAGTGGACTGAACACCCCATATAAAATGCCTAAGAATATACCTGACAAGTAAGAAGCTTAAAACCTATGGATTTATATGTCTCCGAAAGAGAATCAAGCGTGTGTACAGTGGCATAAACCAAGCAGTGATAGAATTGGTGAGGTTCGGTGAGCAAATGCAGACCCTTTGAAGTCATATTGCATGGTACCCATTCCATGGGTCTCAACTCTCCAGGTTTAAGGGATTCTTCCTTCAGCTAAAACATGCATGTGGAACCCAGAGTATGATCCACCGTGTGATCGCGAAACGTGTTCAAATGTGTCTCAGTTTTTGTCCCCTGGTACTCAGGTGCAACATTTCAGATGCTTTACTAACACTCTCCCCACTTAGAGAGTCAGTGCCTTTAACCTCCTGTTTGGCCCAGTTTGCAATTTCTCCGGAAAATGAACAGGAATAGGGAGAACCAATGAGAGACTAGCTGGAGGTGTCTGGACGGGCAAATTTAACTCTCATTTCCCACAAGGAAGACGAATTAACCAAATGCTCAGAGTGCCATGCTGGTACCACACTAGGGCCTGAAGCAATCCTGCGGTGTTGCGGCCAGCTCACAAGAAAGCGAGTTGAAGAAAGGAGCTCAGGGGCACTGTAATTCACAAACCTGCAGAGTTATAAATGACAGCTATCGTCCAAAAATATATTGAAGTAAGGCTGCCAAGAGGACTTGAAAGCGGGGCAGAATTGCAGGAAACCGATTTCAGGAGGTAGACTGGAATTGCATGTAAAGCATAGGAAAAGAGGCAGAACGTCCACAATGATGCACTTGACCAAAAAGGGCATATGCGTTTTTTCCTGAATATATTCAGGAAAAACCGCATATGCCCTTTTTGGCCAACCAAGCAAGCTTGCAAATGGAATCTGCACTACAATGAAGTCTCACTGCCCCCCTGGTCAAAAGGGCCATCTGAAAAAAGTGTAAAATCCAGAAACGCAGGACAGGCCATGGAGAACTGGGAGCCTTGTTATGCTGATGGGCGGGATGTAAATTGCCGAAAGCCACTCTGGAGAAGTGTATGGTGCTTCCTGAAACATCCAAAAAACAAAGCAACAGAGCCTAGGGTACTACCACTTATGGTCCTATAGCTTAGAGAAATTAAAATCAAGAAGACACAGCCACCCCAAAGTTTGGGATGGCTCTGTTTACAAGAAACTCGTTTACGGTACAAGTTCAATATCACAGAAAGCGAAAAATGGATAAAGAAGTTGTGGTACTTACGTACAATACAATATCACTCAGCAATGAAATCTATGTCATCAGGCCCGTAGCAGCCTAATGAGTGGATTCAGGTACGATGATTCTAAGTGAAATAAGTCACACAGAAAAAGAAACATCGTAAGATATCACTACTACACAGAATGTAAACTTGGCTACACAGGAACTGAATTACAAAACAGAACAGCGTCTCAAATGTAGAAAACCAACTTATGCTTGCTTAAGGGGAAAGGTGAGTTGGGGTGCTGCATAAAACCAGAGATTGAAATTAGCACAGATACCGTTCCATAAGCCAAATATGTAATAGACAAGAGCTACTCCTTGCTCAACGAAGTGGACTCAACACCCCATATGAAATGCCTAAGAATATACCTGACTAGTAAGAAGCTTAAAACCTATGGATTTATATGTCTCTGAAAGAGAATCAAGCGTGTGTACAGCAGCATAAACGCAGCAGTGATAGGATTGGTGAGGATCGGTGAGCAAATACAGCCCCTTTAAGTCATAATGCATGGTACCCATTCCATGCGTCTCAACTCTCCAGTTTTAAGGGATTCTTCCTTCAGCTAAAACATGCATGTGGAACCCAGAGTATGATCCACCATGTGATCGGGAAACGTGTTCAAATGTGTCTCAGTTTTCGTCTCCTGGTACTCGGGTGCAACATTCCAGACGCTTTCCTAACACTCTCTCCACTTGGAGAGTCAGTGCCTTTAATCTCCTGTTTGGCCCGGTTTGCAACTTCTGCGTAAGATGAACAGGAATAGGGAGAACCAATGAGAGACTAGATGGAGGTGTCTGGATGGGCAAATTTAACTCTCATTTCCCACACGGAAGAGGAATTAACCAAAGGCTCAGCGTGCCCTGCCGGAACCACACTAGGTCCTGAAGCAATCTTGCAGTGTTGCGGCCAGCTCCCAAAAAAGCGAGTTGAAGAAAGGAGCTCAGGGGCACTGTCATTCACGAACCTGCAGAGTTATAAATGACAGCTATCATCCAAAATTATACTGAAGTAAGGCTGCGAAGAGGCCTTGAATGTGGGGCACAATTGCTGGAAACCCATTTCAGAAGGTACACGGGAGTCGCTCTTAAAGCATAGGAAAAGAGACAGAACTTGGAAAATAATGCACTTGGCAAAAAAGGGCATATGTGTTTTATCCAGAGCTCTCATAACCGAGGGGAGGAGATTCCCAGCAGGCTCCAACTGCCACCTGAGGGCTCACGTTGCCAAGGCAACGTGAGCAAGCCAGGCAGGAGTTACCTCACAGCAGAGGTCCCACCTCACAGAAGGGTGAGAAACACAGCCAATATCAGACTCTCACCAGAGGGCCCACATCACCAAGAGGATGGGAACCAGGCAGGAGTGTCTTCACACCAGTGGGGCCACATCATCGAAAGGTGAGCTACTCAGCACATGTGTCCTCAAACCAGAGGACCCACATCACCAAGGGCCTCGGAGTGAGGCAGGCAGGAGTAGCCTCACAACACTGGGCCCATAGAATAAAAAAGTGAGGAATCCAGCAGTTGGAACCTCCCAGCAGGCGGCCCAGAGCACCGAGGCTATGGGATCTAGGCCGCAGTGAACTCACAGAAGAGGGCCCATGTCATGAAACTGAGCAACCCAGCCATTGGGACCTCAGAGCAGGAGGCCCACATCCCCATGGGGATATAAATCTGGTAGGAGTGTCCTCGCACCACTGAGAACGTATCAGAAAATTTTGGGAGACCAGCAGTTAGGGCCTGACGCCAGAGGACCCTCATCACCAAGGGAAGGAGGCTCCCAGCAGGCTCCAACTGCCACCAGAGGGCTGACGTCGCCAAGGCGATGTGTGCCAACCAGGCACGAATGACCTCACAGCAGAGGGCCCACCTCAGAGAAGTGTGACGAACCCAGTTAGGATCAGACTCGCACCAGAGGGCCCACATCACCAAATGGATTGGAACCAGACAGGAGTGTCCTCACATGAGTAGGGCCACATCATCTAAAGGTGAGGAACCCAGAACATGTGGCTTCAAACCATAGGACACCCATCACCAAGGGGCTGAGAGTGAGGCAGGCAGGAGGAGCCTCACAACAGAGGGCCCCAAAATAAGAAAGGTGAGGAATCCAGCAGTTGGAACCTCCCAGCAGGCGGCCCAGAGCACAGAGGCTAGGGGATCCAAGCCAGAGTGAACTAACACCAGACAGCCCACATCATGAAACTGTGAGCAACCCAGACATTGGGACCTCAGAGCAGAAGGCCCACATCCCCATGGTGATGGGAACATGACAGGAGTGTCCTGGCATCACTGGGCTCACATCACAAAACGTGGGGTGCTCAGAAGTTAGGGCCTGACGCTAGAGGGCACTCATCACCGAGGGGAGGAGGCTCCCAGCAGGCTCCAGCTGCCACCAGAGGGCCAACGTCACCAAGGCGATGTGTGCCAGCCCGGCAGGAGTGACCTCACAGCAGAGGGCCCACCTCACAGAAGGGTGAGGAACACATCCAGGATCAGACTCTCACCAGAGGGCCCACATCACCAAGGGGATGGGAACCAGGCAGGCGTGTCCCCACACCAGTTGGACAACATCATCGAAAGGTGAGGATCCCAGCACATGTAGCCTCAAACCAGAGGAACCACATCACCAAGGGGTTCGGAATGAGTCTGGCAGGACCGGCCTCACAACACAGGGTCCATAGAATATAAAAGTTGAGGAATCCAGCAGTTGGAACCTCCCAGCAAGCGGCCCAGAGCACCGAGGCTATGGGATCTAGGCCGCAGTGAACTCACAGCAGAGGGCCCACATCATGAACCTGTGAGCAGCCCAGCCGTTGGGACCTCAGAACAGAAGGCCCACATCCCCATTGGGATGGGAACCTGGCAGGAGTGGCTTCGCACCACTTAGCACATATCAGAAAATGTTAGGAGCCCAGCAGTTAGGGCCTGACGCCAGGGGGCCCTCATAACTGAGGGGAGGAGACTCCCAGCGGGTTCCAACTGCCAACAGAGGGCCCACGTCTACAAGGTGGCATGCGCCAGCCAGGCAGTAGCGACCTCACAGCAGAGGGCCTATCTCACAGAAGGGTGAGGAACCGAGGTAGGATGAGACTCTTGCCAGAGGGCCCACAACACCAAGGGGATGGGAACCAGTCAGGACTGTCCTCCCACCAGTGGGGCCACATCATCGAAAGGTGAGGAACCCAGCACATGCGGCCTCATATCAGAGGACGTACATCACAAAGGGGATGGGAGTGAGGCAGGTAGGAGTAGCCTAAAAACAGAGGGCCCAAAGAATAAAAAAGGTGAGGAATCCAGCATTTGGAACCTCCCAGCAGGCGGCCGAGAGCACAGAAGCTATGGGATGCAGGCAGGAGTGAACTAACAGCAGAGAGCCCACATCATGAAACTGTGAGCAACCCAGGCGTTGGGACCTCAGAGCAGAAAGCCCACATCCCCATGGGGATGGGAACCTGACAGGAGTGTCCTGGCATCACTGGGCTCACATCAGAAAACGTGGGGAGCCCAGCAGTTAGGGCCTGATGCTAGAGGGCCGTCATCACCGAGGGCAGGAGGCTCCCAGCAGGTTCCATGTGCCAACAGAGGGCCCACGTCGCCAAGGTGATGTGTGCAAGTCAGGCAGGATTGACCTCACAGCAGAGGGCCTACCTCACAGAAGAGTGAGGAACCCAGCCAGGATAAGACTGTCACCAGAAGGCCCACATCACCAAGGGGATGGGAACCAGGCAGGAGTGTCCTCACACCAGTGGGGCCACATCATTGAAAGTTGCGGAACCCAGCACATGTGGCCTCAAACCAGAGGACCCACATCATGAAGGGGTTGCGAGTGAGGCAGGCAGGAGGAGCATCGCAACACAGGACCCATAGAATACAAAAGTTGAGGAATCGTGCAGTTGGAACCTTACAGCAGGAGGCCCAGAGCACAGAGGCTATGGCATCCAGGCCAGAGTGAACTAACAGCAGAGAGCCCACATCATGAAACTGTGAACAACCCAGCCGTTGGGACCTCAGAGCAGAAGGCCCACATCCCAATGGGGATGTGAACCTGGATGGAGTGTCTTCGAACCACTGGGCGCATATCACAAAATGTGGGGAGCCCAGCCGTTAGGGTCTGATGCCAGAGGGCCCTCATCACCGAGGGGAGGAGGCTCCCAGCAGGCTCCAAGTGCCACCAGAGGGCTCATGTCCACAAGGCGAGGTGAGCAAGCCAGGCAGGAGTGACCTCACAGCAGACGGCCCACCTCACAGAAGGGTGAGGAACCCAGCCAGGATCAGACTCTCAACAGAGGGCCCACATCACCAAGGGGATGTGAACCAGGCAGGAGTCTCCTAAGACCATTGGTCCCACATCATCGAAAGGTGAGGAACCCAGCACATGTGGCCTCAAACCAGAGGACACACACCACGAAGGGGCTGGGAGTGAGGCAGGCAGGAGGATCCTCACAACAGAGGGCCTAAAAAAATTAAAAAAGTGAGGAATCCAGCCGTTGGAACCTCCCAGCAGGCGGCCAAGAGCACAGAGGCTATGGGATCCAGGCCACAGTGAACTAACACCAGTGAGCCCACATCATGAAACTGTGATCAACCCAGCCGTTGGAACCTCAGAGCAGAAGGCCCACATCCCCATGGAGATGGGAACCTAAGAGGAGTGCCTGAGCATCACTGGGCTCACTAAGAAAAGTTGGGGAGCCCAGCAGTTAGGGCCTGACGTCAGAGGGCCCTCATCACAGAGGTGAGGAGGCTCCCAGCAGGGTCCAAGTGCCACCAGAGGGCTCATGTCAACAAGACGAGGTGAGCAAGCCAGGCAAGAGTGACCTGATAATAGAGGGCCCACCTCACAGATGGGTGAGGAACCCAGCCAGGATCAGACTCTCACCAGAGGGCCCACATCACAAAGGGGATGGGAACCAGTCAGGATTATCCTCACACCAGTGGGGCCTCATCATCTTAAGGTGAGGAAGCCAGCACATGTGTCCTCAAACCAGAGGACCCACATCACCAAGGGCCTTGGAGTGAGGCAGGCAGGAGTAGCCTCACAACACAGGGCACATAATATAAAAAACGTGAGGATTCCAGCATTTAGACCTTCCAGCAGGCGGCTCAGAACACCGAGGCTATGGGATCCAGGCCACAGTGAACTCACAGCAGAGGGCCCACATCATAAAACTGTGAGCAACACAGGCGTTGGGACCTCAGCGCAGAAGGCCCACATCCCCATGGGAATGGGAACCTGGCTGGAGTGTCCTCGCACCACTGGGCGCACATCAGAAAATGTGGGGAGCCCACCATTTAGGGCCTGACGCCAGAGGGCCGTCATCACCGAGAGGAGGAGGCACCCTGCATACTCCAACTGCCACCAGAGGGCTCACGTCTCCAAGGTGACGTGTGCCAGCCAGGCAGGAGTGACCTCACAGAAGAGGGCCTACCTCACAGAACGTTGAGGAACCCAGCCAGGATTAGACTCTCGCCAGAGGGCCCACCTCACCAAGGGGATGGGAACCAGGCAGGAGTGTCCTCACACGAGTGGGGCCACATCATCGAAAGGTGAGGAACGCAGCACATGTGGCCTCAAGCCATAGGACAGTCATCACCAAGGGGCTGGCAGTGAGGCAGGCAGGAGGAGCCTCACAACAGAGGGCACATAGAATAAAAAAGTTGAGGAATCCAGCAGTTGGAACCTCCCAGCAGGCGGCTCAGAGCACCGATGATAAGGGATCCTTGCCGGAGTGAACTCACAGCAGAGGGCCCACATCATGGTACTGTGAGCAAGCCAGCCGTTTTGACCTCAGAGCAGAAGGCCCATATCCCCATGGGGATGGGAACCTGGCAAGAGTGTCCTCACTCACTTGGCGCACATCAGAAAATGTGGGGAGCCCAGCAGTTATGGCCTAAGGCAAGAGGGCCCTCATCACTGAGGGGAGGAGGATCCCAGCACACTCCAACTGCCACCAGAGGGCCCACGTCGCCAAGGTGACGTGTGCCAGACAGGCATGATTGACCTCACAGCAGAGGGCCCACCTCACAGAAGGGTGAGGAACCCAGCCAGGATCAGACTCTCACCTGAGGGCCCACATCAGCAAGGGGATGGGAACCAGTCCGGACTGTCTTCCCTCCAGTGGGGCCACATCATCGAAAGGTGCGGAACCCAGCACATGTGGCCTCAAACCAGAGGACACACATCACGAAGGGGCTGGGAGTGAGGCAGGCAGGAGGATACTCACAACAGAGGGCCCAAAAAATTAAAAAAGTGAGGAATCCAGCCGTTGGAACCTCCCAGCAGGCGGCCAAGAGCACAGAGGCTATGGGATCCAGGCCTCTGTGAACTAACACCAGAGAGCCCACATCATGAAAATGTGAACAACCCAGCCGTTGGGACCTCAGAGCAGAAGGCCCACATCCCCATGGAGATGGGATCCTAAGAGGAGTGCCCAAGCATCATTGGGCTCACTAAGAAAAGTTGGTGAGCCCAGCAGTTAGGGCCTGACGCAAGAGGGCCCTCATCACCGGGGGGAGGAGATTCCCAGCACGCTCCAACTGCCACCACACAGCTGACTTCACCAAGGCAATGTGTGCCAGCCATGCAGGAGTGACCTATCAGCAGAGGGTCTCCCTCACAGAAGGGTGAGGAGCACAGCCAGGAACAGACTCTCACCAGGGGGTCCACATAACCACGTGGATGAGAACCAGGCAGGAGTGTCCTCACACTAGTGGGGCCACATCATCGAAAGGTGAGGAACCCAGCAAAGGTGGCCACAAACCAGAGGACCCACATCACCAAGGGGTTGAGAGTGAGGTAGGTGTCTGGACGGGCATATTTAACACTCATTTCCCACCAGGAAGAGGAATTAACCAAAGGCTCAGCGTGCCCTGCCAGAAGCAGATTAGGGCCTGAAGCAGTCTTGCGGGTTTGCGGCCAGCTCACAAGAAAGCGAGTTGAAGAAAGGAGCTCAGGGGCCCTGTAATTCACAAACCTGCAGAGTTATAAATGACAGATAACGTCCAAAAATATATTGAAGTAAGGCTGCGAAGAGGACTTGAAAGCGGGGCAGAATTTCAGGAAACCGATTTCAGGAGGTAGACTGGATTTACATTTAAAGCATAGGAAAAGAGGCAGAACATCGACAATGATGCACGTGACATAAAAGGGCATATGAGTTTGTTCCTGAATATATTCAGGAAAAAACACATACGCCCTTTTTGGCAAACCAAGCAAGCTTGCAATGGAAATCCGAACTACTATGAAGTGTCACTTCCCCCTGGTCTAAAGGGCCATCTGAAAAATGTGTAAAATCAAGAAAGGCAAGACAGGCCATGGGGAAAAAGGAGCCTTGTTATGCTGATGGGCGGGATGTAAATTACCAACAGCCACTCTGGAGAAGTGTATGGTGTTTCCTGATACATCTGAAAAACAAAGCAACAGAGCCTAGGGCATTTCCACTTATGGTCCTATAGCTTAGGGAAATTAAAATCAAAAAGACACAGCCACCCCAAAATTTGGGATGGCTCTGTTTACAGGAACCTCTTCTACGGTACAAGTTAAATATCCCAGAGAACAAATAATTGATAAAGAAGTTGCGGTACTTACGTACAACAGAATACCACTCAGCAATGAAATCTGTGTCACCAGGCCTGTACCAGCATAATGAGTGGATTGAGGCACGATGATTCTAAGTGAAATAAGTCACACAGAAAAAGAAACATCATAAGGTATCACTAATGCACGGAATGTAAACTTGGCTACACAGGAACTGAATTACAAAACAGAACAGGGTCTCAAGTTTAGAAAACCAACTTATGCTTGCTTACGGGGAAAGGTGAGTTGGGGTTCTGCATAAAACCAGAGTTTGAAATTAGCACAGATACCGTTCCATAAGCCAAATATGTAATAGACAAGACCTACCCCTTGCTCAACGAAATGGACTCAACTATGAGGTATCACCTCACACCTGTTAGAATGGGCATCATCTGAAAATCTACAAACAACAAATGCTGGAAAGGGTGTGGAGAAAAGGAAGCCTCTTCCACTATTGTTGGGAATATAAATTGATACAGTCACTATGGAGAACAATATGGAGTTTCTTAAGAAACTAATAATAGAATTACCATATGATACAGCAATCCCAGTACTGGACATATACCCAGACAAAACCATAAATCAAAAAGAGACATTCACCGCAATGTTCATTGCATCACTATTTACAATATCGAGGTAATGGAAGCAACCTAAATGCCCACAGACAGACGAATGCATAAAGATGTGGTACATATATAAAATGGAGTATTACTAAGCCATGAAAGGAATGAAATTGGGTCATTTGTAGAGACGTCGATGGATCTAGAGACTGTCATACAGAGTGAAGTAAGTCAGAAAGAGAAAAACAAATCTTGTATATTCATGCATATATGTGGAACCTAGAAAAACTGTACAGATTAACCGTTTTGCAAGGCATAAATAGAGCAACAGATGTAGACAACAATCGTATGGACAACAAGGGGGGAAAGCTCTTGGGGGGGGTGGTGGTGGGAGGAGTTGAGAGATTGGGATTGGCATGTAAACATTTATATGTATAAAATAGATAACCAATAAGAACCTGCTGTATAAAAATATAAAATAAAATTCAAAATTAAAAAGAAATAAAATTTAAAAAACAAAACAGAAAAAACAATTATTCCCTTCACATACATGTATTTATATGAATAAATTATTTCCATGCTTATATCTGTAAATACAAAAAAGAGGAATAAATTCTACCTTGAACCAAAAACGAAAAAGAGAAAAAAAATACAGAACCCACCAGTTACTCAGAGGAAAACCGTATCAGGGCATTTGCTCCAGTTGTAAACAATTCTGAAGTTGGTCAGTGGTGGGGAATCGTCTCCCATTCAGCCAGCAGCCCCCACACGACAAGCGTCCTCATTGCAAAGCTGGGGCACCGTGCCGAGGCATCTGTGAGTGAACGTGAGCTGAGCCCCAGGCCAGTTGCTGCTGAACTGTTCCCACCCTTCCCAGGTAAAACACCTGAATATATACAAGGACTTGAAAGCCTAGAGGAAGGGCCATGGAGCCACATGAGTGACAGCATGCCAGCTGACTTGGTGCCTGCAGGCCAGCCAGGATGGCCCTGGCCCTGGGTGCTCTTCTGGAAGATTTCCATTTCCCTGCCTGAGATACCCGTCCTGTCCCTGCCCCCACTGCTTTTTTCCTTCCTCACCTCTGCCCAGGGAGAAATTCCAGCAGCAGGTATGGGTGACACATCCTCTTCTTTAGCAGGTGGCAGCCTGGCAACTGCTGCAGAAAGTCCAGCAGAGCCCCACTCACACTGGGCCACCCACAAAGCCGTGGCCTCTCACTCCCTCCCACCAGCCCAGCCCCGAGACTTCTGACGGGGCAGAGAAAATGGCGTCAGGCACAGCTGCAGGGGCTCTTGCTGCCTGGAGTGGTATTTATATTGATCTCAACCCAGGCACACCTGGCGAGGGCTGGCCGGCACGGTAAGGCTGCCTAGGTCAGCCAATCATCACCCCTCAGGGGCTCACAGTTGCAGAAAATGGAACTTGCTGAACCGGCCAGGTCCAAGGAACAGGTGTGGGCTCCTGAGAGTCAGGATAGACAAGGGGCTGCAGCTTTGGCTTGTTTTTTAATCATTTTATCTGGCCCATGAGTGGGAGACAACTTCAAGAAAAGCCTCTCCTAATGAGAGGAACCCAGGAGTCAGGGAGAGGAGGGGTGGGTGGTGGTTGGAGACAGAGGCCTGGTGCCCCGGGTGCAGTGGAAGTCTCTGGAAGACCAGGTGGAGGGAGGCCACACAGAGTGATGCCCAGGGTCACAGACCTGTCGGAGCTGCTGTTTGTTAGTTCAAGCCCTGCTCTGAGGTGCTCTGTGTCAGCTCTGAGCGACAGGTGAGATGGGGGTGCTCTTCAGTGAGAGCTATGTGCACGGTTCCTGTGTACCCAGCCCTGCCACGGTACCTGCAAGGGTAGCTCTGTATCCTGGGAGAGGCCTGACCACGAGAGCCCCGTGGGCTGGGTTGGGGGTGGGGTACCTGCCCAGGAGAGCTCCATATCCTGGGATTGGCCTGACCACGAGAGCCCCATGGGCTGCTGGGGACCTGGTAAAGGATGTCAGGACAGTCAGTGAAGCCACCGAGGATATACCTCCAGTTGCTCCTAATTCCTACATCCTGCTGGTCATTCTACCAACCACCAGGACATGGTATTCTGTATTAGTCTCAATGATGCCTTCTTTTGTATTCCATTAGTCCCAGAGTCACAAGAAATTTTGGCTTGTGAGTGGCAGGACTCAACATACAACTAAAACAATACTTCCGGGCCGTCTTGCCCCAAGGGTTCAAAAATTCCCACACCATCTTTGGGGAAAGCTTAGCTAAAGACCGAAAAGTTCTACCTCTGGAAAAGGAAACCCTCCTTCAATATGCAGACGACATTCTGATCGCCAGCCCTACTAAGGAGACCTCTGAACTACCAAGCCAATAAAGGATAGAAGTTGTCCAAGAAAAAGCTCAAATATCACAGACTGCGGTGACCTGCCTGGGCTTCATTCTCACAGAAGGTCGGAGAAGTCCATCCCAGGAAAGGGAAGAAACCATTTGCAGCCTTACCCCTTTCTAAAACTAGAAGACAGCTTAGGGGTTCCTGGGGAGGCCAGGGTTTGCTGCTTCTGGATCCCTAACTACAGTCTACTAGCTGGGCCTCTATATGAAACACTGAAAGGAAAAGATGATGATCCTTTTGAACAGAATCCAGAAGTGGCCTTTCAAGAATGGAAAGAGCAGTCAATTCAGACCCTTGCCCTGGAACTCCCTAATTGAGCTAAACCCTTTGACCTTTCCATTCCCGGTGAAAGGTGAGTCGCCATTGGAGAATTAGTGCAAAAACTGGGACCACTTGAAATGGAACAACACAAGAATGCCATCCAGGTAGGATAAACTACAGTCACCAAGGGGCTTGGCCCACTGCCACATCTGGCCAAGATACTGGCGGTATCTAAAAACCTGGAAATCAGCAGCCCAAAAGGCCACCTCCCTCCTAAGGGAAAAGGACCCCACGTGGTGATCCTAATCACCAACCATGCCCTGAAGTTGCAGGGTTCGCTCCGTGGGCACACCGACCTCGAGTGAGGAGGCCCTCCAACTCCAACATCCAGAGAGATAACCGGGGGCAACAGGGCACCATGACGACTCGTGTGAACATCACTTGACCTGGAGTTTCTCTCATAAAACAACAAGAGTGTGTCCCGAAGGAGTAGACTACTGCTTGCAGGACTTACTGCACCCGGAGGGGAGCTAATAATCTTGGCGGGGAAAACGTATATCACACTGTCACCATAGAAAAGCCTACAGACACCGTGATGATGGTGGCCAATAAGACCGGCTGGACTCCTGTTTACTTCAAAAGGCTGTTGACTCAGTGGCCATCATGGTCCTTGATCACCATTGACCCTGGACTGTCTGGGAGTTGAGCGGGCAGGACTCTGACACCTGGTGCTGTTTTTACGTTAATTCAGGGGCCTAATTGAAGAAAGAGCAGACTACTGGTCAGAGCATCTAGGCTGGCAGAAACGGTCAGCCTAAGGTGGCCGAACAAATGTGGGGCGGGGTGAAACCGGCCCCCACAGCGTCTCTGCACATCTCTTTCCTGGACCCTTAAAGGTCATTAGAATCTATAACACTTCCAATGCTGGTGCTCAGGCGGACGAGCAGGGAGGCAGGGGTCCTGGGGCCAATCAACGTCACCTGGAGGCTGCTGGGGAGAAGTTCTGACCCTCGTCCCCTGGTATGAGGGCTCCCAACTCAGCACTCAGCAGTTACAGAAGAAGGGTCTGCACCCTCAGCACTCCAAGAATGAGGAACGGGACAAAAGGCAGAGGAGGGGTTTGTCCCCAGCAAAGCCCATTAAAAATCCCTGGGAGATAAAAATAGAATCTGGGCAATAAAGTCAAGTCTGACCTTTTTTATCCTTTGTGCTTTGTCTAATTTCACGTGCTCCTAGGGTCCCGCATGCAGAGGTTCCACACCCGGCACTTGAGACCAGATTTCCTAGTGCAGAATGGCTGGGTCGACACCTCAGCTCCTGGGGCCCAGTGCAGACTCCGAGATATAGAGCCTGAGCTGCAGCCAACCCGGCCCTCGAGTGCTCCGCCCCCTCCCTCCCACTGACTCTGACAGGATCTCTACACAGCAGCCCAGCCCACAGCCCACAGGGTAGTGCATGCTCTCACCTCTCCATTCTCTGTTTAAAATATAAAGTTTCCTTTGCTTGTGAACCAAACTCAGTCTCGATCTGTTGGCCCCAATGACACTGGGCAGGGGGACACTTGTTGGGGTCCACTCTGGAGGATCAGTAACAGAAATTGAGACTATTGTAACTTCAATGAACAGATGTGTGAGCCAAACTGTAGTTAACATAGAACAGTTTATAAGGCTCGGGTAAAGTAAGATGTTTCTAACACTTCCATTTGATATTTCCATCACTTTATTATAAGCAAGTTCAGTGAAAAGGTTTGTCTTATTTGTCAGGTCAATATTAGAGAAATGAAGTGATTTCTTTCCAAGGATGTACACCTAATAATCTTGGTTAAAGCTTCAATCTTGTTTTAAATGCTTTTCCATTGAAAATGATACCTCTCTTTCAGCTCCCCCATTTCTGAGAAGTATAAAATCTTATAATTTATTATTACCAAAGGGGAAAGGTGGGAGGAGGGATAAATTAACAGTTTGGAATTAACACACACACACTGCTATGTATAAAATAGATCATCAACAAGGAACTACTGTATAGCACAGGGAACTACACTCAATATTTTGCAATAACCTATAAGGGGAAATAATCGGAAAAAGAATAGATATTTTTATTGACATCATCTATCAATGACAGTTAAAGTGTAACCTAAGGGAAGCCGGTGGTGAGTGCTTCTGACCCTGAAGACTTCAATCATCTAAAGTTTGGACTCTGCCTACTTCCCAAGGCCCTTAATGAACATATGTGTAGCCGTAGCTTAAAAAATTCCCCAGTTTGGGTTTCGGGGAGACACTGATTTTGAAAAAGCCCTGGTGTTCTCCTTACATGAATGGGACTCTTCCTACTGCTAAAACATGTCTGTCACACACAGAGGATGGTATACCGTCTGATTGGGAAGAGTTTGGAAAAGGCATCTCATCTCCTCATCTCCTGGTGCTCGGGTTCACCCCTCCAGCGTCTTTACTAACAGTCTCCCCACTTGGAGATGTCAGCACTGTCAACATCCTGTTGCGTACAGTTTGGAATTTGTCCAGAGGATGAAGCGGAAGGATGAGGAACAATGAGAGACAAGTCCTAGGTGTTCAGACAGGCACATGTCACTCTAATTTCCAATCAGGAAGACGAATTGACCAAAGGCTAGGGTTGCCCATGGAAACAGTATAGGGCTTGAGGAAATCCCACTGCTTTGTGGCCAGTTCCCATAAACACAAGTTGAACAATGGAACTCAGGGACAGTAAAATTCACGAAACTGCAGAGTTGAAAATATCTATCACTGAAAAATGTCTTGAGGAAAGTCAGAGAAAAGGATTGGTAAGCAAGGGAGAATGGCAGGAAAGGGATTTGAGGAGGTAGAAAGGACTCGCCATTAAGCACAAGAAAAGGGGCTGAACATTGCCAACATTGCAGTTGGCCAAAAAGGCTGTATGCATTTTTTTCTGTATATATTCAAGAAAAGGGCATACACTTTTTTAGCCAACCAAACAGGTGGGCACTGGAAATCAATACTACAAAAGATATCACTTCGCATCAGTCAGAAGAGCCATCCTCATAAAGTGTAAACACCAGAAATGCAGGACAGGGCAAGGAGAAGAGGGAGCCCTGTGAGGCTTATAGTGGAAATGTATATTGCCAACGGCCATTCTGGAGAAGTGTATTGTGTTTACTAAAGCATCTAAAAAATGAGCTACAGAGCATAGGGCACTTGCACTCATGGGCGTATGTCTTGGGAGAAACAAAAATCGAGAGGACACAGGCACCCCAATGTTTACTGCCTCTCTGTTTAAAAGATCCTCGACTAGGATATAACTTAAATGTCTCTGGAGGGAAAAAATGGATAGAGATGTGGTACTTATGTAGAGTGGAATATTACTCAGCCTGGAAATCAATGAAATATGGCCAGTTGTAACAACTCCGGAGGAGTTACGTATGATCATTCTAAGTGACATAATTCAAAAAGAAAAAGACACATATCATAAGATATCACTTAAAGGTGGAATCCAAAATGGCTACACATGAAATAAATTACAAAACAAAAACATAGTCAAGTATGTAGAAAACACGCGTAAGGCTGCTAAACGGGAAAGGTGGGGAGGGGTGAGGCATCATCCAGGAGGTTGAAATTAGCAAAGATACCATTCCAAATACCAAACTGATAATCAACAAGGCCTACACGGTAGCTAAAAGAACTGCACTCAGCACACTCAAGTCACCGGAAAAGAATATATATGACTGGTAAGAATCTGAAAAAGAATTTATTGATGTCTCTCTGTATGTGAATCAAGTGGATGTACAGCAGCAAGAAACAGAGCTTTGAAAATCAGCTGTAACCAATATAGTAATAAATTGAAAAAAATAAACGACAGAGAGAAAGAGAAAACCTCTTACAACTTTTCCTCAGGGACGGTGATGCAACATGGATTGAACACATCTAGACCCACAGCAGGATGAGACATAAGGCTGGAAACTGTTCGTGCTAAGAGAAATGTGAGGTTGGGTGAGGAAATGCACACCCTTTAAAGTAATACTACCTGGTACCCATTCAATGGGTCCCAAATCTGCAGGTTCAAGCGATCTTCCTACAGCTAAAACATGCATGGAAAACCCAGAGAACTGTACACCATGCGATCGGGAGATGTGACTAAAATGCACCTCATTTATCCTCTCCTGGTGCTCCTGTTCATCATTCCAGCCACGTTACTTAGAATCTCCCCACTTAGAGAATCAGCACATTTAAACTTCTGTTTCACACATTTTGCAAATTGTGAGGAGGATGAACGGGAAGAGGGGGAACCAATGAGAGAATAGTTGTAGGGGTTTGGACGGGCACATGTCACTCTAATTTCCCATTAAGAATAAGAATTAAAAAAAGGCTCAGCCCGCCTCGCCGGAGCCAAAATAGGGCCTGAAGCAATCCTGCGGCTTTGAGGCCAGCTCACAAAAGAGCAACTTAAAAAATGGAGCTCAGGGTCACTGCAATTCACAAACCTGCAGAGTTATAAATGAAAACTAACGTCCAAAAATATGTTGAGGTAAGGCAAAGAAGAGGATCTGAATGCAAGACAGAATTGCAAGAAACAGATTTCAAGAGATAGATTGGACTCGTCTTTAAAGCACATGAAAAGCGGCAGAATTTCGACAATGATGCAGTTGGCCCAAAAGGGAGTATGCATTTTTTCCTGAATATATCCAGGAAAAAACGCATACGCACTTTATGGGCAACCAAGCAAGCAAGCAATGCAAATGTGCACAACAAAGAAGTCTCATTTCCCACCGGTCAAAAGGGCCATCCGAAAAAATTGTAAAAACCAGAAATGCAGGACAGGCCATGGAGAACAGGGAGCCTTTATACGCTGATGGACAGTGTGTGAACTGCCGAGAGCCACTCTGGAGAAGTGTATGGTGGTTCCTAAATCATCTAAAACACAGAGCTACAGAGCATAGGGCACTTCCAATCATGGAAGTATATCTAGGGAAGTCTAAAAATCAACAAGACACAAGCACACCACAGTTTAGGGCTACTCTGTTTACAAGAACCTCAACTTCAGTACACCTTAAATATCCCAGGAAAGAGAACAATGGATAAAGAAAATGTGGTACTTATGTACAATGGAATATCTCTTCACCATGAAATCAATGTAATAAGGCTAGTAGAAGGATAAAGAGTGGATTTAGGTCCGATAATACTACTTGAAATAAGTCAAACAGAAAAAGAAACATATCATAAGATATCACTTATAGAGGGAGGATAAATATGGCTGCACAAAAAATGAATTACAAAACAGAACAGTGTCTCACATTTAGAAAACACACTTATGTCAGCTTAAGGGGAAAGGAGAGGTGGGGTGATGCATAAAACCAGAGTTTGAAATTAGCACAGATACTGTTCAATAAACCAAATAGGTATTAGACAAGATCTACACCTTGCTCAATGAACTGGCCTCAACACACCCTATACACCGCAGAGAAATATATCTGAGTAATAAGAATCTTAAAACCCATGTATTGATATATCTCCATAAGGGAATCAAGTGTGTGCAGAGTGGCCAAACACAGCAGTGAAAATGAGCTAAACCCCATTATAGAAATAAATTTTAAAACAAAAACGTAGAAACAATGAAAGAGAGAAAAATTCTTACAAAATTTGCTCAGGGGCTGTGATGCAACCTGGAATGACCACATATAAACCCACAGCTGGATAAGACATAAGGCTGGACACTTGGGGCTGAGAGGATTGGTGAGCTTTGGTGAGCAACTGCCGAAAGTTTAATGCAATACTTCATGCTACTCATTTCAAGGGTCCCTACACTCCAGGTTGAAGGGAATCTTCCTACAGCTAAACCATGCATGGGAAATCCAGCGGATGGTATACCATATGATCGGGAAAGGTTTCTAAAACGCACCTCATTTTCCTCTCCTGGGGCTCCGGATCAACATTCCAGCCACTTTACTAACAACATCCCCACATGGAGAGTCAATGCCTTTAAGTTCCGGTATCGCACAGTCTGCAGTTAGTGCGGAGGATGAATGGGAATAGGGGGAACCAGTGAGAAAATAGCTGTAGCGGTTTCAATGGGCACATGTCACTCTAATTTCACATCAGGAAGAAGAATTAACCAAAGGCAGAGCAAGGCGCCCCAGAAGAAGAATAGGGCATGAAAAAATCCTGTGGATATGAGGCAAGATCACAAAAATAAGAGCTGAAAAATGGAGCTAAGGGCCACTGCAATTCAAAAACCTGCAGAGTTATAAAGGCCAACTATTTTCCAAAAGTATATTGAGGTAAGGCTATGAAGAGGGACTGACAGCAAGGCAGAATTGCAGGAAACCGATTTCAAGAGGTAGACTAGAATTGCATTGACAACATATGAAAAGACTCAGAACGTCGACAATGATGCACTTGGCCAAAAAGGGCGCATGCGTTTTTTCCTGAATATATTCAGGAAGAAACGCATATGCACTTTCTGGCCAACCAAGCATGCTTGCAAAGGAAATCTGCACTACAATGAAGTCTCACTTCCCCCCGGTTAAAAGGGCCATCTGAAAAAAGTGTAAAATCCAGAAAGGTAGGACAGGCCATGGAGAACTGGGAGCCTTGTTATGCTGGTGGGCGGGATGTAAACTGCCAACAGCCACACTGGAGAAGTGTATGGTGTTTCCTGAAACATCTAAAACACAAAGCAACAGAGCCTAGGGCACTTCCACTTATGGTCCTATAGCTTAGGGAAATTAAAATCAAAAAGACACAGCCACCCCAAAGTTTGGGACGGCTCTGTTTACAAGAACCTCGTTTACGGTACAAGTTCAATATTGCAGAAAGCGAAAAATGGATAAAGAAGTTGTGGTACTTACGTACAATGCAATATCACTCAGCAATGAAATCTATGTCATCAGGCCCGAAGCAGCATAATTAGTGGATTCAGGTACGATGATTCTAAGTGAAATAAGTCACAGAGAAAAAGAAATATCATAAGATATCACTACTATACGGAAGGTAAACTTGGCTACACAGGAACTGAATTACAAAACAGAACAGGGTCTCAAATGTAGAAAAGCAACTTATGCTTGCTTAAGGGGAAAGGTGAGTTAGGGTGCTGCATAAAACCAGAGATTGAAATTAGCACAGATACCGTTCCATAAGCCAAAGATGTAATAGACAAGAGCTACTCCTTGCTCAACGAAGTGGACTCAACACCCCATATTAAACGCCTAAGAATATACCTGAGTAGTAAGAATCTTAAAACCTATGGATTTATATGTCTCCGAAAGAGAATCAAGCATGTGTACAGCGGCATAAACGGAGCAGTGATAGGATTGGTGAGGTTCGGTGAGCAAATGCAGACCCTTTGAAGTCATATTGCATGGTACCCATTCCATGGGTCTCAACTCTCCAGGTTTAAGGGATTCTTCCTTCAGCTAAAACATGCATGTGGAACCCAGAGTATGATCCACCGTGTGATCGGGAAACGTATTCAAATGCGTCTCAGTTTTCTTCCCCTGGTACTCGGGTGCAACATTCCAGACGCTTTACTAACACTCTCCCCACTTGGAGAGTCAGTGCCTTTAACCTCCTGTTTGGCCCAGTTTGCAATTTCTGTGGAAAATGAACAGGAATAGGGAGAACCAATGAGAGACTAGCTGGAGGTGTCTGGACGGGCAAATTTAACTCTCATTTCCCACCAGGAAGAGGAATTAAACAAAGGCACAGCGTGCCATGCCGGAACCACACTAGGGCCTGAAGCAATCCTGCGGTGTTGCGGCCAGCTCACAAGAAAGCGAGTTGAAGAAAGGAGCTCAGGGGCACTGTCATTCACAAACCTGCAGAGTTATAAATGACAGCTATCGTCCAAAAATATATTGAAGTAAGGCTGCCAAGAGGACTTGAAAGCGGGGCAGAATTGCAGGAAACCGATTTCAGGAGGTAGACTGGAATTGCATGTAAAGCATAGGAAAAGAGGCAGAACGTCCACAATGATGCACTTGGCCAAAAAGGGCGTATGCCTTTTTTCCTCAGGAAAAAACGCATACGCCCTTTTTGACCAAACAAGCAAGCTTGCAAAGGAAATCTGCCCTACAATGAAGTCTCACTGCCCCCCGGTCAAAAGGGCCATCTGAAAAAAGTGAAAAATCCAGAAAGGCAGGACAGGCCATGGAGAACTGGGAGCCTTGTTATGCTGATGGGCGGGATGTAAATTGCCAACAGCCACTCTGGAGAAGTGTATAGTGTTTCCTGAAACATCTAAAAAACAAAGCAAGAGAGCTTAGGGCACTTCCACTTATGGTCCTATAGCTTAGGGAAATTAAAATCAAAAACACACAGCCACCCCAAAGGTTGGGACAGCTCTGTTTACAAGAACCTCGTTTACGGTACAAGTTCAATATCACAGAAAGCGAAAAATGGATAAAGAATTTGTGGTACTTACGTACAATGCAATATCACTCAGCAATGAAATCTATGTCATCAGGCTCATAGCAGCATAATGAGTGGATTCAGGTACAATGATTCTAAGTGAAATAAGTCACACAGAAAAAGAAACATCATAAGATATCACTACTACACGGAATGTAAACTTGGCTACACAGGAACTGAATTACAAAACAGAACAGGGTCTCAAATGTAGAAAACCAACTTATGCTTGCTTAAAGGGAAAGGTGAGTTGGGGTGCTGCAGAAAACCAGAGATTGAAATTAGCACAGATACCGTTCCATAAGCCAAATATGTAATAGACAAGAGGTACTCCTTGCTCAACGAAGTGGACACTACACACCATATTAAACGCCTAAGAATATACCAGACTAGTAAGAATCTTAAAACCTATGGATTTATATGTCTCCGAAAGAGAATCAAGCGTGTGTACAGCGGCATAAACGCTGCAGTGATAGGATTGGTGAGGTTCGGTGAGCAAATGCAGACCCTTTGAAGTCATATTGCATGGTACCCATTCCATGGGTCTCAACTCTCCAGGTTTAAGGGATTCTTCCTTCAGCTAAAACATGCACGTGGAACCCAGAGTATGATCCACCGTGAGATTGGGAAACGTGTTCAAAGTTGTCTCAGTTTTCGACCCCTGATACTCGGGTGCAACATTCCAGATGCTTTACTAACACTCTCCCCACATGGAAAGTCAGTGCCTTTAACCTCCTCTTTGGCCCAGTTTGCAATTTCTGCAGAAAATGAACAGGAACAGGGAGAACCAATGAGAGACTAGCTGGAGGTGTCTGGACGGGCAAATTTAACTCTCATTTCCCACCAGGAAGAGGAATTAACCAAAGGCTCAGCATGCCGTGCCGGAACGACACTAGGGCCTGAAGCAATCCTGTGGTGTTGCGGCCAGCTCACAAGAAAGCGAGTTAAAGAAAGGAGCTCAGGAGCACTGTAATTCACAAACATGCAGAGTTATAAATGACAGCTATCGTCCAAAAATATATTGAAGTAAGGCTGCCAAGAGGACTTAAAAGCGGGGCAGAATTGCAGGAAACCGATTTCAGGAGGTAGACTGGAATTGCATGTAAAGCATAGGAACAGAGGCAGAACGTCCACAATGATGCACTTGGCCAAAACGGGCATATGCGTTTTTTCCTCAGGAAAAAAATCATACGCACTTTTTGGCCAACCAAGCAAGCTTGCCAAGGAAATCTGCCCTACAATGAAGTCTCACTGGCCCACGGTCAAAAGGGCCATCTGAAAAAAGTGTAAAATCCAGAAAGGCAGGACAGGCCATGGAGAACTGGGAGCCTTGTTATGCTCATGGGCGGGATGTAAATTGCCAACAGCCACTCTGGAGAAGTGTATGGTGTTTCCTGAAACATCTGAAAAACAAAGCAACAGAGCCTAGGGCACTTCCACTTATGGTCCTATAGCTAAGGGAAATTAAAATCAAAAAGACACAGCCACCCCAAAATTTGGGACGGCTCTGTTTACAAAAACCTCGTTTACGGTACAAATTCAATATCACAGAAAGTGAAAAATGGATAAAGAAGTTTTGGTACTTACATACAATGCAATATCACTCAGCAATGAAATCTATGTCATCAGGCCCGTAGCAGCATAATGAGTGGATTCAGGTACGATGATTCTAAGTGAAATAAGTCACACAGAAAAAGAAACATCATAAGATATCACTACTACACGGAATGTAAACTTGGCTACACAGGAACTGAATTACAAAACAGAACAGGGTCTCAAATGTAGAAAACCAACTTATGCTTGCTTAAGGGGAAAGGTGAGTTGGGGTGCTGCATAAAAGCAGAGATTGAAATTAGAACAGATACCGTTCCATAAGCCAAATATGTAATAGACAAGAGCTACTCCTTGCTCAACCAAGTGGACTCTACACCCCATATTAAACGCCTAAGAATATACCTGACTAGTAAGAATCTTAAAACCTATGGATTTATATGTCTCTGAAAGAGAATCAAGCATGTGTACAGCGGCGGAAACGCAGCAGTGATAGGATTGGTGAGGTTCAGTGAGCAAATGCAGACCCTTTGAAGTCATATTGCATGGTACCCATTCCATGGGTCTCAACTCTCCAGGTTTAAGGGATTCTTCCTTCAGCTAAAACATGCATGTGGAACCCAGAGTATGATCCACCGTGAGATTGGGAAACGTGTTCAAAGGTGTCTCAGTTTTCGTCCCCTGGTACTCGGGTGCAACATTCCAGACGCTTTACTAACACTCTCCCCACTTAGAGAGTCAGTGCCTTTAACCTCCTGTTGATCCAGTTTGCAATTTCTGTGAAAAATGAACAGGAATAGGGAGAACCAATGAGAGACTAGCTGGAGGTGTCTGGACGGGCAAATTTAACTCTCATTTCCCACCAGGAAGAGGAATTAACCAAAGGCTCAGCGTGCCATGCCGGAACCACACTAGGGCCAGAAGCAATCCTGCGGTGTTGCGGCCAGCTGACAAGAAAGGGAGTTGAAGAAAGGAGCTGAGGGGCACTGTCATTCACAAAACTACAGAGTTATAAATGACAGCTATCGTCCAAAAATATATTGAAGTAAGGCTGCCAAGAGGACTTGAAAGCGGGGCAGAATTGCAGGAAACCGATTTCAGGAGGTAGACTGGAATTGCATGTAAAGCATAAGAAAAGAGGCAGAACGTCCACAATGATGCACTTGGCCAAAAAGGGCGTATGCGTTTTTTCCTGAATATATTCAGGGAAAAACGAATACGCACTTTTTGGCCAACCAAGCAAGCTTGCAAAGGAAATCTGCACTACAATGAAGTCTCACTGCCCCCTGGTCAAAAGGGCCATCTGAAAAAAGTGTAAAATCCAGAAAGGCAGGACAGGCCATGGAGAACTGGGAGCCTTGTTATGCTGATAGGCGGGATGTAAATTGCCAACAGCCACTCTGGAGAAGTGTATGGTGTTTCCTGAAACATCTAAAAAACAAAGCAACAGAGCCTAGGGCACTTCCACTTATGGTCCTATAGCTAAGGGAAATTAAAATCAAAAAGACAAAGACACCCCAAAGTTTGGGACGGCTGTGTTTACAAGAACCTCGTGTATGGTACAAGTTCAATATCACAGAAAGCGCAAAATGGATAAAGATGTTGTGGTACTTATGTATAATGCAATATCACTCAGCAATGAAATCTATGTCATCAGGCCTGTAGCAGCATAATGAGTGGATTCAGGTATGATGAATCTGTGTGAAATAAGTCACACAGAAAAAGAAACATCATAAGATATCACTACTACATGGAATGTAAACTTGGCTACACAGGAACTGAATTACAAATCAGAACAGGGTCTCAAATGTAGAAAACCAACTTATACTTGCCAAGGGGAAAGGTCAGTTGGGGTGCTGCATAAAACCAGAGATTGAAATTAGCACAGATACCGTTCCATAAGCCAAATATATAATAGACAAGAGCTACTCCTTGCTCAACGAAGTGGACTGAACACCCCATATGAAATGCCTAAGAATATACCTGACAAGTAAGAAGCTTAAAACCTATGGATTTATATGTCTCCGAAAGAGAATCAAGCGTGTGTACAGTGGCATAAACCCAGCAGTGATAGAATTGGTGAGGTTCGGTGAGCAAATGCACACCCTTTGAAGTCATATTGCATGGTACCCATTCCATGGTTCTCAACTCTCCAGGTTTAAGGGATTCTTCCTTCAGCTAAAACATGCATGTGGAACCCAGAGTATGATCCACCGTGTGATCGCGAAACGTGTTCAAATGTGTCTCAGTTTTCGTCCCCTGGTACTCGGGTGCAACATTTCAGATGCTTTACTAACACACTCCCCACTTAGAGAGTCAGTGCCTTTAACCTCCTGTTTGGCCCAGTTTGCAATTTCTGCGGAAAATGAACAGGAATAGGGAGAACCAATGAGAGACTAGCTGGAGGTGTCTGGACGGGTAAATTTAACTCTCATTTCCCACAAGGAAGAGGAATTAACCAAATGCTCAGAGTGCCATGCTGGAACCACACTAGGGCCTGAAGCAATCCTGCGGTGTTGCGGCCAGCTCACAAGAAAGCGAGTTGAAGAAAGGAGCTCAGGGGCACTGTAATTCACAAACCTGCAGAGTTATAAATGACAGCTATCATCCAAAAATATATTGAAGTAAGGCTGCCAAGAGGACTTGAAAGCGGGGCAGAATTGCAGGAAACCGATTTCAGGAGGTAGACTGGAATTGCATGTAAAGCATAGGAAAAGAGGCAGAACGTCCACAATGATGCACTTGACCAAAAAGGGCATATGCGTTTTTTCCTGAATATATTCAGGAAAAAACGCATATGCCCTTTTTGACCAACCAAGCAAGCTTGCAAATGGAATCTGCACTACAATGAAGTCTCACTGCCCCCCGGTCAAAAGGGCCATCTGAAAAAAGTGTAAAATCCAGAAACGCAGGACAGGCCATGGAGAACTGGGAGCCTTGTTGTGCTGATGGGCGGGATGTAAATTGCCAAAAGCCACTCTGGAGAAGTGTATGGTGCTTCCTGAAACATCCAAAAAACAAAGCAACAGAGCCTAGGGTACTACCACTTATGGTCCTATAGCTTAGAGAAATTAAAATCAAAAAGACACAGCCACCCCAAAGTTTGGGATGGCTCTGTTTACAAGAAACTCGTTTACGGTACAAGTTCAATATCACAGAAAGCGAAAAATGGATAAAGAAGTTGTGGTACTTACGTACAATGCAATATCACTCAGCAATGAAATCTATGTCATCAGGCCCGTAGCAGCATAATGAGTGGATTCAGGTACGATGATTCTAAGTGAAATAAGTCACACAGAAAAAGAAACATCATAAGATATCACTACTACACGGAATGTAAACTTGGTTACACAGGAACTGAATTACAAAACAGAACAGGGTCTCAAATGTAGAAAACCAACTTATGCTTGCTTAAGGGGAAAGGTGAATTGGGGTGCTGCATAAAACCAGAGATTGAAATTAGCACAGATACCGTTCCATAAGCCAAATATGTAATAGACAAGAGCTACTCCTTGCTCAACGAAGTGGACTCAACACCCCATATGAAATGCCTAAGAATATACCTGACTAGTAAGAAGCTTATAACCTATGGATTTATATGTCTCCGAAAGAGAATCAAGCGTGTGTACAGCAGCATAAACGCAGCAGTGATAGGATTGGTGAGGATCAGTGAGCAAATACAGACCCTTTAAGTCATAATGCATGTTACCCATTCCATGCGTCTCAACTCTCCAGTTTTAAGGGATTGTTCCTTCAGCTAAAACATGCATGTGGAACCCAGAGTATGATCCACCATGTGATCGGGAAACGTGTTCAAATGTGTCTCAGTTTTCGTCCCCTGGTACTCGGGTGCAACATTTCAGATGCTTTACTAACACTCTCTCCACTTGGAGAGTCAGTGCCTTTAACCTCCTGTTTGGCCCGGTTTGCAACTTCTGCGTAAGATGAACAGGAATAGGGAGAACCAATGAGAGACTAGATGGAGGTGTCTGGATGGGCAAATTTAACTCTCATTTCCCACCAGGAAGAGGAATTAACCAAAGGCTCAGCGTGCCGTGCCGGAACCACACTAGGTCCTGAAGCAATCTTGCGGTGTTGCGGCCAGCTCCCAAGAAAGCGAGTTGAAGAAAGGAGCTCAGGGGCACTGTCATTCACGAACCTGCAGAGTTATAAATGACAGCTATCATCCAAAATTATACTGAAGTAAGGCTGCGAAGAGGACTTGAATGCGGGGCACAATTGCTGGAAACCCATTTCAGAAGGTACACGGGAGTCGCTCTTAAAGCATAGGAAAAGAGACAGAACTTGGAAAATAATGCACTTGGCAAAAAAGGGCATATGTGTTTTATCCAGAGCTCTCATAACCGAGGGGAGGAGATTCCCAGCAGGCTCCAACTGCCACCTGAGGGCTCACGTTGCCAAGGCAACGTGAGCAAGCCAGGCAGGAGTTACCTCACAGCAGAGGTCCCACCTCACAGAAGGGTGAGAAACCCAGCCAATATCAGACTCTCACCAGAGGGCCCACATCACCAAGAGGATGGGAACCAGGCAGGAGTGTCTTCACACCAGTGGGGCCACATCATCGAAAGGTGAGCTACTCAGCACATGTGTCCTCAAACCAGAGGACCCACATCACCAAGGGCCTCGGAGTGAGGCAGGCAGGAGTAGCCTCACAACACTGGGCCCATAGAATAAAAAAGTGAGGAATCCAGCAGTTGGAACCTCCCAGCAGGCGGCCCAGAGCACCGAGGCTATGGGATCTAGGCTGCAGTGAACTCACAGAAGAGGGCCCATGTCATGAAACTGAGCAACCCAGCCATTGGGACCTCAGAGCAGGAGGCCCACATCCCCATGGGGATATAAATCTGGTAGGAGTGTCCTCGCACCACTGAGAACGTATCAGAAAATTTTGGGAGACCAGCAGTTAGGGCCTGACGCCAGAGGACCCTCATCACCAAGGGAAGGAGGCTCCCAGCAGGCTCCAACTGCCACCAGAGGGCTGACGTCGCCAAGGCGATGTGTGCCAACCAGGCACGAATGACCTCACAGCAGAGGGCCCACCTCAGAGAAGTGTGACGAACCCAGTTAGGATCAGACTCGCACCAGAGGGCCCACATCACCAAATGGATTGGAACCAGACAGGAGTGTCCTCACATGGGTAGGGCCACATCATCTAAAGGTGAGGAACCCAGAACATGTGGCTTCAAACCATAGGACACCCATCACCAAGGGGCTGAGAGTGAGGCAGGCAGGAGGAGCCTCACAACAGAGGGCCCCAAAATAAGAAAGGTGAGGAATCCAGCAGTTGGAACCTCCCAGCAGGCGGCCCAGAGCACAGAGGCTAGGGGATCCAAGCCAGAGTGAACTAACACCAGACAGCCCACATCATGAAACTGTGAGCAACCCAGACATTGGGACCTCAGAGCAGAAGGCCCACATCCCCATGGTGATGGGAACATGACAGGAGTGTCCTGGCATCACTGGGCTCACATCACAAAACGTGGGGTGCTCAGAAGTTAGGGCCTGATGCTAGAGGGCACTCATCACCGAGGGGAGGAGGCTCCCAGCAGGCTCCAGCTGCCACCAGAGGGCCAACGTCACCAAGGCGATGTGTGCCAGCCCGGCAGGAGTGACCTCACAGCAGAGGGCCCACCTCACAGAAGGGTGAGGAACACATCCAGGATCAGACTCTCACCAGAGGGCCCACATCACCAAGGGGATGGGAACCAGGCAGGCGTGTCCCCACACCAGTTGGACAACATCATCGAAAGGTGAGGATCCCAGCACATGTAGCCTCAAACCAGAGGAACCACATCACCAAGGGGTTCGGAATGAGTCTGGCAGGACCGGCCTCACAACACAGGGTCCATAGAATATAAAAGTTGAGGAATCCAGCAGTTGGAACCTCCCAGCAAGCGGCCCAGAGCACCGAGGCTATGGGATCTAGGCCGCAGTGAACTCACAGCAGAGGGCCCACATCATGAACCTGTGAGCAGCCCAGCCGTTGGGACCTCAGAACAGAAGGCCCACATCCCCATTGGGATGGGAACCTGGCAGGAGTGGCTTCGCACCACTTAGCACATATCAGAAAATGTTAGGAGCCCAGCAGTTAGGGCCTGACGCCAGGGGGCCCTCATAACTGAGGGGAGGAGACTCCCAGCGGGTTCCAACTGCCAACAGAGGGCCCACGTCTACAAGGTGGCATGCGCCAGCCAGGCAGTAGCGACCTCACAGCAGAGGGCCTATCTCACAGAAGGGTGAGGAACCGAGGTAGGATGAGACTCTTGCCAGAGGGCCCACAACACCAAGGGGATGGGAACCCGTCAGGACTGTCCTCCCACCAGTGGGGCCACATCATCGAAAGGTGAGGAACCCAGCACATGCGGCCTCATATCAGAGGACATACATCACAAAGGGGATGGGAGTGAGGCAGGTAGGAGTAGCCTAAAAACAGAGGGCCCAAAGAATAAAAAAGGTGAGGAATCCAGCATTTGGAACCTCCCAGCAGGCGGCCGAGAGCACAGAAGCTATGGGATGCAGGCAGGAGTGAACCAACAGCAGAGAGCCCACATCATGAAACTGTGAGCAACCCAGGCGTTGGGACCTCAGAGCAGAAAGCCCACATCCCCATGGGGATGGGAACCTGACAGGAGTGTCCTGGCATCACTGGGCTCACATCAGAAAACGTGGGGAGCCCAGCAGTTAGGGCCTGATGCTAGAGGGCCGTCATCACCGAGGGCAGGAGGCTCCCAGCAGGTTCCATGTGCCAACAGAGGGCCCACGTCGCCAAGGTGATGTGTGCAAGTCAGGCAGGATTGACCTCACAGCAGAGGGCCTACCTCACAGAAGAGTGAGGAACCCAGCCAGGATAAGACTGTCACCAGAAGGCCCACATCACCAAGGGGATGGGAACCAGGCAGGAGTGTCCTCACACCAGTGGGACCACATCATTGAAAGTTGCGGAACCCAGCACATGTGGCCTCAAACCAGAGGACCCACATCATGAAGGGGTTGCGAGTGAGGCAGGCAGGAGGAGCATCGCAACACAGGACCCATAGAATACAAAAGTTGAGGAATCGTGCAGTTGGAACCTTACAGCAGGAGGCCCAGAGCACAGAGGCTATGGCATCCAGGCCAGAGTGAACTAACAGCAGAGAGCCCACATCATGAAACTGTGAACAACCCAGCCGTTGGGACCTCAGAGCAGAAGGCCCACATCCCAATGGGGATGTGAACCTGGATGGAGTGTCTTCGAACCACTGGGCGCATATCACAAAATGTGGGGAGCCCAGCCGTTAGGGCCTGATGCCAGAGGGCCCTCATCACCGAGGGGAGGAGGCTCCCAGCAGGCTCCAAGTGCCACCAGAGGGCTCATGTCCACAAGGCGAGGTGAGCAAGCCAGGCAGGAGTGACCTCACAGCAGACGGCCCACCTCACAGAAGGGTGAGGAACCCAGCCAGGATCAGACTCTCAACAGAGGGCCCACATCACCAAGGGGATGTGAACCAGGCAGGAGTCTCCTAAGACCATTGGTCCCACATCATCGAAAGGTGAGGAACCCAGCACATGTGGCCTCAAACCAGAGGACACACACCACGAAGGGGCTGGGAGTGAGGCAGGCAGGAGGATCCTCACAACAGAGGGCCTAAAAAATTAAAAAAGTGAGGAATCCAGCCGTTGGAACCTCCCAGCAGGCGGCCAAGAGCACAGAGGCTATGGGATCCAGGCCACAGTGAACTAACACCAGTGAGCCCACATCATGAAACTGTGATCAACCCAGCCGTTGGAACCTCAGAGCAGAAGGCCCACATCCCCATGGAGATGGGAACCTAAGAGGAGTGCCTGAGCATCACTGGGCTCACTAAGAAAAGTTGGTGAGCCCAGCAGTTAGGGCCTGACGTCAGAGGGCCCTCATCACAGAAGTGAGGAGGCTCCCAGCAGGGTCCAAGTGCCACCAGAGGGCTCATGTCAACAAGGCGAGGTGAGCAAGCCAGGCAAGAGTGACCTGATAATAGAGGGCCCACCTCACAGATGGGTGAGGAACCCAGCCAGGATCAGACTCTCACCAGAGGGCCCACATCACAAAGGGGATGGGAACCAGTCAGGATTATCCTCACACCAGTGGGGCCTCATCATCTTAAGGTGAGGAAGCCAGCACATGTGTCCTCAAACCAGAGGACCCACATCACCAAGGGCCTTGGAGTGAGGCAGGCAGGAGTAGCCTCACAACACAGGGCACATAATATAAAAAACGTGAGGATTCCAGCATTTAGACCTTCCAGCAGGCGGCTCAGAACACCGAGGCTATGGGATCCAGGCCACAGTGAACTCACAGCAGAGGGCCCACATCATAAAACTGTGAGCAACACAGGCGTTGGGACCTCAGCGCAGAAGGCCCACATCCCCATGGGAATGGGAACCTGGCTGGAGTGTCCTCGCACCACTGGGCGCACATCAGAAAATGTGGGGAGCCCACCATTTAGGGCCTGACGCCAGAGGGCCGTCATCACCGAGAGGAGGAGGCACCCTGCATACTCCAACTGCCACCAGAGGGCTCACGTCTCCAAGGTGACGTGTGCCAGCCAGGCAGGAGTGACCTCACAGAAGAGGGCCTACCTCACAGAACGTTGAGGAACCCAGCCAGGATTAGACTCTCGCCAGAGGGCCCACCTCACCAAGGGGATGGGAACCAGGCAGGAGTGTCCTCACACGAGTGGGGCCACATCATCGAAAGGTGAGGAACGCAGCACATGTGGCCTCAAGCCATAGGACAGTCATCACCAAGGGGCTGGCAGTGAGGCAGGCAGGAGGAGCCTCACAACAGAGGGCACATAGAATAAAAAAGTTGAGGAATCCAGCAGTTGGAACCTCCCAGCAGGCGGCTCAGAGCACCGATGATAAGGGATCCTTGCCGGAGTGAACTCACAGCAGAGGGCCCACATCATGGTACTGTGAGCAAGCCAGCCGTTTTGACCTCAGAGCAGAAGGCCCATATCCCCATGGGGATGGGAACCTGGCAAGAGTGTCCTCACTCACTTGGCGCACATCAGAAAATGTGGGGAGCCCAGCAGTTATGGCCTAAGGCAAGAGGGCCCTCATCACTGAGGGGAGGAGGATCCCAGCACACTCCAACTGCCACCAGAGGGCCCACGTCGCCAAGGTGACGTGTGCCAGACAGGCATGATTGACCTCACAGCAGAGGGCCCACCTCACAGAAGGGTGAGGAACCCAGCCAGGATCAGACTCTCACCTGAGGGCCCACATCAGCAAGGGGATGGGAACCAGTCCGGACTGTCTTCCCTCCAGTGGGGCCACATCATCGAAAGGTGTGGAACCCAGCACATGTGGCCTCAAACCAGAGGACACACATCACAAAGGGGCTGGGAGTGAGGCAGGCAGGAGGATACTCACAACAGAGGGCCCAAAAAATTAAAAAAGTGAGGAATCCAGCCGTTGGAACCTCCCAGCAGGCGGCCAAGAGCACAGAGGCTATGGGATCCAGGCCTCTGTGAACTAACACCAGAGAGCCCACATCATGAAAATGTGAACAACCCAGCCGTTGGGACCTCAGAGCAGAAGGCCCACATCCCCATGGAGATGGGATCCTAAGAGGAGTGCCCAAGCATCATTGGGCTCACTAAGAAAAGTTGGTGAGCCCAGCAGTTAGGGCCTGACGCAAGAGGGCCCTCATCACCGGGGGGAGGAGATTCCCAGCACGCTCCAACTGCCACCACACAGCTGACTTCACCAAGGCAATGTGTGCCAGCCATGCAGGAGTGACCTATCAGCAGAGGGTCTCCCTCACAGAAGGGTGAGGAGCACAGCCAGGAACAGACTCTCACCAGGGGGTCCACATAACCACGTGGATGAGAACCAGGCAGGAGTGTCCTCACACTAGTGGGGCCACATCATCGAAAGGTGAGGAACCCAGCAAAGGTGGCCACAAACCAGAGGACCCACATCACCAAGGGGTTGAGAGTGAGGTAGGTGTCTGGACGGGCATATTTAACACTCATTTCCCACCAGGAAGAGGAATTAACCAAAGGCTCAGCGTGCCCTGCCAGAAGCAGATTAGGGCCTGAAGCAGTCTTGCGGGTTTGCGGCCAGCTCACAAGAAAGCGAGTTGAAGAAAGGAGCTCAGGGGCCCTGTAATTCACAAACCTGCAGAGTTATAAATGACAGATAACGTCCAAAAATATATTGAAGTAAGGCTGCGAAGAGGACTTGAAAGCGGGGCAGAATTTCAGGAAACCGATTTCAGAAGGTAGACTGGATTTACATTTAAAGCATAGGAAAAGAGGCAGAACATCGACAATGATGCACGTGACATAAAAGGGCATATGAGTTTGTTCCTGAATATATTCAGGAAAAAACACATACGCCCTTTTTGGCAAACCAAGCAAGCTTGCAATGGAAATCCGAACTACTATGAAGTGTCACTTCCCCCTGGTCTAAAGGGCCATCTGAAAAATGTGTAAAATCAAGAAAGGCAAGACAGGCCATGGGGAAAAAGGAGCCTTGTTATGCTGATGGGCGGGATGTAAATTACCAACAGCCACTCTGGAGAAGTGTATGGTGTTTCCTGATACATCTGAAAAACAAAGCAACAGAGTCTAGGGCATTTCCACTTATGGTCCTATAGCTTAGGGAAATTAAAATCAAAAAGACACAGCCACCCCAAAATTTGGGATGGCTCTGTTTACAGGAACCTCTTCTACGGTACAAGTTAAATATCCCAGAGAACAAATAATTGATAAAGAAGTTGCGGTACTTACGTACAACAGAATACCACTCAGCAATGAAATCTGTGTCACCAGGCCTGTACCAGCATAATGAGTGGATTGAGGCACGATGATTCTAAGTGAAATAAGTCACACAGAAAAAGAAACATCATAAGATATCACTACTACACGGAATGTAAACTTGGCTACACAGGAACTGAATTACAAAACAGAACAGGGTCTCAAATGGAGAAAACCAACTTATGCTTGCTTAAGGGGAAAGGTGAGTTGGGGTGCTGCATAAAACCAGAGATTGAAATTAGCACAGATACCGTTCCATAAGCCAAATATGTAATAGACATGAGCTACTCCTTGCTCAACAAAGTGGACTCAACGCCCCATATTAAACGCCTAAGAATATACCTGACAAGTAAGAATGTTAAAACCTATGGATTTATATGTCTCCGAAAGAGAATCAAGCATGTGTACAGCGGCATATACACAACAGTGATAGGATTGGTGAGGTTCGGTGAGCAAATGCAGACCCTTTGAAGTCATATTGCATGGTACCCATTCCATGGGTCTCAACTCTCCAGGTTTAAGGGATTCTTCCTTCAGCTAAAACATGCATGTGGAACCCAGAGTATGATACACCGTGTGATCGAGAAACGTGTTCAAATGTGTCTCAGGTTTCGTCCCCTGGTTCTCGGGTGCAACATTCCAGACACTTTACTAACACTCTCCCCACTTGGAGAGTCAGTGCCTTTAACCTCCTGTTTGGCCCAGTTTGCAATTTCTGCAGAAAATGAACAGGAATAGGGAGAACCAATGAGAGACTAGCTGGAGGTGTCTGGACGGGCAAATTTAACTCTCATTTCCCACCAGGAAGAGGAATTAACCAAAGGCTCAGTGTGCTGTGCCAGAACCACACTAGGGCCTGAAGCAATCCTGCGGTGTTGCGGCCAGCTCACAAGAAAGCGAGTTGAAGAAAGGAGCTCAGGGGCACTGTCATTCACAGACCTGCCGAGTTATAAATGACAGCTATCGTCCAAAAATATATTGAAGTAAGGCTGCCAAGAGGACTTGACAGCGGGGCAGAATTGCAGGAAACCGATTTCAGGAGGTAGACTGGAATTGCATGTAAAGCATAGGAAAAGAGGCAGAACGTCCACAATGATGCACTTGGCCAAAAAGGGCGTATGCGTTTTTTCCTGAATATATTCAGGAAAAAACGCATACGCCCTTTTTGGCCAACCAAGCAAGCTTGCAAAGGAAATCTGCACTACAATGAAGTCTCACTGCCCCCCGGTCAAAAGGGCCATCTGAAAAAAGTGTAAAATCCAGAAAGGCAGGACAGGCCATGGAGAACTGGGAGCCTTGTTATGCTGATGGGCGGGATGTAAATTGCCAACAGCCACTCTGGAGAAGTGTATGGTGTTTCCTGAAACATCTAAAAAACAAAGCAACAGAGCCTAGGGCACTTCCACTTATGGTCCTATAGCTTAGGGAAATTAAAATCAAAAAGACACAGCCACCCCAAAGTTTGGGATGGCTCTGTTTACAAGAACTTTGTTTAGGGTACAAGTTCAATATCACAGAAAGTGAAAAATGGATAAAGAAGTTGTGGTACTTACGTACAATGCAATATCACTCAGCAATGAAATCTATGTCATCAGGCCCATAGCAGCATAATGAGTGGATTCAGGTACGATGATTCTAAGTGAAATAAGTCACACAGAAAAAGAAACATCATAAGATATCACTACTACACGGAATGTAAACTTGGCTACACAGGAACTGAATTACAAAACAGAACATGGTCTCAAATGTAGAAAACCAACTTATGCTTGCTTAAGGGGAAAGGTGAGTTGGGGTGCTGCATAAAACCAGAGATTGAAATTAGCACAGATACCGTTCCATAAGCCAAATATGTAATAGACAAGAGCTACTCCTTGCTCAACAAAGTGGACTCAACACCCCATATTAAACGCCTAAGAATATACCTGACAAGTAAGAATGTTAAAACCTATGGATTTATATGTCTCCGAAAGAGAATCAAGCGTGTGTACAGCGGCATATACGCAGCAGTGATAGGATTGGTGAGGTTCGGTGAGCAAATGCAGACCCTTTGAAGTCATATTGCATGGTACCCATTCCATGGGTCTCAACTCTCCAGGTTTAAGGGATTCTTCCTTCAGCTAAAACATGCATGTGGAACCCAGAGTATGATACACCGTGTGATCGAGAAACGTGTACAAATGTGTCTCAGGTTTCGTCCCCTAGTTCTCGGGTGCAACATTCCAGACACTTTACTAACACTCTCCCCACTTGGAGAGTCAGTGCCTTTAACCTCCTGTTTGGCCCAGTTTGCAATTTCTACGGAAAATGAACAGGAATAGGGAGAACCAATGAGAGACTAGCTGGAGGTGTCTGGACGGGCAAATTTAACTCTCATTTCCCACCAGGAAGAGGAATTAACCAAAGGCTCAGCGTGCCGTGCCAGAACCACACTAGGACCTGAAGCAATTCTGCGGTGTTGCGGCCAGCTCACAAGAAATCGAGTTGAAGAAAGGAGCTCAGGGGCAGTGTCATTCACAGACCTGCAGAATTATAAATGACAGCTATCGTCTAAAAATATACTGAAGTATGGCTGCCAAGAGGACTTGAAAGCGGGGCAGAATTGCAGGAAACCGATTTCAGGAGGTAGACTGGAATTGCATGTAAAGCATAAGAAAAGAGGCAGAACGTCCACAATGATGCACTTAGCCAAAAAGGGCGTTTGAGTTTTTTCCTGAATATATTCAGGAAAAAACGCATACGCCCTTTTTGGCCAACCAAGCAAGCTTGCAAAGGAAATCTGCACTACAATGAAGTCTCACTGCCCCCCGGTCAAATGGGCCATCTGAAAAAAGTGTAAAATCCAGAAAGGCAGGACAGGCCATGGAGAACTGGGAGCCTTGTTATGCTGATGGGCGGGATGTAAATTGCCAACAGCCACTCTGGAGAAGTGTATGGTGTTTCCTGAAACATCTAAAAAACAAAGCAACAGAGCCTAGGGCACTTCCACTTATGGTCCTATAGCTTAGGGAAATTAAAATCAAAAAGACACAGCTACCCCAAAGTTTGGGATGGCTCTGTTTACAAGAGCTTTGTTTAGGGTACAAGTTCAATATCACAGAAATTGAAAAATGGATAAAGAAGTTGTGGTACTTACGTACAATGCAATATCACTCAGCAATGAAATCTATGTCATCAGGCCCATAGCAGCATAATGAGTGGATTCAGGTACGATGATTCTAAGTGAAATAAGTCACACAGAAAAAGAAACATCATAAGATATCACTACTACACGGAATGTAAACTTGGCTACCCAGGAACTGAATTACAAAACAGAACAGGGTCTCAAATTTAGAAAACCAACTTATGCTTGCTTAAGGGGAAAGGTGAGTTGGGGTGCTGCATAAAACCAGAGATTGAAATTAGCACAGATACCGTTCCATAAGCCAAATATGTAATAGACATGAGCTACTCCTTGCTCAACAAAGTGGACTCAACGCCCCATATTAAACGCCTAAGAATATACCTGACAAGTAAGAATGTTAAAACCTATGGATTTATATGTCTCCGAAAGAGAATCAAGCATGTGTACAGCGGCATATACACAGCAGTGATAGGATTGGTGAGGTTCGGTGAGCAAATGCAGACCCTTTGAAGTCATATTGCATGGTACCCATTCCATGGGTCTCAACTCTCCAGGTTTAAGGGATTCTTCCTTCAGCTAAAACATGCATGTGGAACCCAGAGTATGATACACCGTGTGATCGAGAACCGTGTTCAAATGTGTCTCAGGTTTCGTCCCCTGGTTCTCGGGTGCAACATTCCAGACACTTTACTAACACTCTCCCCACTTGGAGAGTCAGTGCCTTTAACCTCCTGTTTGGCCCAGTTTGCAATTTCTGCAGAAAATGAACAGGAATAGGGAGAACCAATGAGAGACTAGCTGGAGGTGTCTGGACGGGCAAATTTAACTCTCATTTCCCACCAGGAAGAGGAATTAACCAAAGGCTCAGTGTGCTGTGCCAGAACCACACTAGGGCCTGAAGCAATCCTGCGGTGTTGCGGCCAGCTCACAAGAAAGCGAGTTGAAGAAAGGAGCTCAGGGGCACTGTCATTCACAGACCTGCCGAGTTATAAATGACAGCTATCGTCCAAAAATATATTGAAGTAAGGCTGCCAAGAGGACTTGACAGCGGGGCAGAATTGCAGGAAACCGATTTCAGGAGGTAGACTGGAATTGCATGTAAAGCATAGGAAAAGAGGCAGAACGTCCACAATGATGCACTTGGCCAAAAAGGGCGTATGCGTTTTTTCCTGAATATATTCAGGAAAAAACGCATACGCCCTTTTTGGCCAACCAAGCAAGCTTGCAAAGGAAATCTGCACTACAATGAAGTCTCACTGCCCCACGGTCAAAAGGGCCATCTGAAAAAAGTGTAAAATCCAGAAAGGCAGGACAGGCCATGGAGAACTGGTAGCCTAGTTATGCTGATGGGCGGGATGTAAATTGCCAACAGCCACTCTGGAGAAGTGTATGGTGTTTCCTGAAACATCTAAAAAACAAAGCAACAGAGCCTAGGGCACTTCCACTTATGGTCCTATAGCTTAGGGAAATTAAAATCAAAAAGACACAGCCACCCCAAAGTTTGGGATGGCTCTGTTTACAAGAACTTTGTTTAGGGTACAAGTTCAATATCACAGAAAGTGAAAAATGGATAAAGAAGTTGTGGTACTTACGTACAATGCAATATCACTCAGCAATGAAATCTATGTCATCAGGCCCATAGCAGCATAATGAGTGGATTCAGGTACGATGATTCTAAGTGAAATAAGTCACACAGAAAAAGAAACATCATAAGATATCACTACTACACGGAATGTAAACTTGGCTACACAGGAACTGAATTACAAAACAGAACATGGTCTCAAATGTAGAAAACCAACTTATGCTTGCTTAAGGGGAAAGGTGAGTTGGGGTGCTGCATAAAACCAGAGATTGAAATTAGCACAGATACCGTTCCATAAGCCAAATATGTAATAGACATGAGCTACTCCTTGCTCAACAAAGTGGACTCAACGCCCCATATTAAACGCCTAAGAATATACCTGACAAGTAAGAATGTTAAAACCTATGGATTTATATGTCTCCGAAAGAGAATCAAGCGTGTGTACAGCGGCATAAACGCAGCAGTGATAGGATTGGTGAGGTTCGGTGAGCAAATGCAGACCCTTTGAAGTCATATTGCATGGTACCCATTCCATGGGTCTCAACTCTCCCGGTTTAAGGGATTCTTCCTTCAGCTAAAACATGCATGTGGAACCCAAAGTATGATACACCGTGTGATCGAGAAACGTGTTCAAATGTGTCTCAGGTTTCGTCCCCTGGTACTCGAGTGCAGCATTCCAGATGCTTTACTAACACTCTCCCCACTTGGAGAGTCAGTGCCTTTAACCTCCTGTTTGGCCCAGTTTGCAATTTCTGCGGAAAATGAACAGGAATAGGGAGAACCAATGAGAGACTAGCTGGAGGTGTCTGGACGGGCAAATTTAACTCTCATTTCCCGCCAGGAAGAGGAATTAACCAAAGGCTCAGCTTGCCGTGCCGGAACCACACTAGGGCCTGAAGCAATCCTGCGGTGTTGCGGCCAGCTCACAAGAAAGCGAGTTGAAGAAAGGAGTTCAGGGTCACTGTCATTCACAGACCTGCAGAGTTATAAATGACAGCAATCGTCCAAAAATATATTGAAGTAAGGCTGCCAAGAGGACTTGAAAGCGGGGCAGAATTGCAGGAAACCGATTTCAGGAGGTAGACTGGAATTGCATGTAAAGCATAGGAAAAGAGGCAGAACGTCCACAATGATGCACTTGGCCAAAAAGGGCGTATGCGTTTTTTCCTGAATATATACAGGAAAAAACGCATACGCCCTTTTTGGCCAACCAAGCAAGCTTGCAAAGGAAATCTGCACTACAATGAAGTCTCACTGCCCCCCTGTCAAAAGGGCCATCTGAAAAAAGTGTAAAATCCAGAAAGGCAAGACAGGCCATGGAGAACTGGGAGCCTTGTTATGCTGATGGGTTGGATGTAAATTGCCAACAGCCACTCTGGAGAAGTGTATGGTGTTTCCTGAAACATCTAAAAAACAAAGCAACAGAGCCTAGGGCACTTCCACTTATGGTCCTATAGCTTAGGGAAATTAAAATCAAAAAGACACAGCCACCCCAAAGTTTGGGACGGCTCTGTTTACAAGAACCTCGTTTACGGTACAAATTCAATATCACAGAAAGCGAAAAATGGATAAAGAAGTTGTGGTACTTACATACAATGCAATATCACTCAGCAATGAAATCTATGTCATCAGGCCCGTAGCAGCATAATGAGTGGATTCAGGTACGATGATTCTAAGTGAAATAAGTCACACAGAAAAAGAAACATCATAAGATATCACTACTACACGGAATGTAAACTTGGCTACACAGGAACTGAATTACAAAACAGAACAGGGTCTCAAATGTAGAAAACCAACTTATGCTTGCTTAAGGGGAAAGGTGAGTTGGGGTGCTGCATAAAAGCAGAGATTGAAATTAGCACAGATACCGTTCCATAAGCCAAATATGTAATAGACATGAGCTACTCCTTGCTCAACAAAGTGGACTCAACGCCCCATATTAAACGCCTAAGAATATACCTGACAAGTAAGAATGTTAAAACCTATGGATTTATATGTCTCCGAAAGAGAATCAAGCGTGTGTACAGCGGCATAAACGCAGCAGTGATAGGATTGGTGAGGTTCGGTGAGCAAATGCAGACCCTTTGAAGTCATAATGCATGGTACCCATTCCATGCGTCTCAACTCTCCAGGTTTAAGGGATTCTTCCTTCAGCTAAAACATGCATGTGGAACCCAGAGTATGATACACCGTGTGATCGAGAAACGTGTTCAAATGTGTCTCAGGTTTCGTCCCCTGGTACTCGGGTGCAACATTCCAGACACTTTACTAACACTCTCCCCACTTGGAGAGTCAGTGCCTTTAACCTCCTGTTTGGCCCAGTTTGCAATTTCTGCGGAAAATGAACAGGAATAGGGAGAACCAATGAGAGACTAGCTGGAGGTGTCTGGGCGGGCAAATTTAACTCTCATTTCCCACCAGGAAGAGGAATTAACCAAAGGCTCAGTGTGCCGTGCCGGAACCACACTAGGGCCTGAAGCAATCCTGCGGTGTTGCGGCCAGCTCACAAGAAAGCGAGTTGAAGAAAGGAGTTCAGGGGCACTGTCATTCACAGACCTGCAGAGTTATAAATAACAGCTATCGTCCAAAAATATATTGAAGTAAGGCTGCCAAGAGGACTTGAAAGCGGGGCAGAATTGCAGGAAACCGATTTCAGGAGGTAGACTGGAATTGCATGTAAAGCATAGGAAAAGAGGCAGAACGTCCACAATGATGCACTTGGCCAAAAAGGGCGTATGCGTTTTTTCCTGAATATATTCAGGAAAAAACGCATACGCCCTTTTTGGCCAACCAAGCAAGCTTGCAAAGGAAATCTGCACTACAATGAAGTCTCACTGCCCCCCGGTCAAAAGGGCCATCTGAAAAAAGTGTAAAATCCAGAAAGGCAGTACAGGCCATGGAGAACTGGGAGCCTTGTTATGCTGATGGGTAGGATGTAAATTGCCAACAGCCACTCTGGAGAAGTGTACGGTGTTTCCTGAAACATCTAAAAAACAAAGCAACAGAGCCTAGGGCACTTCCACTTATGGTCCTATAGCTTAGGGAAATTAAAATCAAAAAGACACAGCCACCCCAAAGTTTGGGACGGCTCTGTTTACAAGAACCTCGTTTACGGTACAAATTCAATATCACAGAAAGCGAAAAATGGATAAAGAAGTTGTGGTACTTACATACAATGCAATATCACTCAGCAATGAAATCTATGTCATCAGGCCCATAGCAGCATAATGAGTGGATTCAGGTACGATGATTCTAAGTGAAATAAGTCACACAGAAAAAGAAACATCATAAGATATCACTACTACACGGAATGTAAACTTGGCTACACAGGAACTGAATTACAAAACAGAACAGGGTCTCAAATGTAGAAAACCAACTTATGCTTGCTTAAGGGGAAAGGTGAGTTGGGGTGCTGCATAAAACCAGAGATTGAAATTAGCACAGATACCGTTCCATAAGCCAAATATGTAATAGACAAGAGCTACTCCTTGCTCAACGAAGTGGACTCAACGCCCCATATTAAACGCCTAAGAATATACCTGACAAGTAAGAATGTTAAAACCTATGGATTTATATGTCTCCGAAAGAGAATCAAGCGTGTGTACAGCGGCATATACGCAGCAGTGATAGGATTGGTGAGGTTCGGTGAGCAAATGCAGACCCTTTGAAGTCATATTGCATGGTACCCATTCCATGGGTCTCAACTCTCCAGGTTTAAGGGATTCTTCCTTCAGCTAAAACATGCATGTGGAACCCAGAGTATGATACACCGTGTGATCGAGAAACGTGTTCAAATGTGTCTCAGGTTTCGTCCCCTGGTTCTCGGGTGCAACATTCCAGACACTTTACTAACACTCTCCCCACTTGGAGAGTCAGTGCCTTTAACCTCCTGTTTGGCCCAGTTTGCAATTTCTGCGGAAAATGAACAGGAATAGGGAGAACCAATGAGAGACTAGCTGGAGGTGTCTGGACGGGCAAATTTAACTCTCATTTCCCACCAGGAAGAGGAATTAACCAAAGGCTCAGTGTGCCGTGCCAGAACCACACTAGGGCCTGAAGCAATCCTGCAGTGTTGCGGCCAGCTCACAAGAAAGCGAGTTGAAGAAAGGAGCTCAGGGGCACTGTCATTCACAGACCTGCAGAGTTATAAATGACAGCTATCGTCCAAAAATATATTGAAGTAAGGCTGCCAAGAGGACTTGAAAGCGGGGCAGAATTGCAGGAAACCGATTTCAGGAGGTAGACTGGAATTGCATGTAAAGCATAGGAAAAGAGGCAGAACGTCCACAATGATGCACTTGGCCAAAAAGGGCGTATGCGTTTTTTCCTGAATATATTCAGGAAAAAACGCATACGCCCTTTTTGGCCAACCAAGCAAGCTTGCAAAGGAAATCTGCACTACAATGAAGTCTCACTGCCCCCCGGTCAAAAGGGCCATCTGAAAAAAGTGTAAAATCCAGAAAGGCAGGACAGGCCATGGAGAACTGGAAGCCTTGTTATGCTGATGGGCGGGATGTAAATTGCCAACAGCCACTCTGGAGAAGTGTATGGTGTTTCCTGAAACATCTAAAAAACAAAGCAACAGAGCCTAGGGCAGTTCCACTTATGGTCCTATAGCTTAGGGAAATTAAAATCAAAAAGACACAGCCACCCCAAAGTTTGGGATTGCTCTGTTTACAAGAACTTCGTTTACGGTACAAGTTCAATATCACAGAAAGTGAAAAATGGATAAAGAAGTTGTGGTACTTACGTACAATGCAATATCACTCAGCAATGAAATCTATGTCATCAGGCCCATAGCAGCATAATGAGTGGATTCAGGTATGATGATTCTAAGTGAAATAAGTCACACAGAAAAAGAAACATCATAAGATATCATTACTACATGGAATGTAAACTTGGCTACACAGGAACTGAATTACAAAACAGAACAGGGTCTCAAATGTAGAAAACCAACTTATGCTTGCTTAAGGGGAAAGGTGAGTTGGGGTGCTGCATAAAACCAGAGATTGAAATTAGCACAGATACCGTTCCATAAGCCAAATATGTAATAGACATGAGCTACTCCTTGCTCAACGAAGTGGACTCAATGCCCCATATTAAACGCCTAAGAATATACCTGACAAGTAAGAATCTTAAAACCTATGGATTTATATGTCTCCGAAAGAGAATCAAGCGTGTGTACAGTGGCATAAACGCAGCAGTGATAGGATTGATGAGGTTCGGTGAGCAAATGCAGACCCTTTGAAGTCATATTGCATGGTACCCATTCCATGGGTCTCAACTCTCCAGGTTTAAGGGATTCTTCCTTCAGCTAAAACATGCATGTGGAACCCAGAGTATGATACACCGTGTGATCGGGAAACGTGTTCAAATGTGTCAGTTTTCATCCCCTGGTACTCGGGTGCAACATTCCAGACACTTTACTAACACTCTCCCCACTTGGAGAGTCAGTGCCTTTAACCTCCTGTTTGGCCCAGTTTGCAATTTCTGCGGAAAATGAACAGGAATAGGGAGAACCAATGAGAGACTAGCTGGAGGTGTCTGGACGGGCAAATTTAACTCTCATTTCCCACCAGGAAGAGGAATTAACCAAAGGCTCAGCGTGCCATGCCGGAACCACACTAGGGCCTAAAACAAGGCTGCAGTGTTGCGGCCAGCTCACAAGAAAGCGAGTTGAAGAAAGAAGCTCAGGGGCACTGTCATTCACAAACCTGCAGAGTTATAAATGACAGCTATCGTCCAAAAATATATTGAAGTAAGGCTGCCAGGAGGACTTGAAAGCGGGGCAGAATTGCAGGAAACAGATTTCAGGAGGTAGACTGGAATTGCATGTAAAGCATAGGAAAATAGGCAGAACGTCCACAATGATGCACTTGGCCAAAAAGGGCGTATGCGTTTTTTCCTGAATATATTCAGGAAAAAACGCATACGCCCTTTTTGGCCAACCAAGCAAGCTTGCAAAGGAAATCTGCACTACAATGAAGTCTCACTGCCCCCCGGTCAAAAGGGCCATCTGAAAAAAGTGTAAAATCCAGAAAGGCAGGACAGGCCATGGAGAACTGGGAGTCTTGTTATGCTGATGGGTGGGATGTAAATTGCCAACAGCCACTCTGGAGAAGTGTATGGTGTTTCCTGAAACATCTACAAAACAAAGCAACAGAGCCTAGGGCACTTCCACTTATGGTCCTATAGCTTAGGGAAATTAAAATCTAAAAGACACAGCCACCACAAAGTTTGGGATGGCTCTGTTTACAAGAACCTCGTTTACGGTACAAGTTCAATATCACAGAAAGTGAAAAATGGATAAAGAAGTTGTGGTACTTACGTACAATGCAATATCACTCAGCAATGAAATCTATGTCATCAGGCACATAGCAGCATAATGAGTGGATTCAGGTACGATGATTCTAAGTGAAATAAGTCACACAGAAAAAGAAACATCATAAGTTATCACTACTACACGGAATGTAAACTTGGCTACCCAGGAATTGAATTACAAAACAGAACAGGGTCTCAAATGTAGAAAACCAACTTATGCTTGCTTAAGGGGAAAGGTGAGTTGGGGTGCTGCATAAAACCAGAGATTGAAATTAGCACAGATCCCACTCCATAAGCCAAATATGTAATAGACAAGAGCTACTCCTTGCTCAACCAAGTGGACTCTACACCCCATATTAAACGCCTAAGAATATAGCTGACTAGTAAGTATCTTAAAACCTATGGATTTCTATGTCTCCGAAAGAGAATCAAGCGTGTGTACAACGGCATAAACGCAGCAATGATAGGATTGGTGAGGTTCGGTGAGCAAATGAAGACCCTTTAAGTCATAATGCATGGTACCCATTCCATGCGGCTCAACTCTCCAGGTTTAAGGGATTCTTCCTTCAGCTAAAACATGCATGTGGAACCCAGAGTATGATCCACTGTGTACTCGGGAAACGTGTTCAAATGTGTCTCAGGTTTCGTCCCCTGGTACTCGGGTGCAACATTCCAGACGCTTTCCTAACACTCTCTCCACTTGGAGAGTCAGTGCCTTTAACCTCCTGTTTGGCCCGGTTTGCAACTTCTGCGTAAGATGAACAGGAATAGGGAGAACCAATGAGAGACTAGATGGAGGTGTCTGGATGGGCAAATTTAACTCTCATTTCCCATCAGGAAGGGGAATTAACCAAAGGCTCAGCGTGCCGTGCCGGAACCACACTAGGTCCTGAAGCAATCTTGCGGTGTTGCGGCCAGCTCCCAAGAAAGCGAGTTGAAGAAAGGAGCTCAGGGGCACTGTCATTCACGAACCTGCAGAGTTATAAATGACAGCTATCATCCAAAATTATACTGAAGTAAGGCTGCGAAGAGGACTTGAATGTGGGACACAATTGCTGGAAACCCATTTCAGAAGGTACACGGGAGTCGCTCTTAAAGCATAGGAAAAGAGACAGAACTTGGAAAATAATGCACTTGGCAAAAAAGGGCATATGTGTTTTATCCAGAGCTCTCATAACCGAGGGGAGGAGATTCCCAGCAGGCTCCAACTGCCACCTGAGGGCTCACGTTGCCAAGGCAACGTGAGCAAGCCAGGCAGGAGTTACCTCACAGCAGAGGTCCCACCTCACAGAAGGGTGAGAAACCCAGCCAATATCAGACTCTCACCAGAGGGCCCACATCACCAAGAGGATGGGAACCAGGCAGGAGTGTCTTCACACCAGTGGGGCCACATCATCGAAAGGTGAGCTACTCAGCACATGTGTCCTCAAACCAGAGGACCCACATCACCAAGGGCCTCGGAGTGAGGCAGGCAGGAGTAGCCTCACAACACTGGGCCCATAGAATAAAAAAGTGAGGAATCCAGCAGTTGGAACCTCCCAGCAGGCGGCCCAGAGCACCGAGGCTATGGGATCTAGGCCGCAGTGAACTCACAGAAGAGGGCCCATGTCATGAAACTGAGCAACCCAGCCATTGGGACCTCAGAGCAGGAGGCCCACATCCCCATGGGGATATAAATCTGGTAGGAGTGTCCTCGCACCACTGAGAACGTATCAGAAAATTTTGGGAGACCAGCAGTTAGGGCCTGACGCCAGAGGACCCTCATCACCAAGGGAAGGAGGCTCCCAGCAGGCTCCAACTGCCACCAGAGGGCTGACGTCGCCAAGGCGATGTGTGCCAACCAGGCACGAATGACCTCACAGCAGAGGGCCCACCTCAGAGAAGTGTGACGAACCCAGTTAGGATCAGACTCACACCAGAGGGCCCACATCACCAAATGGATTGGAACCAGACAGGAGTGTCCTCACATGAGTAGGGCCACATCATCTAAAGGTGAGGAACCCAGAACATGTGGCTTCAAACCATAGGACACCCATCACCAAGGGGCTGAGAGTGAGGCAGGCAGGAGGAGCCTCACAACAGAGGGCCCCAAAATAAGAAAGGTGAGGAATACAGCAGTTGGAACCTCCCAGCAGGTGGCCCAGAGCACAGAGGCTAGGGGATCCAAGCCAGAGTGAACTAACACCAGACAGCCCACATCATGAAACTGTGAGCAACCCAGACATTGGGACCTCAGAGCAGAAGGCCCACATCCCCATGGTGATGGGAACATGACAGGAGTGTCCTGGCATCACTGGGCTCACATCACAAAACGTGGGGTGCTCAGAAGTTAGGGCCTGACGCTAGAGGGCACTCATCACCGAGGGGAGGAGGCTCCCAGCAGGCTCCAGCTGCCACCAGAGGGCCAACATCACCAAGGCGATGTGTGCAAGTCAGGCAGGATTGACCTCACAGCAGAGGGCCTACCTCACAGAAGAGTGAGGAACCCAGCCAGGATAAGACTGTCACCAGAAGGCCCACATCACCAAGGGGATGGGAACCAGGCAGGAGTGTCCTCACACCAGTGGGGCCACATCATTGAAAGTTGCGGAACCCAGCACATGTGGCCTCAAACCAGAGGACCCACATCATGAAGGGGTTGCGAGTGAGGCAGGCAGGAGGAGCATCGCAACACAGGACCCATAGAATACAAAAGTTGAGGAATCGTGCAGTTGGAACCTTACAGCAGGAGGCCCAGAGCACAGAGGCTATGGCATCCAGGCCAGAGTGAACTAACAGCAGAGAGCCCACATCATGAAACTGTGAACAACCCAGCCGTTGGGACCTCAGAGCAGAAGGCCCACATCCCCATGGAGATGGGAACCTAAGAGGAGTGCCTGAGCATCACTGGGCTCACTAAGAAAAGTTGGGGAGCCCAGCAGTTAGGGCCTGACGTCAGAGGGCCCTCATCACAGAAGTGAGGAGGCTCCCAGCAGGGTCCAAGTGCCACCAGAGGGCTCATGTCAACAAGGCGAGGTGAGCAAGCCAGGCAAGAGTGACCTGATAATAGAGGGCCCACCTCACAGATGGGTGAGGAACCCAGCCAGGATCAGACTCTCACCAGAGGGCCCACATCACAAAGGGGATGGGAACCAGTCAGGATTATCCTCACACCAGTGGGGCCTCATCATCTTAAGGTGAGGAAGCCAGCACATGTGTCCTCAAACCAGAGGACCCACATCACCAAGGGCCTTGGAGTGAGGCAGGCAGGAGTAGCCTCACAACACAGGGCACATAATATAAAAAACGTGAGGATTCCAGCATTTAGACCTTCCAGCAGGTGGCTCAGAACACCGAGGCTATGGGATCCAGGCCACAGTGAACTCACAGCAGAGGGCCCACATCATAAAACTGTGAGCAACACAGGCGTTGGGACCTCAGCGCAGAAGGCCCACATCCCCATGGGAATGGGAACCTGGCTGGAGTGTCCTCGCACCACTGGGCGCACATCAGAAAATGTGGGGAGCCCACCATTTAGGGCCTGACGCCAGAGGGCCGTCATCACCGAGAGGAGGAGGCACCCTGCATACTCCAACTGCCACCAGAGGGCTCACGTCTCCAAGGTGACGTGTGCCAGCCAGGCAGGAGTGACCTCACAGAAGAGGGCCTACCTCACAGAACGTTGAGGAACCCAGCCAGGATTAGACTCTCGCCAGAGGGCCCACCTCACCAAGGGGATGGGAACCAGGCAGGAGTGTCCTCACACGAGTGGGGCCACATCATCGAAAGGTGAGGAACGCAGCACATGTGGCCTCAAGCCATAGGACAGTCATCACCAAGGGGCTGGCAGTGAGGCAGGCAGGAGGAGCCTCACAACAGAGGGCACATAGAATAAAAAAGTTGAGGAATCCAGCAGCTGGAACCTCCCAGCAGGCGGCTCAGAGCACCGATGATAAGGGATCCTTGCCGGAGTGAACTCACAGCAGAGGGCCCACATCATGGTACTGTGAGCAAGCCAGCCGTTTTGACCTCAGAGCAGAAGGCCCATATCCCCATGGGGATGGGAACCTGGCAAGAGTGTCCTCACTCACTTGGCGCACATCAGAAAATGTGGGGAGCCCAGCAGTTATGGCCTAAGGCAAGAGGGCCCTCATCACTGAGGGGAGGAGGATCCCAGCACACTCCAACTGCCACCAGAGGGCCCACGTCGCCAAGGTGACGTGTGCCAGACAGGCATGATTGACCTCACAGCAGAGGGCCCACCTCACAGAAGGGTGAGGAACCCAGCCAGGATCAGACTCTCACCTGAGGGCCCACATCAGCAAGGGGATGGGAACCAGTCCGGACTGTCTTCCCTCCAGTGGGGCCACATCATCGAAAGGTGCGGAACCCAGCACATGTGGCCTCAAACCAGAGGACACACATCACGAAGGGGCTGGGAGTGAGGCAGGCAGGAGGATACTCACAACAGAGGGCCCAAAAAATTAAAAAAGTGAGGAATCCAGCCGTTGGAACCTCCCAGCAGGCGGCCAAGAGCACAGAGGCTATGGGATCCAGGCCTCTGTGAACTAACACCAGAGAGCCCACATCATGAAAATGTGAACAACCCAGCCGTTGGGACCTCAGAGCAGAAGGCCCACATCCCCATGGAGATGGGATCCTAAGAGGAGTGCCCAAGCATCATTGGGCTCACTAAGAAAAGTTGGTGAGCCCAGCAGTTAGGGCCTGACGCAAGAGGGCCCTCATCACCGGGGGGAGGAGATTCCCAGCACGCTCCAACTGCCACCACACAGCTGACTTCACCAAGGCAATGTGTGCCAGCCATGCAGGAGTGACCTATCAGCAGAGGGTCTCCCTCACAGAAGGGTGAGGAGCACAGCCAGGAACAGACTCTCACCAGGGGGTCCACATAACCACGTGGATGAGAACCAGGCAGGAGTGTCCTCACACTAGTGGGGCCACATCATCGAAAGGTGAGGAACCCAGCAAAGGTGGCCACAAACCAGAGGACCCACATCACCAAGGGGTTGAGAGTGAGGTAGGTGTCTGGACGGGCATATTTAACACTCATTTCCCACCAGGAAGAGGAATTAACCAAAGGCTCAGCGTGCCCTGCCAGAAGCAGATTAGGGCCTGAAGCAGTCTTGCGGGTTTGCGGCCAGCTCACAAGAAAGCGAGTTGAAGAAAGGAGCTCAGGGGCCCTGTAATTCACAAACCTGCAGAGTTATAAATGACAGATAACGTCCAAAAATATATTGAAGTAAGGCTGCGAAGAGGACTTGAAAGCGGGGCAGAATTTCAGGAAACCGATTTCAGGAGGTAGACTAGATTTACATTTAAAGCATAGGAAAAGAGGCAGAACATCGACAATGATGCACGTGACATAAAAGGGCATATGAGTTTGTTCCTGAATATATTCAGGAAAAAACACATACGCCCTTTTTGGCAAACCAAGCAAGCTTGCAATGGAAATCCGAACTACTATGAAGTGTCACTTCCCCCTGGTCTAAAGGGCCATCTGAAAAATGTGTAAAATCAAGAAAGGCAAGACAGGCCATGGGGAAAAAGGAGCCTTGTTATGCTGATGGGCGGGATGTAAATTACCAACAGCCACTCTGGAGAAGTGTATGGTGTTTCCTGATACATCTGAAAAACAAAGCAACAGAGTCTAGGGCATTTCCACTTATGGTCCTATAGCTTAGGGAAATTAAAATCAAAAAGACACAGCCACCCCAAAATTTGGGATGGCTCTGTTTACAGGAACCTCTTCTACGGTACAAGTTAAATATCCCAGAGAACAAATAATTGATAAAGAAGTTGCGGTACTTACGTACAACAGAATACCACTCAGCAATGAAATCTGTGTCACCAGGCCTGCACCAGCATAATGAGTGGATTGAGGCACGATGATTCTAAGTGAAATAAGTCACACAGAAAAAGAAACATCATAAGGTATCACTAATGCACGGAATGTAAACTTGGCTACACAGGAACTGAATTACAAAACAGAACAGGGTCTCAAGTTTAGAAAACCAACTTATGCTTGCTTACGGGGAAAGGTGAGTTGGGGTTCTGCATAAAACCAGAGTTTGAAATTAGCACAGATACCGTTCCATAAGCCAAATATGTAATAGACAAGACCTACCCCTTGCTCAACGAAATGGACTCAACTATGAGGTATCACCTCACACCTGTTAGAATGGGCATCATCTGAAAATCTACAAACAACAAATGCTGGAAAGGGTGTGGAGAAAAGGAAGCCTCTTCCACTATTGTTGAGAATATAAATTGATACAGTCACTATGGAGAACAATATGGAGTTTCTTAAGAAACTAATAATAGAATTACCATATGATACAGCAATCCCAGTACTGGACATATACCCAGACAAAACCATAAATCAAAAAGAGACATTCACCGCAATGTTCATTGCATCACTATTTACAATATCGAGGTAATGGAAGCAACCTAAATGCCCACAGACAGACGAATGCATAAAGATGTGGTACATATATAAAATGGAATATTACTAAGCCATGAAAGGAATGAAATTGGGTCATTTGTAGAGACGTCGATGGATCTAGAGACTGTCATACAGAGTGAAGTAAGTCAGAAAGAGAAAAACAAATCTTGTATATTCATGCATATATGTGGAACCTAGAAAAACTGTACAGATTAACCGTTTTGCAAGGCATAAATAGAGCAACAGATGTAGACAACAATCGTATGGACAACAAGGGGGGAAAGCTCTTGGGGGGGTGTTGGTGGGAGGAGTTGAGAGATTGGGATTGGCATGTAAACATTTATATGTATAAAATAGATAACCAATAAGGACCTGCTGTATAAAAATATAAAATAAAATTCAAAATTAAAAAGAAATAAAATTTAAAAAACAAAACAGAAAAAACAATTATTCCCTTCACATACATGTATTTATATGAATAAATTATTTCCATGCTTATATCTGTAAATACAAAAAAGAGGAATAAATTCTACCTTGAACCAAAAACGAAAAAGAGAAAAAAAATACAGAACCCACCAGTTACTCAGAGGAAAACCGTATCAGGGCATTTGCTCCAGTTGTAAACAATTCTGAAGTTGGTCAGTGGTGGGGAATCGTTTCCCATTCAGCCAGCAGCCCCCACACGACAAGCGTCCTCATTGCAAAGCTGGGGCACCGTGCCGAGGCATCTGTGAGTGAACGTGAGCTGAGCCCCAGGCCAGTTGCTGCTGAACTGTTCCCACCCTTCCCAGGTAAAACACCTGAATATATACAAGGACTTGAAAGCCTAGAGGAAGGGCCATGGAGCCACATGAGTGACAGCATGCCAGCTGACTTGGTGCCTGCAGGCCAGCCAGGATGGCCCTGGCCCTGGGTGCTCTTCTGGAAGATTTCCATTTCCCTGCCTGAGATACCCGTCCTGTCCCTGCCCCCACTGCTTTTTTCCTTCCTCACCTCTGCCCAGGGAGAAATTCCAGCAGCAGGTATGGGTGACACATCCTCTTCTTTAGCAGGTGGCAGCCTGGCAACTGCTGCAGAAAGTCCAGCAGAGCCCCACTCACACTGGGCCACCCACAAAGCCGTGGCCTCTCACTCCCTCCCACCAGCCCAGCCCCGAGACTTCTGACGGGGCAGAGAAAATGGCGTCAGGCACAGCTGCAGGGGCTCTTGCTGCCTGGAGTGGTATTTATATTGATCTCAACCCAGGCACACCTGGCGAGGGCTGGCCGGCATGGTAAGGCTGCCTAGGTCAGCCAATCATCACCCCTCAGGGGCTCACAGTTGCAGAAAATGGAACTTGCTGAACCGGCCAGGTCCAAGGAACAGGTGTGGGCTCCTGAGAGTCAGGATAGACAAGGGGCTGCAGCTTTGGCTTGTTTTTTAATCATTTTATCTGGCCCATGAGTGGGAGACAACTTCAAGAAAAGCCTCTCCTAATGAGAGGAACCCAGGAGTCAGGGAGAGGAGGGGTGGGTGGTGGTTGGAGACAGAGGCCTGGTGCCCCGGGTGCAGTGGAAGTCTCTGGAAGACCAGGTGGAGGGAGGCCACACAGAGTGATGCCCAGGGTCACAGACCTGTCGGAGCTGCTGTTTGTTAGTTCAAGCCCTGCTCTGAGGTGCTCTGTGTCAGCTCTGAGCGACAGGTGAGATGGGGGTGCTCTTCAGTGAGAGCTATGTGCACGGTTCCTGTGTGCCCAGCCCTGCCACGGTACCTGCAAGGGTAGCTCTGTATCCTGGGAGAGGCCTGACCACGAGAGCCCCGTGGGCTGGGTTGGGGGTGGGGTACCTGCCCAGGAGAGCTCCATATCCTGGGATTGGCCTGACCACGAGAGCCCCATGGGCTGCTGGGGACCTGGTAAAGGATGTCAGGACAGTCAGTGAAGCCACCGAGGATATACCTCCAGTTGCTCCTAATTCCTACACCCTGCTGGTCATTCTACCAACCACCAGGACATGGTATTCTGTATTAGTCTCAATGATGCCTTCTTTTGTATTCCATTAGTCCCAGAGTCACAAGAAATTTTGGCTTGTGAGTGGCAGGACTCAACATACAACTAAAACAATACTTCCGGGCCGTCTTGCCCCAAGGGTTCAAAAATTCCCACACCATCTTTGGGGAAAGCTTAGCTAAAGACCGAAAAGTTCTACCTCTGGAAAAGGAAACCCTCCTTCAATATGCAGACGACATTCTGATCGCCAGCCCTACTAAGGAGACCTCTGAACTACCAAGCCAATAAAGGATAGAAGTTGTCCAAGAAAAAGCTCAAATATCACAGACTGCGGTGACCTGCCTGGGCTTCATTCTCACAGAAGGTCGGAGAAGTCCATCCCAGGAAAGGGAAGAAACCATTTGCAGCCTTACCCCTTTCTAAAACTAGAAGACAGCTTAGGGGTTCCTGGGGAGGCCAGGGTTTGCTGCTTCTGGATCCCTAACTACAGTCTACTAGCTGGGCCTCTATATGAAACACTGAAAGGAAAAGATGATGATCCTTTTGAACAGAATCCAGAAGTGGCCTTTCAAGAATGGAAAGAGCAGTCAATTCAGACCCTTGCCCTGGAACTCCCTAATTGAGCTAAACCCTTTGACCTTTCCATTCCCGGTGAAAGGTGAGTCGCCATTGGAGAATTAGTGCAAAAACTGGGACCACTTGAAATGGAACAACACAAGAATGCCATCCAGGTAGGATAAACTACAGTCACCAAGGGGCTTGGCCCACTGCCACATCTGGCCAAGATACTGGCGGTATCTAAAAACCTGGAAATCAGCAGCCCAAAAGGCCACCTCCCTCCTAAGGGAAAAGGACCCCACGTGGTGATCCTAATCACCAACCATGCCCTGAAGTTGCAGGGTTCGCTCCGTGGGCACACCGACCTCGAGTGAGGAGGCCCTCCAACTCCAACATCCAGAGAGATAACCGGGGGCAACAGGGCACCATGACGACTCGTGTGAACATCACTTGACCTGGAGTTTCTCTCATAAAACAACAAGAGTGTGTCCCGAAGGAGTAGACTACTGCTTGCAGGACTTACTGCACCCGGAGGGGAGCTAATAGTCTTGGCGGGGAAAACGTATATCACACTGTCACCATAGAAAAGCCTACAGACACCGTGATGATGGTGGCCAATAAGACCGGCTGGACTCCTGTTTACTTCAAAAGGCTGTTGACTCAGTGGCCATCATGGTCCTTGATCACCATTGACCCTGGACTGTCTGGGAGTTGAGCGGGCAGGACTCTGACACCTGGTGCTGTTTTTACGTTAATTCAGGGGCCTAATTGAAGAAAGAGCAGACTACTGGTCAGAGCATCTAGGCTGGCAGAAACGGTCAGCCTAAGGTGGCCGAACAAATGTGGGGCGGGGTGAAACCGGCCCCCACAGCGTCTCTGCACATCTCTTTCCTGGACCCTTAAAGGTCATTAGAATCTATAACACTTCCAATGCTGGTGCTCAGGCGGACGAGCAGGGAGGCAGGGGTCCTGGGGCCAATCAACGTCACCTGGAGGCTGCTGGGGAGAAGTTCTGACCCTCGTCCCCTGGTATGAGGGCTCCCAACTCAGCACTCAGCAGTTACAGAAGAAGGGTCTGCACCCTCAGCACTCCAAGAATGAGGAACGGGACAAAAGGCAGAGGAGGGGTTTGTCCCCAGCAAAGCCCATTAAAAATCCCTGGGAGATAAAAATAGAATCTGGGCAATAAAGTCAAGTCTGACCTTTTTTATCCTTTGTGCTTTGTCTAATTTCACGTGCTCCTAGGGTCCCACATGCAGAGGTTCCACACCCGGCACTTCAGACCAGATTTCCTAGTGCAGAATGGCTGGGTCGACACCTCAGCTCCTGGGGCCCAGTGCAGACTCCGAGATATAGAGCCTGAGCTGCAGCCAACCCGGCCCTCGAGTGCTCCGCCCCCTCCCTCCCACTGACTCTGACAGGATCTCTACACAGCAGCCCAGCCCACAGCCCACAGGGTAGTGCATGCTCTCACCTCTCCATTCTCTGTTTAAAATATAAAGTTTCCTTTGCTTGTGAACCAAACTCAGTCTCGATCTGTTGGCCCCAATGACACTGGGCAGGGGGACACTTGTTGGGGTCCACTCTGGAGGATCAGTAACAGAAATTGAGACTATTGTAACTTCAATGAACAGATGTGTGAGCCAAACTGTAGTTAACATAGAACAGTTTATAAGGCTCGGGTAAAGTAAGATGTTTCTAACACTTCCATTTGATATTTCCATCACTTTATTATAAGCAAGTTCAGTGAAAAGGTTTGTCTTATTTGTCAGGTCAATATTAGAGAAATGAAGTGATTTCTTTCCAAGGATGTACACCTAATAATCTTGGTTAAAGCTTCAATCTTGTTTTAAATGCTTTTCCATTGAAAATGATACCTCTCTTTCAGCTCCCCCATTTCTGAGAAGTATAAAATCTTATAATTTATTATTACCAAAGGGGAAAGGTGGGAGGAGGGATAAATTAACAGTTTGGAATTAACACACACACACTGCTATGTATAAAATAGATCATCAACAAGGAACTACTGTATAGCACAGGGAACTACACTCAATATTTTGCAATAACCTATAAGGGGAAATAATCGGAAAAAGAATAGATATTTTTATTGACATCATCTATCAATGACAGTTAAAGTGTAACCTAAGGGAAGCCGGTGGTGAGTGCTTCTGACCCTGAAGACTTCAATCATCTAAAGTTTGGACTCTGCCTACTTCCCAAGGCCCTTAATGAACATATGTGTAGCCGTAGCTTAAAAAATTCCCCAGTTTGGGTTTCGGGGAGACACTGATTTTGAAAAAGCCCTGGTGTTCTCCTTACATGAATGGGACTCTTCCTACTGCTAAAACATGTCTGTCACACACAGAGGATGGTATACCATCTGATTGGGAAGAGTTTGGAAAAGGCATCTCATCTCCTCATCTCCTGGTGCTCGGGTTCACCCCTCCAGCGTCTTTACTAACAGTCTCCCCACTTGGAGATGTCAGCACTGTCAACATCCTGTTGCGTACAGTTTGGAATTTGTCCAGAGGATGAAGCGGAAGGATGAGGAACAATGAGAGACAAGTCCTAGGTGTTCAGACAGGCACATGTCACTCTAATTTCCAATCAGGAAGACGAATTGACCAAAGGCTAGGGTTGCCCATGGAAACAGTATAGGGCTTGAGGAAATCCCACTGCTTTGTGGCCAGTTCCCATAAACACAAGTTGAACAATGGAACTCAGGGACAGTAAAATTCACGAAACTGCAGAGTTGAAAATATCTATCACTGAAAAATGTCTTGAGGAAAGTCAGAGAAAAGGATTGGTAAGCAAGGGAGAATGGCAGGAAAGGGATTTGAGGAGGTAGAAAGGACTCGCCATTAAGCACAAGAAAAGGGGCTGAACATTGCCAACATTGCAGTTGGCCAAAAAGGCTGTATGCATTTTTTTCTGTATATATTCAAGAAAAGGGCATACACTTTTTTAGCCAACCAAACAGGTGGGCACTGGAAATCAATACTACAAAAGATATCACTTCGCATCAGTCAGAAGAGCCATCCTCATAAAGTGTAAACACCAGAAATGCAGGACAGGGCAAGGAGAAGAGGGAGCCCTGTGAGGCTTATAGTGGAAATGTATATTGCCAACGGCCATTCTGGAGAAGTGTATTGTGTTTACTAAAGCATCTAAAAAATGAGCTACAGAGCATAGGGCACTTGCACTCATGGGCGTATGTCTTGGGAGAAACAAAAATCGAGAGGACACAGGCACCCCAATGTTTACTGCCTCTCTGTTTAAAAGATCCTCGACTAGGATATAACTTAAATGTCTCTGGAGGGAAAAAATGGATAGAGATGTGGTACTTATGTAGAGTGGAATATTACTCAGCCTGGAAATCAATGAAATATGGCCAGTTGTAACAACTCCGGAGGAGTTACGTATGATCATTCTAAGTGACATAATTCAAAAAGAAAAAGACACATATCATAAGATATCACTTAAAGGTGGAATCCAAAATGGCTACACATGAAATAAATTACAAAACAAAAACATAGTCAAGTATGTGGAAAACACGCATAAGGCTGCTAAACGGGAAAGGTGGGGAGGGGTGAGGCATCATCCAGGAGGTTGAAATTAGCAAAGATACCATTCCAAATACCAAACTGATAATCAACAAGGCCTACACGGTAGCTAAAAGAACTGCACTCAGCACACTCAAGTCACCGGAAAAGAATATATATGACTGGTAAGAATCTGAAAAAGAATTTATTGATGTCTCTCTGTATGTGAATCAAGTGGATGTACAGCAGCAAGAAACAGAGCTTTGAAAATCAGCTGTAACCAATATAGTAATAAATTGAAAAAAATAAACGACAGAGAGAAAGAGAAAACCTCTTACAACTTTTCCTCAGGGACGGTGATGCAACATGGATTGAACACATCTAGACCCACAGCAGGATGAGACATAAGGCTGGAAACTGTTCGTGCTAAGAGAAATGTGAGGTTGGGTGAGGAAATGCACACCCTTTAAAGTAATACTACCTGGTACCCATTCAATGGGTCCCAAATCTGCAGGTTCAAGCGATCTTCCTACAGCTAAAACATGCATGGAAAACCCAGAGAACTGTACACCATGCGATCGGGAGATGTGTCTAAAATGCACCTCATTTATCCTCTCCTGGTGCTCCTGTTCATCATTCCAGCCACGTTACTTAGAATCTCCCCACTTAGAGAATCAGCACATTTAAACTTCTGTTTCACACATTTTGCAAATTGTGAGGAGGATGAACGGGAAGAGGGGGAACCAATGAGAGAATAGTTGTAGGGGTTTGGACGGGCACATGTCACTCTAATTTCCCATTAAGAATAAGAATTAAAAAAAGGCTCAGCCCGCCTCGCCGGAGCCAAAATAGGGCCTGAAGCAATCCTGCGGCTTTGAGGCCAGCTCACAAAAGAGCAACTTAAAAAATGGAGCTCAGGGTCACTGCAATTCACAAACCTGCAGAGTTATAAATGAAAACTAACGTCCAAAAATATGTTGAGGTAAGGCAAAGAAGAGGATCTGAATGCAAGACAGAATTGCAAGAAACAGATTTCAAGAGATAGATTGGACTCGTCTTTAAAGCACATGAAAAGCGGCAGAATTTCGACAATGATGCAGTTGGCCCAAAAGGGAGTATGCATTTTTTCCTGAATATATCCAGGAAAAAATGCATACGCACTTTATGGGCAACCAAGCAAGCAAGCAATGCAAATGTGCACAACAAAGAAGTCTCATTTCCCACCGGTCAAAAGGGCCATCCGAAAAAATTGTAAAAACCAGAAATGCAGGACAGGCCATGGAGAACAGGGAGCCTTTATACGCTGATGGACAGTGTGTGAACTGCCGAGAGCCACTCTGGAGAAGTGTATGGTGGTTCCTAAATCATCTAAAACACAGAGCTACAGAGCATAGGGCACTTCCAATCATGGAAGTATATCTAGGGAAGTCTAAAAATCAACAAGACACAAGCACACCACAGTTTAGGGCTACTCTGTTTACAAGAACCTCAACTTCAGTACACCTTAAATATCCCAGGAAAGAGAACAATGGATAAAGAAAATGTGGTACTTATGTACAATGGAATATCTCTTCACCATGAAATCAATGTAATAAGGCTAGTAGAAGGATAAAGAGTGGATTTAGGTCCGATAATACTACTTGAAATAAGTCAAACAGAAAAAGAAACATATCATAAGATATCACTTATAGAGGGAGGATAAATATGGCTGCACAAAAAATGAATTACAAAACAGAACAGTGTCTCACATTTAGAAAACACACTTATGTCAGCTTAAGGGGAAAGGAGAGGTGGGGTGATGCATAAAACCAGAGTTTGAAATTAGCACAGATACCGTTCAATAAACCAAATAGGTATTAGACAAGATCTACACCTTGCTCAATGAACTGGCCTCAACACACCCTATACACCGCAGAGAAATATATCTGAGTAATAAGAATCTTAAAACCCATGTATTGATATATCTCCATAAGGGAATCAAGTGTGTGCAGAGTGGCCAAACACAGCAGTGAAAATGAGCTAAACCCCATTATAGAAATAAATTTTAAAACAAAAACGTAGAAACAATGAAAGAGAGAAAAATTCTTACAAAATTTGCTCAGGGGCTGTGATGCAACCTGGAATGACCACATATAAACCCACAGCTGGATAAGACATAAGGCTGGACACTTGGGGCTGAGAGGATTGGTGAGCTTTGGTGAGCAACTGCCGAAAGTTTAATGCAATACTTCATGCTACTCATTTCAAGGGTCCCTACACTCCAGGTTGAAGGGAATCTTCCTACAGCTAAACCATGCATGGGAAATCCAGCGGATGGTATACCATATGATCGGGAAAGGTTTCTAAAACGCACCTCATTTTCCTCTCCTGGGGCTCCGGATCAACATTCCAGCCACTTTACTAACAACATCCCCACATGGAGAGTCAATGCCTTTAAGTTCCGGTATCGCACAGTCTGCAGTTAGTGCGGAGGATGAATGGGAATAGGGGGAACCAGTGAGAAAATAGCTGTAGCGGTTTCAATGGGCACATGTCACTCTAATTTCACATCAGGAAGAAGAATTAACCAAAGGCAGAGCAAGGCACCCCAGAAGAAGAATAGGGCATGAAAAAATCCTGTGGATATGAGGCAAGATCACAAAAATAAGAGCTGAAAAATGGAGCTAAGGGCCACTGCAATTCAAAAACCTGCAGAGTTATAAAGGCCAACTATTTTCCAAAAGTATATTGAGGTAAGGCTATGAAGAGGGACTGACAGCAAGGCAGAATTGCAGGAAACCGATTTCAAGAGGTAGACTAGAATTGCATTGACAACATATGAAAAGACTCAGAACGTCGACAATGATGCACTTGGCCAAAAAGGGCGCATGCGTTTTTTCCTGAATATATTCAGGAAGAAACGCATATGCACTTTCTGGCCAACCAAGCATGCTTGCAAAGGAAATCTGCACTACAATGAAGTCTCACTTCCCCCCGGTTAAAAGGGCCATCTGAAAAAAGTGTAAAATCCAGAAAGGTAGGACAGGCCATGGAGAACTGGGAGCCTTGTTATGCTGGTGGGCGGGATGTAAATTGCCAACAGCCACACTGGAGAAGTGTATGGTGTTTCCTGAAACATCTAAAACACAAAGCAACAGAGCCTAGGGCACTTCCACTTATGGTCCTATAGCTTAGGGAAATTAAAATCAAAAAGACACAGCCACCCCAAAGTTTGGGACGGCTCTGTTTACAAGAACCTCGTTTACGGTACAAGTTCAATATTGCAGAAAGCGAAAAATGGATAAAGAAGTTGTGGTACTTACGTACAATGCAATATCACTCAGCAATGAAATCTATGTCATCAGGCCCGTAGCAGCATAATTAGTGGATTCAGGTACGATGATTCTAAGTGAAATAAGTCACAGAGAAAAAGAAACATCATAAGATATCACTACTACACGGAATGTAAACTTGGCTACACAGGAACTGAATTACAAAACAAAACAGTCTCTCAAATGGAGAAAACCAACTTATGCTTGCTTAAGGGGAAAGGTGAGTTGCGGTGCTGTATAAAACCAGAGATTGAAATTAGCACAGATACCGTTCCATAAGCCAAATATGTAATAGACAAGAGCTACTCCTTGCTCAACGAAGTGGACTCAACACCCCATATTAAACGCCTAAGAATATACCTCACTAGTAAGAATCTTAAAACCTATGGATTTATATGTCTCTGAAAGAGAATCAAGCGTGTGTACAGTGGCATAAACGCAGCAGTCATAGGATTGGTGAGGTTCGGTGAGCAAATGCAGACCCTTTGAAGTCATATTGCATGGTACCCATTCCATGGGTCTCAACTCTCCATGTTTAAGGGATTCTTCCTTCAGCTAAAAAGCATGTGGAACCCAGAGTATGATCCACCGTGTGATCGGGAAACGTGTTCAAATGTGACTCAGTTTTCGTCCCCCGGTACTCGGGTGACACATTCCAGACGCTTTACTAACACTCTCCCCACTTGGAGAGTCAGTGCCTTTAACCTCCTGTTTGGCCCAGTTTGCAATTTCTGCGGAAAATGAACAGGAATAGGGAGAACCAATGAGAGACTAGCTGGAGGTGTCTGGACGGGCAAATTTAACTCTCATTTCCCACCAGGAAGAGGAATTAACCAAAGGCTCAGCGTGCCATGCTGGAACCACACTAGGGCCTGAAGCAATTCTGCGGTGTTGCGGCCAGCTCACAAGAAAGCGAGTTGAAGAAAGGAGCTCAGGGGCACTGTAATTCACAAACCTGCAGAGTTATAAATGACAGCTTTCATCCAAAAATATATTGAAGTAAGGCTGCCAAGAGGACTTGAAAGCGGGGCAGAATTGCAGGAAACCGATTTCAGGAGGTAGACTGGAATTGCATGTAAAGCATAGGAAAAGAGGCAGAACGTCCACAATGATGCACTTGACCAAAAAGGGCATATGCGTTTTTTCCTGAATATATTCAGGAAAAAACGCATATGCCCTTTTTGGCCAACCAAGCAAGCTTGCAAATGGAATCTGCACTAAAATGAAGTCTCACTGCCCCCCGGTCAAAAGGGCCATCTGAAAAAAGTGTAAAATCCAGAAACGCAGGACAGTCCATGGAGAACTGGGAGCCTTGTTGTGCTGATGGGCGGGATGTAAATTGCCAAAAGCCACTCTGGAGAAGTGTATGGTGCTTCCTGAAACATCCAAAAAACAAAGCAACAGAGCCTAGGGTACTACCACTTATGGTCCTATAGCTTAGAGAAATTAAAATCAAAAAGACACAGCCACCCCAAATTTTGGGATGGCTCTGTTTACAAGAAACTCGTTTACAGTACAAGTTCAATATCACAGAAAGCGAAAAATGGATAAAGAAGTTGTGGTACTTACGTACAATGCAATATCACTCAGCAATGAAATCTATGTCATCAGGCCCGTAGCAGCATAATGAGTGGATTCAGGTATGATGATTCTAAGTGAAATAAGTCACACAGAAAAAGAAACATCATAAGATATCACTACTACACGGAATGTAAACTTGGCTACACAGGAACTGAATTACAAAACAGAACAGGGTCTCAAATGTAGAAAACCAACTTATGCTTGCTTAAGGGGAAAGGTGAGTTGGGGTGCTGCATAAAACCAGAGATTGAAATTAGCACAGATACCGTTCCATAAGCCAAATATGTAATAGACAAGAGCTACTCCTTGCTCAACGAAGTGGACACAACACCCCATATGAAATGCCTAAGAATATACCTGACTAGTAAGAAGCTTAAAACCTATGGATTTATATGTCTCCGAAAGAGAATCAAGCGTGTGTACAGCAGCATAAACGCAGCAGTGATAGGATTGGTGAGGATCGGTGAGCAAATACAGCCCCTTTAAGTCATAATGCATGGTACCCATTCCATGCGTCTCAACTCTCCAGTTTTAAGGGATTCTTCCTTCAGCTAAAACATGCATGTGGAACCCAGAGTATGATCCACCATGTGATCGGGAAACGTGTTCAAATGTGCCTCAGTTTTCGTCCCCTGGTACTCGGGGGCAACATTCCAGATGCTTTACTAACACTCTCTCCACTTGGAGAGTCAGTGCCTTTAACCTCCTGTTTGGCCCAGTTTGCAACTTCTGCGTAAGATGAACAGGAATAGGGAGAACCAATGAGAGACTAGATGGAGGTGTCTGGATGGGCAAATTTAACTCTCATTTCCCACCAGGAAGAGGAATTAACCAAAGGCTCAGCGTGCCGTGCCGGAACCACACTAGGTCCTGAAGCAATCCTGCTGTGTTGCGGCCAGCTCACAAGAAAGCGAGTTGAAGAAAGGAGCTCAGGTGCACTGTCATTCACGAACCTGCAGAGTTATAAATGACAGCTATCATCCAAAATTATACTGAAGTAAGGCTGCGAAGAGGACTTGAATGCGGGGCACAATTGCTGGAAACCCATTTCAGAAGGTACACGGGAGTCGCTCTTAAAGCATAGGAAAAGAGACAGAACTTGGAAAATAATGCACTTGGCAAAAAAGGGCATATGTGTTTTATCCAGAGCTCTCATAACCGAGGGGAGGAGATTCCCAGCAGGCTCCAACTGCCACCTGAGGGCTCACGTTGCCAAGGCAACGTGAGCAAGCCAGGCAGGAGTTACCTCACAGCAGAGGTCCCACCTCACAGAAGGGTGAGAAACCCAGCCAATATCAGACTCTCACCAGAGGGCCCACATCACCAAGAGGATGGGAACCAGGCAGGAGTGTCTTCACACCAGTGGGGCCACATCATCGAAAGGTGAGCTACTCAGCACATGTGTCCTCAAACCAGAGGACCCACATCACCAAGGGCCTCGGAGTGAGGCAGGCAGGAGTAGCCTCACAACACTGGGTCCATAGAATAAAAAAGTGAGGAATCCAGCAGTTGGAACCTCCCAGCAGGCGGCCCAGAGCACCGAGGCTATGGGATCTAGGCCGCAGTGAACTCACAGAAGAGGGCCCATGTCATGAAACTGAGCAACCCAGCCATTGGGACCTCAGAGCAGGAGGCCCACATCCCCATGGGGATATAAATCTGGTAGGAGTGTCCTCGCACCACTGAGAACGTATCAGAAAATTTTGGGAGACCAGCAGTTAGGGCCTGACGCCAGAGGACCCTCATCACCAAGGGAAGGAGGCTCCCAGCAGGCTCCAACTGCCACCAGAGGGCTGACGTCGCCAAGGCGATGTGTGCCAACCAGGCACGAATGACCTCACAGCAGAGGGCCCACCTCAGAGAAGTGTGACGAACCCAGTTAGGATCAGACTCGCACCAGAGGGCCCACATCACCAAATGGATTGGAACCAGACAGGAGTGTCCTCACATGAGTAGGGCCACATCATCTAAAGGTGAGGAACCCAGAACATGTGGCTTCAAACCATAGGACACCCATCACCAAGGGGCTGAGAGTGAGGCAGGCAGGAGGAGCCTCACAACAGAGGGCCCCAAAATAAGAAAGGTGAGGAATCCAGCAGTTGGAACCTCCCAGCAGGCGGCCCAGAGCACAGAGGCTAGGGGATCCAAGCCAGAGTGAACTAACACCAGACAGCCCACATCATGAAACTGTGAGCAACCCAGACATTGGGACCTCAGAGCAGAAGGCCCACATCCCCATGGTGATGGGAACATGACAGGAGTGTCCTGGCATCACTGGGCTCACATCAGAAAACGTGGGGTGCTCAGAAGTTAGGGCCTGACGCTAGAGGGCACTCATCACCGAGGGGAGGAGGCTCCCAGCAGGCTCCAGCTGCCACCAGAGGGCCAACGTCACCAAGGCGATGTGTGCCAGCCCGGCAGGAGTGACCTCACAGCAGAGGGCCCACCTCACAGAAGGGTGAGGAACACATCCAGGATCAGACTCTCACCAGAGGGCCCACATCACCAAGGGGATGGGAACCAGGCAGGCGTGTCCCCACACCAGTTGGACAACATCATCGAAAGGTGAGGATCCCAGCACATGTAGCCTCAAACCAGAGGAACCACATCACCAAGGGGTTCGGAATGAGTCTGGCAGGACCGGCCTCACAACACAGGGTCCATAGAATATAAAAGTTGAGGAATCCAGCAGTTGGAACCTCCCAGCAAGCGGCCCAGAGCACCGAGGCTATGGGATCTAGGCCGCAGTGAACTCACAGCAGAGGGCCCACATCATGAACCTGTGAGCAGCCCAGCCGTTGGGACCTCAGAACAGAAGGCCCACATCCCCATTGGGATGGGAACCTGGCAGGAGTGGCTTCGCACCACTTAGCACATATCAGAAAATGTTAGGAGCCCAGCAGTTAGGGCCTGACGCCAGGGGGCCCTCATAACTGAGGGGAGGAGACTCCCAGCGGGTTCCAACTGCCAACAGAGGGCCCACGTCTACAAGGTGGCATGCGCCAGCCAGGCAGTAGCGACCTCACAGCAGAGGGCCTATCTCACAGAAGGGTGAGGAACCGAGGTAGGATGAGACTCTTGCCAGAGGGCCCACAACACCAAGGGGATGGGAACCCGTCAGGACTGTCCTCCCACCAGTGGGGCCACATCATCGAAAGGTGAGGAACCCAGCACATGCGGCCTCATATCAGAGGACATACATCACAAAGGGGATGGGAGTGAGGCAGGTAGGAGTAGCCTAAAAACAGAGGGCCCAAAGAATAAAAAAGGTGAGGAATCCAGCATTTGGAACCTCCCAGCAGGCGGCCGAGAGCACAGAAGCTATGGGATGCAGGCAGGAGTGAACCAACAGCAGAGAGCCCACATCATGAAACTGTGAGCAACCCAGGCGTTGGGACCTCAGAGCAGAAAGCCCACATCCCCATGGGGATGGGAACCTGACAGGAGTGTCCTGGCATCACTGGGCTCACATCAGAAAACGTGGGGAGCCCAGCAGTTAGGGCCTGATGCTAGAGGGCCGTCATCACCGAGGGCAGGAGGCTCCCAGCAGGTTCCATGTGCCAACAGAGGGCCCACGTCGCCAAGGTGATGTGTGCAAGTCAGGCAGGATTGACCTCACAGCAGAGGGCCTACCTCACAGAAGAGTGAGGAACCCAGCCAGGATAAGACTGTCACCAGAAGGCCCACATCACCAAGGGGATGGGAACCAGGCAGGAGTGTCCTCACACCAGTGGGGCCACATCATTGAAAGTTGCGGAACCCAGCACATGTGGCCTCAAACCAGAGGACCCACATCATGAAGGGGTTGCGAGTGAGGCAGGCAGGAGGAGCATCGCAACACAGGACCCATAGAATACAAAAGTTGAGGAATCGTGCAGTTGGAACCTTACAGCAGGAGGCCCAGAGCACAGAGGCTATGGCATCCAGGCCAGAGTGAACTAACAGCAGAGAGCCCACATCATGAAACTGTGAACAACCCAGCCGTTGGGACCTCAGAGCAGAAGGCCCACATCCCAATGGGGATGTGAACCTGGATGGAGTGTCTTCGAACCACTGGGCGCATATCACAAAATGTGGGGAGCCCAGCCGTTAGGGCCTGATGCCAGAGGGCCCTCATCACCGAGGGGAGGAGGCTCCCAGCAGGCTCCAAGTGCCACCAGAGGGCTCATGTCCACAAGGTGAGGTGAGCAAGCCAGGCAGGAGTGACCTCACAGCAGACGGCCCACCTCACAGAAGGGTGAGGAACCCAGCCAGGATCAGACTCTCAACAGAGGGCCCACATCACCAAGGGGATGTGAACCAGGCAGGAGTCTCCTAAGACCATTGGTCCCACATCATCGAAAGGTGAGGAACCCAGCACATGTGGCCTCAAACCAGAGGACACACACCACGAAGGGGCTGGGAGTGAGGCAGGCAGGAGGATCCTCACAACAGAGGGCCTAAAAAATTAAAAAAGTGAGGAATCCAGCCGTTGGAACCTCCCAGCAGGCGGCCAAGAGCACAGAGGCTATGGGATCCAGGCCACAGTGAACTAACACCAGTGAGCCCACATCATGAAACTGTGATCAACCCAGCCGTTGGAACCTCAGAGCAGAAGGCCCACATCCCCATGGAGATGGGAACCTAAGAGGAGTGCCTGAGCATCACTGGGCTCACTAAGAAAAGTTGGTGAGCCCAGCAGTTAGGGCCTGACGTCAGAGGGCCCTCATCACAGAAGTGAGGAGGCTCCCAGCAGGGTCCAAGTGCCACCAGAGGGCTCATGTCAACAAGGCGAGGTGAGCAAGCCAGGCAAGAGTGACCTGATAATAGAGGGCCCACCTCACAGATGGGTGAGGAACCCAGCCAGGATCAGACTCTCACCAGAGGGCCCACATCACAAAGGGGATGGGAACCAGTCAGGATTATCCTCACACCAGTGGGGCCTCATCATCTTAAGGTGAGGAAGCCAGCACATGTGTCCTCAAACCAGAGGACCCACATCACCAAGGGCCTTGGAGTGAGGCAGGCAGGAGTAGCCTCACAACACAGGGCACATAATATAAAAAACGTGAGGATTCCAGCATTTAGACCTTCCAGCAGGCGGCTCAGAACACCGAGGCTATGGGATCCAGGCCACAGTGAACTCACAGCAGAGGGCCCACATCATAAAACTGTGAGCAACACAGGCGTTGGGACCTCAGCGCAGAAGGCCCACATCCCCATGGGAATGGGAACCTGGCTGGAGTGTCCTCGCACCACTGGGCGCACATCAGAAAATGTGGGGAGCCCACCATTTAGGGCCTGACGCCAGAGGGCCGTCATCACCGAGAGGAGGAGGCACCCTGCATACTCCAACTGCCACCAGAGGGCTCACGTCTCCAAGGTGACGTGTGCCAGCCAGGCAGGAGTGACCTCACAGAAGAGGGCCTACCTCACAGAACGTTGAGGAACCCAGCCAAGATTAGACTCTTGCCAGAGGGCCCACCTCACCAAGGGGATGGGAACCAGGCAGGAGTGTCCTCACACGAGTGGGGCCACATCATCGAAAGGTGAGGAACGCAGCACATGTGGCCTCAAGCCATAGGACAGTCATCACCAAGGGGCTGGCAGTGAGGCAGGCAGGAGGAGCCTCACAACAGAGGGCACATAGAATAAAAAAGTTGAGGAATCCAGCAGTTGGAACCTCCCAGCAGGCGGCTCAGAGCACCGATGATAAGGGATCCTTGCCGGAGTGAACTCACAGCAGAGGGCCCACATCATGGTACTGTGAGCAAGCCAGTCGTTTTGACCTCAGAGCAGAAGGCCCATATCCCCATGGGGATGGGAACCTGGCAAGAGTGTCCTCACTCACTTGGCGCACATCAGAAAATGTGGGGAGCCCAGCAGTTATGGCCTAAGGCAAGAGGGCCCTCATCACTGAGGGGAGGAGGATCCCAGCACACTCCAACTGCCACCAGAGGGCCCACGTCGCCAAGGTGACGTGTGCCAGACAGGCATGATTGACCTCACAGCAGAGGGCCCACCTCACAGAAGGGTGAGGAACCCAGCCAGGATCAGACTCTCACCTGAGGGCCCACATCAGCAAGGGGATGGGAACCAGTCCGGACTGTCTTCCCTCCAGTGGGGCCACATCATCGAAAGGTGCGGAACCCAGCACATGTGGCCTCAAACCAGAGGACACACATCACGAAGGGGCTGGGAGTGAGGCAGGCAGGAGGATACTCACAACAGAGGGCCCAAAAAATTAAAAAAGTGAGGAATCCAGCCGTTGGAACCTCCCAGCAGGCGGCCAAGAGCACAGAGGCTATGGGATCCAGGCCTCTGTGAACTAACACCAGAGAGCCCACATCATGAAAATGTGAACAACCCAGCCGTTGGGACCTCAGAGCAGAAGGCCCACATCCCCATGGAGATGGGATCCTAAGAGGAGTGCCCAAGCATCATTGGGCTCACTAAGAAAAGTTGGTGAGCCCAGCAGTTAGGGCCTGACACAAGAGGGCCCTCATCACCGGGGGGAGGAGATTCCCAGCACGCTCCAACTGCCACCACACAGCTGACTTCACCAAGGCAATGTGTGCCAGCCATGCAGGAGTGACCTATCAGCAGAGGGTCTCCCTCACAGAAGGGTGAGGAGCACAGCCAGGAACAGACTCTCACCAGGGGGTCCACATAACCACGTGGATGAGAACCAGGCAGGAGTGTCCTCACACTAGTGGGGCCACATCATCGAAAGGTGAGGAACCCAGCAAAGGTGGCCACAAACCAGAGGACCCACATCACCAAGGGGTTGAGAGTGAGGTAGGTGTCTGGACGGGCATATTTAACACTCATTTCCCACCAGGAAGAGGAATTAACCAAAGGCTCAGCGTGCCCTGCCAGAAGCAGATTAGGGCCTGAAGCAGTCTTGCGGGTTTGCGGCCAGCTCACAAGAAAGCGAGTTGAAGAAAGGAGCTCAGGGGCCCTGTAATTCACAAACCTGCAGAGTTATAAATGACAGATAACGTCCAAAAATATATTGAAGTAAGGCTGCGAAGAGGACTTGAAAGCGGGGCAGAATTTCAGGAAACCGATTTCAGGAGGTAGACTGGATTTACATTTAAAGCATAGGAAAAGAGGCAGAACATCGACAATGATGCACGTGACATAAAAGGGCATATGAGTTTGTTCCTGAATATATTCAGGAAAAAACACATACGCCCTTTTTGGCAAACCAAGCAAGCTTGCAATGGAAATCCGAACTACTATGAAGTGTCACTTCCCCCTGGTCTAAAGGGCCATCTGAAAAATGTGTAAAATCCAGAAAGGCAAGACAGGCCATGGGGAAAAAGGAGCCTTGTTATGCTGATGGGCGGGATGTAAATTACCAACAGCCACTCTGGAGAAGTGTATGGTGTTTCCTGATACATCTGAAAAACAAAGCAACAGAGTCTAGGGCATTTCCACTTATGGTCCTATAGCTTAGGGAAATTAAAATCAAAAAGACACAGCCACCCCAAAATTTGGGATGGCTCTGTTTACAGGAACCTCTTCTACGGTACAAGTTAAATATCCCAGAGAACAAATAATTGATAAAGAAGTTGCGGTACTTACGTACAACAGAATACCACTCAGCAATGAAATCTGTGTCACCAGGCCTGTACCAGCATAATGAGTGGATTGAGGCACGATGATTCTAAGTGAAATAAGTCACACAGAAAAAGAAACATCATAAGGTATCACTAATGCACGGAATGTAAACTTGGCTACACAGGAACTGAATTACAAAACAGAACAGGGTCTCAAGTTTAGAAAACCAACTTATGCTTGCTTACGGGGAAAGGTGAGTTGGGGTTCTGCATAAAACCAGAGTTTGAAATTAGCACAGATACCGTTCCATAAGCCAAATATGTAATAGACAAGACCTACCCCTTGCTCAACGAAATGGACTCAACTATGAGGTATCACCTCACACCTGTTAGAATGGGCATCATCTGAAAATCTACAAACAACAAATGCTGGAAAGGGTGTGGAGAAAAGGAAGCCTCTTCCACTATTGTTGGGAATATAAATTGATACAGTCACTATGGAGAACAATATGGAGTTTCTTAAGAAACTAATAATAGAATTACCATATGATACAGCAATCCCAGTACTGGACATATACCCAGACAAAACCATAAATCAAAAAGAGACATTCACCGCAATGTTCATTGCATCACTATTTACAATATCGAGGTAATGGAAGCAACCTAAATGCCCACAGACAGACGAATGCATAAAGATGTGGTACATATATAAAATGGAATATTACTAAGCCATGAAAGGAATGAAATTGGGTCATTTGTAGAGACGTCGATGGATCTAGAGACTGTCATACAGAGTGAAGTAAGTCAGAAAGAGAAAAACAAATCTTGTATATCCATGCATATATGTGGAACCTAGAAAAACTGTACAGATTAACCGTTTTGCAAGGCATAAATAGAGCAACAGATGTAGACAACAATCGTATGGACAACAAGGGGGGAAAGCTCTTGGGGGGGTGGTGGTGGGAGGAGTTGAGAGATTGGGATTGGCATGTAAACATTTATATGTATAAAATAGATAACCAATAAGGACCTGCTGTATAAAAATATAAAATAAAATTCAAAATTAAAAAGAAATAAAATTTAAAAAACAAAACAGAAAAAACAATTATTCCCTTCACATACATGTATTTATATGAATAAATTATTTCCATGCTTATATCTGTAAATACAAAAAAGAGGAATAAATTCTACCTTGAACCAAAAACGAAAAAGAGAAAAAAAATACAGAACCCACCAGTTACTCAGAGGAAAACCGTATCAGGGCATTTGCTCCAGTTGTAAACAATTCTGAAGTTGGTCAGTGGTGGGGAATCGTCTCCCATTCAGCCAGCAGCCCCCACACGACAAGCGTCCTCATTGCAAAGCTGGGGCACCGTGCCGAGGCATCTGTGAGTGAACGTGAGCTGAGCCCCAGGCCAGTTGCTGCTGAACTGTTCCCACCCTTCCCAGGTAAAACACCTGAATATATACAAGGACTTGAAAGCCTAGAGGAAGGGCCATGGAGCCACATGAGTGACAGCATGCCAGCTGACTTGGTGCCTGCAGGCCAGCCAGGATGGCCCTGGCCCTGGGTGCTCTTCTGGAAGATTTCCATTTCCCTGCCTGAGATACCCGTCCTGTCCCTGCCCCCACTGCTTTTTTCCTTCCTCACCTCTGCCCAGGGAGAAATTCCAGCAGCAGGTATGGGTGACACATCCTCTTCTTTAGCAGGTGGCAGCCTGGCAACTGCTGCAGAAAGTCCAGCAGAGCCCCACTCACACTGGGCCACCCACAAAGCCGTGGCCTCTCACTCCCTCCCACCAGCCCAGCCCCGAGACTTCTGACGGGGCAGAGAAAATGGCGTCAGGCACAGCTGCAGGGGCTCTTGCTGCCTGGAGTGGTATTTATATTGATCTCAACCCAGGCACACCTGGCGAGGGCTGGCCGGCACGGTAAGGCTGCCTAGGTCAGCCAATCATCACCCCTCAGGGGCTCACAGTTGCAGAAAATGGAACTTGCTGAACCGGCCAGGTCCAAGGAACAGGTGTGGGCTCCTGAGAGTCAGGATAGACAAGGGGCTGCAGCTTTGGCTTGTTTTTTAATCATTTTATCTGGCCCATGAGTGGGAGACAACTTCAAGAAAAGCCTCTCCTAATGAGAGGAACCCAGGAGTCAGGGAGAGGAGGGGTGGGTGGTGGTTGGAGACAGAGGCCTGGTGCCCCGGGTGCAGTGGAAGTCTCTGGAAGACCAGGTGGAGGGAGGCCACACAGAGTGATGCCCAGGGTCACAGACCTGTCGGAGCTGCTGTTTGTTAGTTCAAGCCCTGCTCTGAGGTGCTCTGTGTCAGCTCTGAGCGACAGGTGAGATGGGGGTGCTCTTCAGTGAGAGCTATGTGCACGGTTCCTGTGTGCCCAGCCCTGCCACGGTACCTGCAAGGGTAGCTCTGTATCCTGGGAGAGGCCTGACCACGAGAGCCCCGTGGGCTGGGTTGGGGGTGGGGTACCTGCCCAGGAGAGCTCCATATCCTGGGATTGGCCTGACCACGAGAGCCCCATGGGCTGCTGGGGACCTGGTAAAGGATGTCAGGACAGTCAGTGAAGCCACCGAGGATATACCTCCAGTTGCTCCTAATTCCTACACCCTGCTGGTCATTCTACCAACCACCAGGACATGGTATTCTGTATTAGTCTCAATGATGCCTTCTTTTGTATTCCATTAGTCCCAGAGTCACAAGAAATTTTGGCTTGTGAGTGGCAGGACTCAACATACAACTAAAACAATACTTCCGGGCCGTCTTGCCCCAAGGGTTCAAAAATTCCCACACCATCTTTGGGGAAAGCTTAGCTAAAGACCGAAAAGTTCTACCTCTGGAAAAGGAAACCCTCCTTCAATATGCAGACGACATTCTGATCGCCAGCCCTACTAAGGAGGCCTCTGAACTACCAAGCCAATAAAGGATAGAAGTTGTCCAAGAAAAAGCTCAAATATCACAGACTGCGGTGACCTGCCTGGGCTTCATTCTCACAGAAGGTCGGAGAAGTCCATCCCAGGAAAGGGAAGAAACCATTTGCAGCCTTACCCCTTTCTAAAACTAGAAGACAGCTTAGGGGTTCCTGGGGAGGCCAGGGTTTGCTGCTTCTGGATCCCTAACTATAGTCTACTAGCTGGGCCTCTATATGAAACACTGAAAGGAAAAGATGATGATCCTTTTGAACAGAATCCAGAAGTGGCCTTTCAAGAATGGAAAGAGCAGTCAATTCAGACCCTTGCCCTGGAACTCCCTAATTGAGCTAAACCCTTTGACCTTTCCATTCCCGGTGAAAGGTGAGTCGCCATTGGAGAATTAGTGCAAAAACTGGGACCACTTGAAATGGAACAACACAAGAATGCCATCCAGGTAGGATAAACTACAGTCACCAAGGGGCTTGGCCCACTGCCACATCTGGCCAAGATACTGGCGGTATCTAAAAACCTGGAAATCAGCAGCCCAAAAGGCCACCTCCCTCCTAAGGGAAAAGGACCCCACGTGGTGATCCTAATCACCAACCATGCCCTGAAGTTGCAGGGTTCGCTCCGTGGGCACACCGACCTCGAGTGAGGAGGCCCTCCAACTCCAACATCCAGAGAGATAACCGGGGGCAACAGGGCACCATGACGACTCGTGTGAACATCACTTGACCTGGAGTTTCTCTCATAAAACAACAAGAGTGTGTCCCGAAGGAGTAGACTACTGCTTGCAGGACTTACTGCACCCGGAGGGGAGCTAATAATCTTGGCGGGGAAAACGTATATCACACTGTCACCATAGAAAAGCCTACAGACACCGTGATGATGGTGGCCAATAAGACCGGCTGGACTCCTGTTTACTTCAAAAGGCTGTTGACTCAGTGGCCATCATGGTCCTTGATCACCATTGACCCTGGACTGTCTGGGAGTTGAGCGGGCAGGACTCTGACACCTGGTGCTGTTTTTACGTTAATTCAGGGGCCTAATTGAAGAAAGAGCAGACTACTGGTCAGAGCATCTAGGCTGGCAGAAACGGTCAGCCTAAGGTGGCCGAACAAATGTGGGGCGGGGTGAAACCGGCCCCCACAGCGTCTCTGCACATCTCTTTCCTGGACCCTTAAAGGTCATTAGAATCTATAACACTTCCAATGCTGGTGCTCAGGCGGACGAGCAGGGAGGCAGGGGTCCTGGGGCCAATCAACGTCACCTGGAGGCTGCTGGGGAGAAGTTCTGACCCTCGTCCCCTGGTATGAGGGCTCCCAACTCAGCACTCAGCAGTTACAGAAGAAGGGTCTGCACCCTCAGCACTCCAAGAATGAGGAACGGGACAAAAGGCAGAGGAGGGTTTTGTCCCCAGCAAAGCCCATTAAAAATCCCTGGGAGATAAAAATAGAATCTGGGCAATAAAGTCAAGTCTGAACTTTTTTATCCTTTGTGCTTTGTCTAATTTCACGTGCTCCTAGGGTCCCGCATGCAGAGGTTCCACACCCGGCACTTGAGACCAGATTTCCTAGTGCAGAATGGCTGGGTCGACACCTCAGCTCCTGGGGCCCAGTGCAGACTCCGAGATATAGAGCCTGAGCTGCAGCCAACCCGGCCCTCGAGTGCTCCGCCCCCTCCCTCCCACTGACTCTGACAGGATCTCTACACAGCAGCCCAGCCCACAGCCCACAGGGTAGTGCATGCTCTCACCTCTCCATTCTCTGTTTAAAATATAAAGTTTCCTTTGCTTGTGAACCAAACTCAGTCTCGATCTGTTGGCCCCAATGACACTGGGCAGGGGGACACTTGTTGGGGTCCACTCTGGAGGATCAGTAACAGAAATTGAGACTATTGTAACTTCAATGAACAGATGTGTGAGCCAAACTGTAGTTAACATAGAACAGTTTATAAGGCTCGGGTAAAGTAAGATGTTTCTAACACTTCCATTTGATATTTCCATCACTTTATTATAAGCAAGTTCAGTGAAAAGGTTTGTCTTATTTGTCAGGTCAATATTAGAGAAATGAAGTGATTTCTTTCCAAGGATGTACACCTAATAATCTTGGTTAAAGCTTCAATCTTGTTTTAAATGCTTTTCCATTGAAAATGATACCTCTCTTTCAGCTCCCCCATTTCTGAGAAGTATAAAATCTTATAATTTATTATTACCAAAGGGGAAAGGTGGGAGGAGGGATAAATTAACAGTTTGGAATTAACACACACACACTGCTATGTATAAAATAGATCATCAACAAGGAACTACTGTATAGCACAGGGAACTACACTCAATATTTTGCAATAACCTATAAGGGGAAATAATCGGAAAAAGAATAGATATTTTTATTGACATCATCTATCAATGACAGTTAAAGTGTAACCTAAGGGAAGCCGGTGGTGAGTGCTTCTGACCCTGAAGACTTCAATCATCTAAAGTTTGGACTCTGCCTACTTCCCAAGGCCCTTAATGAACATATGTGTAGCCGTAGCTTAAAAAATTCCCCAGTTTGGGTTTCGGGGAGACACTGATTTTGAAAAAGCCCTGATGTTCTCCTTACATGAATGGGACTCTTCCTACTGCTAAAACATGTCTGTCACACACAGAGGATGGTATACCGTCTGATTGGGAAGAGTTTGGAAAAGGCATCTCATCTCCTCATCTCCTGGTGCTCGGGTTCACCCCTCCAGCGTCTTTACTAACAGTCTCCCCACTTGGAGATGTCAGCACTGTCAACATCCTGTTGCGTACAGTTTGGAATTTGTCCAGAGGATGAAGCGGAAGGATGAGGAACAATGAGAGACAAGTCCTAGGTGTTCAGACAGGCACATGTCACTCTAATTTCCAATCAGGAAGACGAATTGACCAAAGGCTAGGGTTGCCCATGGAAACAGTATAGGGCTTGAGGAAATCCCACTGCTTTGTGGCCAGTTCCCATAAACACAAGTTGAACAATGGAACTCAGGGACAGTAAAATTCACGAAACTGCAGAGTTGAAAATATCTATCACTGAAAAATGTCTTGAGGAAAGTCAGAGAAAAGGATTGGTAAGCAAGGGAGAATGGCAGGAAAGGGATTTGAGGAGGTAGAAAGGACTCGCCATTAAGCACAAGAAAAGGGGCTGAACATTGCCAACATTGCAGTTGGCCAAAAAGGCTGTATGCATTTTTTTCTGTATATATTCAAGAAAAGGGCATACACTTTTTTAGCCAACCAAACAGGTGGGCACTGGAAATCAATACTACAAAAGATATCACTTCGCATCAGTCAGAAGAGCCATCCTCATAAAGTGTAAACACCAGAAATGCAGGACAGGGCAAGGAGAAGAGGGAGCCCTGTGAGGCTTATAGTGGAAATGTATATTGCCAACGGCCATTCTGGAGAAGTGTATTGTGTTTACTAAAGCATCTAAAAAATGAGCTACAGAGCATAGGGCACTTGCACTCATGGGCGTATGTCTTGGGAGAAACAAAAATCGAGAGGACACAGGCACCCCAATGTTTACTGCCTCTCTGTTTAAAAGATCCTCGACTAGGATATAACTTAAATGTCTCTGGAGGGAAAAAATGGATAGAGATGTGGTACTTATGTAGAGTGGAATATTACTCAGCCTGGAAATCAATGAAATATGGCCAGTTGTAACAACTCCGGAGGAGTTACGTATGATCATTCTAAGTGACATAATTCAAAAAGAAAAAGACACATATCATAAGATATCACTTAAAGGTGGAATCCAAAATGGCTACACATGAAATAAATTACAAAACAAAAACATAGTCAAGTATGTAGAAAACACGCATAAGGCTGCTAAACGGGAAAGGTGGGGAGGGGTGAGGCATCATCCAGGAGGTTGAAATTAGCAAAGATACCATTCCAAATACCAAACTGATAATCAACAAGGCCTACACGGTAGCTAAAAGAACTGCACTCAGCACACTCAAGTCACCAGAAAAGAATATATATGACTGGTAAGAATCTGAAAAAGAATTTATTGATGTCTCTCTGTATGTGAATCAAGTGGATGTACAGCAGCAAGAAACAGAGCTTTGAAAATCAGCTGTAACCAATATAGTAATAAATTGAAAAAAATAAACGACAGAGAGAAAGAGAAAACCTCTTACAACTTTTCCTCAGGGACGGTGATGCAACATGGATTGAACACATCTAGACCCACAGCAGGATGAGACATAAGGCTGGAAACTGTTCGTGCTAAGAGAAATGTGAGGTTGGGTGAGGAAATGCACACCCTTTAAAGTAATACTACCTGGTACCCATTCAATGGGTCCCAAATCTGCAGGTTCAAGGGATCTTCCTACAGCTAAAACATGCATGGAAAACCCAGAGAACTGTACACCATGCGATCGGGAGATGTGTCTAAAATGCACCTCATTTATCCTCTCCTGGTGCTCCTGTTCATCATTCCAGCCACGTTACTTAGAATCTCCCCACTTAGAGAATCAGCACATTTAAACTTCTGTTTCACACATTTTGCAAATTGTGAGGAGGATGAACGGGAAGAGGGGGAACCAATGAGAGAATAGTTGTAGGGGTTTGGACGGGCACATGTCACTCTAATTTCCCATTAAGAATAAGAATTAAAAAAAGGCTCAGCCCGCCTCGCCGGAGCCAAAATAGGGCCTGAAGCAATCCTGCGGCTTTGAGGCCAGCTCACAAAAGAGCAACTTAAAAAATGGAGCTCAGGGTCACTGCAATTCACAAACCTGCAGAGTTATAAATGAAAACTAACGTCCAAAAATATGTTGAGGTAAGGCAAAGAAGAGGATCTGAATGCAAGACAGAATTGCAAGAAACAGATTTCAAGAGATAGATTGGACTCGTCTTTAAAGCACATGAAAAGCGGCAGAATTTCGACAATGATGCAGTTGGCCCAAAAGGGAGTATGCATTTTTTCCTGAATATATCCAGGAAAAAACGCATACGCATTTTATGGGCAACCAAGCAAGCAAGCAATGCAAATGTGCACAACAAAGAAGTCTCATTTCCCACCGGTCAAAAGGGCCATCCGAAAAAATTGTAAAAACCAGAAATGCAGGACAGGCCATGGAGAACAGGGAGCCTTTATACGCTGATGGACAGTGTGTGAACTGCCGAGAGCCACTCTGGAGAAGTGTATGGTGGTTCCTAAATCATCTAAAACACAGAGCTACAGAGCATAGGGCACTTCCAATCATGGAAGTATATCTAGGGAAGTCTAAAAATCAACAAGACACAAGCACACCACAGTTTAGGGCTACTCTGTTTACAAGAACCTCAACTTCACTACACCTTAAATATCCCAGGAAAGAGAACAATGGATAAAGAAAATGTGGAACTTATGTACAATGGAATATCTCTTCACCATGAAATCAATGTAATAAGGCTAGTAGAAGGATAAAGAGTGGATTTAGGTCCGATAATACTACTTGAAATAAGTCAAACAAAAAAAGAAACATATCATAAGATATCACTTATAGAGGGAGGATAAATATGGCTGCACAAAAAATGAATTACAAAACAGAACAGTGTCGCACATTTAGAAAACACACTTATGTCAGCTTAAGAGGAAAGGAGAGGTGGGGTGCTGCATAAAACCAGAGATTGAAATTAGCACAGATACCATTCCATAAGCCAAATATGTAATAAACAAGAGCTACTCCTTGCTCAACGAAGTGGACTCAACACCCCATATTAAACGCCTAAGAATATACCTGACTAGTAAGAATCTTAAAACCTATGGATTTATATGTCTCCGAAAGAGAATCAAGTGTGTGTCCAGCGGCATAAACGCAGCAGTGATAGGATTGGTCAGGTTCGGTGAGCAAATGCAGACCCTTTGAAGTCATATTGCATGGTACCCATTCCATGGGTCTCAACTCTCCAGGTTTAAGGGATTCTTCCTTCAGCTAAAACATGCATGTGGAACCCAGAGTATGATCCACCGTGTGATCGGGAAACGTGTTCAAAGGTGTCTCAGATTTCGTGCCCTGGTACTCGGGTGCAACATTCCAGACGCTTTACTAACACTCTTCCCACTTGGAGAGTCAGTGCCTTTAACCTCCTGTTTGGCCCAGTTTGCAATTTCTGCCGAAAATGAACAGGAATAGGGAGAACCAATGAGAGACTAGCTGGAGGTGTCTGGACGGGCAAATTTAACTCTCATTTCCCACCAGGAAGAGGAATTAACCAAAGGCTCAGCGTGCCATGTCGGAACCACACTAGGGCCTGAAGCGATGCTGCGGTGTTGCGGCCAGCTCACAAGAAAGCAAGTTGAAGAAAGGAGCTGAGGGGCACTGTAATTCACAAACCTGCAGAGTTATAAATGACAGCAATCGTCCAAAAATATATTGAAGTAAGGCTGCCAAGAGGACTTGAAAGCGGGGCAGAATTGCAGGAACCCGATTTCAGGAGGTAGACTGGAATTACATGTAAAGCATAGGAAAAGAGGCAGAACGTCCACAACGATGCACTTGGCCAAAAAGGGCGTATGCGTTTTTTCCTGAATATATTCAGGAAAAAACACATACGCCCTTTTTGGCCAACCAAGCAAGCTTGCAAAGAAAATCTCCACTACAATGAAGTCTCACTGCCCCCCGGTCAAAAGGGCCATCTGAAAAAAGTATAAAATCCAGAAAGGCAGGACAGGCCATGGAGAACTGGGAGCCTTGTTATGCTGATGGGCGGGATGTAAATTGCCAACAGCCACTCTGGAGAAGTGTATGGTGTTTCCTGAAACATCTAAAAAACAAAGCAACAGAGCCTAGGGCACTTCCACTTATGGTCCTATAGCTTAGGGAAATTAAAAGGAAAAAGACACAGCCACCCCAAAGTTTGGGAAGGCTCTGTTTACAAGAACTTCGTTTACGGTACAATTTCAATATCACAGAAAGCAAAAAATGGAAAAAGATGTTGTGGTACTTACGTACAATGCAATATTACTCAGCAAAGAAATCTATGTCATCAGGCCCATAGCAGCATAACGAGTGGTTTCAGGTACGATAATTCTAAGTGAGATAAGTCACACAGAAAAAGAAACATCATAAGATATCACTACTACACGGAATGTAAACTTGGCTACACAGGAACTGAATTACAAAACAAAACAGTCTCTCAAATGGAGAAAACCAACTTATGCTTGCTTAAGGGGAAAGGTGAGTTGCGGTGCTGTATAAAACCAGAGATTGAAATTAGCACAGATACCGTTCCATAAGCCAAATATGTAATAGACAAGAGCTACTCCTTGCTCAACGAAGTGGACTCAACACCCCATATTAAACGCCTAAGAATATACCTCACTAGTAAGAATCTTAAAACCTATGGATTTATATGTCTCTGAAAGAGAATCAAGCGTGTGTACAGTGGCATAAACGCAGCAGTCATAGGATTGGTGAGGTTCGGTGAGCAAATGCAGACCCTTTGAAGTCATATTGCATGGTACGCATTCCATGGGTCTCAACTCTCCATGTTTAAGGGATTCTTCCTTCAGCTAAAAAGCATGTGGAACCCAGAGTATGATCCACCGTGTGATCGGGAAACGTGTTCAAATGTGACTCAGTTTTCGTCCCCCGGTACTCGGGTGACACATTCCAGACGCTTTACTAACACTCTCCCCACTTGGAGAGTCAGTGCCTTTAACCTCCTGTTTGGCCCAGTTTGCAATTTCTGCGGAAAATGAACAGGAATAGGGAGAACCAATGAGAGACTAGATGGAGGTGTCTGGATGGGCAAATTTAACTCTCATTTCCCACCAGGAAGAGGAATTAACCAAAGGCTCAGCGTGCCGTGCCGGAACCACACTAGGTCCTGAAGCAATCTTGCGGTGTTGCGGCCAGCTCACAAGAAAGCGAGTTGAAGAAAGGAGCTCAGGGGCACTGTCATTCACGAACCTGCAGAGTTATAAATGACAGCTATCATCCAAAATTATACTGAAGTAAGGCTGCGAAGAGGACTTGAATGCGGGGCACAATTGCTGGAAACCCATTTCAGAAGGTACACGGGAGTCGCTCTTAAAGCATAGGAAAAGAGACAGAACTTGGAAAATAATGCACTTGGCAAAAAAGGGCATATGTGTTTTATCCAGAGCTCTCATAACCGAGGGGAGGAGATTCCCAGCAGGCTCCAACTGCCACCTGAGGGCTCACGTTGCCAAGGCAACGTGAGCAAGCCAGGCAGGAGTTACCTCACAGCAGAGGTCCCACCTCACAGAAGGGTGAGAAACCCAGCCAATATCAGACTCTCACCAGAGGGCCCACATCACCAAGAGGTTGGGAACCAGGCAGGAGTGTCTTCACACCAGTGGGGCCACATCATCGAAAGGTGAGCTACTCAGCACATGTGTCCTCAAACCAGAGGACCCACATCACCAAGGGCCTCGGAGTGAGGCAGGCAGGAGTAGCCTCACAACACTGGGCCCATAGAATAAAAAAGTGAGGAATCCAGCAGTTGGAACCTCCCAGCAGGCGGCCCAGAGCACCGAGGCTATGGGATCTAGGCCGCAGTGAACTCACAGAAGAGGGCCCATGTCATGAAACTGAGCAACCCAGCCATTGGGACCTCAGAGCAGGAGGCCCACATCCCCATGGGGATATAAATCTGGTAGGAGTGTCCTCGCACCACTGAGAACGTATCAGAAAATTTTGGGAGACCAGCAGTTAGGGCCTGACGCCAGAGGACCCTCATCACCAAGGGAAGGAGGCTCCCAGCAGGCTCCAACTGCCACCAGAGGGCTGACGTCGCCAAGGCGATGTGTGCCAACCAGGCACGAATGACCTCACAGCAGAGGGCCCACCTCAGAGAAGTGTGACGAACCCAGTTAGGATCAGACTCGCACCAGAGGGCCCACATCACCAAATGGATTGGAACCAGACAGGAGTGTCCTCACATGAGTAGGGCCACATCATCTAAAGGTGAGGAACCCAGAACATGTGGCTTCAAACCATAGGACACCCATCACCAAGGGGCTGAGAGTGAGGCAGGCAGGAGGAGCCTCACAACAGAGGGCCCCAAAATAAGAAAGGTGAGGAATCCAGCAGTTGGAACCTCCCAGCAGGCGGCCCAGAGCACAGAGGCTAGGGGATCCAAGCCAGAGTGAACTAACACCAGACAGCCCACATCATGAAACTGTGAGCAACCCAGACATTGGGACCTCAGAGCAGAAGGCCCACATCCCCATGGTGATGGGAACATGACAGGAGTGTCCTGGCATCACTGGGCTCACATCACAAAACGTGGGGTGCTCAGAAGTTAGGGCCTGACGCTAGAGGGCACTCATCACCGAGGGGAGGAGGCTCCCAGCAGGCTCCAGCTGCCACCAGAGGGCCAACGTCACCAAGGCGATGTGTGCCAGCCCGGCAGGAGTGACCTCACAGCAGAGGGCCCACCTCACAGAAGGGTGAGGAACACATCCAGGATCAGACTCTCACCAGAGGGCCCACATCACCAAGGGGATGGGAACCAGGCAGGCGTGTCCCCACACCAGTTGGACAACATCATCGAAAGGTGAGGATCCCAGCACATGTAGCCTCAAACCAGAGGAACCACATCACCAAGGGGTTCGGAATGAGTCTGGCAGGACCGGCCTCACAACACAGGGTCCATAGAATATAAAAGTTGAGGAATCCAGCAGTTGGAACCTCCCAGCAAGCGGCCCAGAGCACCGAGGCTATGGGATCTAGGCCGCAGTGAACTCACAGCAGAGGGCCCACATCATGAACCTGTGAGCAGCCCAGCCGTTGGGACCTCAGAACAGAAGGCCCACATCCCCATTGGGATGGGAACCTGGCAGGAGTGGCTTCGCACCACTTAGCACATATCAGAAAATGTTAGGAGCCCAGCAGTTAGGGCCTGACGCCAGGGGGCCCTCATAACTGAGGGGAGGAGACTCCCAGCGGGTTCCAACTGCCAACAGAGGGCCCACGTCTACAAGGTGGCATGCGCCAGCCAGGCAGTAGCGACCTCACAGCAGAGGGCCTATCTCACAGAAGGGTGAGGAACCGAGGTAGGATGAGACTCTTGCCAGAGGGCCCACAACACCAAGGGGATGGGAACCCGTCAGGACTGTCCTCCCACCAGTGGGGCCACATCATCGAAAGGTGAGGAGCTCAGCACATGCGGCCTCATATCAGAGGACATACATCACAAAGGGGATGGGAGTGAGGCAGGTAGGAGTAGCCTAAAAACACAGGGCCCAAAGAATAAAAAAGGTGAGGAATCCAGCATTTGGAACCTCCCAGCAGGCGGCCGAGAGCACAGAAGCTATGGGATGCAGGCAGGAGTGAACTAACAGCAGAGAGCCCACATCATGAAACTGTGAGCAACCCAGGCGTTGGGACCTCAGAGCAGAAAGCCCACATCCCCATGGGGATGGGAACCTGACAGGAGTGTCCTGGCATCACTGGGCTCACATCAGAAAACGTGGGGAGCCCAGCAGTTAGGGCCTGATGCTAGAGGGCCGTCATCACCGAGGGCAGGAGGCTCCCAGCAGGTTCCATGTGCCAACAGAGGGCCCACGTCGCCAAGGTGATGTGTGCAAGTCAGGCAGGATTGACCTCACAGCAGAGGGCCTACCTCACAGAAGAGTGAGGAACCCAGCCAGGATAAGACTGTCACCAGAAGGCCCACATCACCAAGGGGATGGGAACCAGGCAGGAGTGTCCTCACACCAGTGGGGCCACATCATTGAAAGTTGCGGAACCCAGCACATGTGGCCTCAAACCAGAGGACCCACATCATGAAGGGGTTGCGAGTGAGGCAGGCAGGAGGAGCATCGCAACACAGGACCCATAGAATACAAAAGTTGAGGAATCGTGCAGTTGGAACCTTACAGCAGGAGGCCCAGAGCACAGAGGCTATGGCATCCAGGCCAGAGTGAACTAACAGCAGAGAGCCCACATCATGAAACTGTGAACAACCCAGCCGTTGGGACCTCAGAGCAGAAGGCCCACATCCCAATGGGGATGTGAACCTGGATGGAGTGTCTTCGAACCACTGGGCGCATATCACAAAATGTGGGGAGCCCAGCCGTTAGGGCCTGATGCCAGAGGGCCCTCATCACCGAGGGGAGGAGGCTCCCAGCAGGCTCCAAGTGCCACCAGAGGGCTCATGTCCACAAGGCGAGGTGAGCAAGCCAGGCAGGAGTGACCTCACAGCAGACGGCCCACCTCACAGAAGGGTGAGGAACCCAGCCAGGATCAGACTCTCAACAGAGGGCCCACATCACCAAGGGGATGTGAACCAGGCAGGAGTCTCCTAAGACCATTGGTCCCACATCATCGAAAGGTGAGGAACCCAGCACATGTGGCCTCAAACCAGAGGACACACACCACGAAGGGGCTGGGAGTGAGGCAGGCAGGAGGATCCTCACAACAGAGGGCCTAAAAAATTAAAAAAGTGAGGAATCCAGCCGTTGGAACCTCCCAGCAGGCAGCCAAGAGCACAGAGGCTATGGGATCCAGGCCACAGTGAACTAACACCAGTGAGCCCACATCATGAAACTGTGATCAACCCAGCCGTTGGAACCTCAGAGCAGAAGGCCCACATCCCCATGGAGATGGGAACCTAAGAGGAGTGCCTGAGCATCACTGGGCTCACTAAGAAAAGTTGGTGAGCCCAGCAGTTAGGGCCTGACGTCAGAGGGCCCTCATCACAGAAGTGAGGAGGCTCCCAGCAGGGTCCAAGTGCCACCAGAGGGCTCATGTCAACAAGGCGAGGTGAGCAAGCCAGGCAAGAGTGACCTGATAATAGAGGGCCCACCTCACAGATGGGTGAGGAACCCAGCCAGGATCAGACTCTCACCAGAGGGCCCACATCACAAAGGGGATGGGAACCAGTCAGGATTATCCTCACACCAGTGGGGCCTCATCATCTTAAGGTGAGGAAGCCAGCACATGTGTCCTCAAACCAGAGGACCCACATCACCAAGGGCCTTGGAGTGAGGCAGGCAGGAGTAGCCTCACAACACAGGGCACATAATATAAAAAACGTGAGGATTCCAGCATTTAGACCTTCCAGCAGGCGGCTCAGAACACCGAGGCTATGGGATCCAGGCCACAGTGAACTCACAGCAGAGGGCCCACATCATAAAACTGTGAGCAACACAGGCGTTGGGACCTCAGCGCAGAAGGCCCACATCCCCATGGGAATGGGAACCTGGCTGGAGTGTCCTCGCACCACTGGGCGCACATCAGAAAATGTGGGGAGCCCACCATTTAGGGCCTGACGCCAGAGGGCCGTCATCACCGAGAGGAGGAGGCACCCTGCATACTCCAACTGCCACCAGAGGGCTCACGTCTCCAAGGTGACGTGTGCCAGCCAGGCAGGAGTGACCTCACAGAAGAGGGCCTACCTCACAGAACGTTGAGGAACCCAGCCAAGATTAGACTCTTGCCAGAGGGCCCACCTCACCAAGGGGATGGGAACCAGGCAGGAGTGTCCTCACACGAGTGGGGCCACATCATCGAAAGGTGAGGAACGCAGCACACGTGGCCTCAAGCCATAGGACAGTCATCACCAAGGGGCTGGCAGTGAGGCAGGCAGGAGGAGCCTCACAACAGAGGGCACATAGAATAAAAAAGTTGAGGAATCCAGCAGTTGGAACCTCCCAGCAGGCGGCTCAGAGCACCGATGATAAGGGATCCTTGCCGGAGTGAACTCACAGCAGAGGGCCCACATCATGGTACTGTGAGCAAGCCAGCCGTTTTGACCTCAGAGCAGAAGGCCCATATCCCCATGGGGATGGGAACCTGGCAAGAGTGTCCTCACTCACTTGGCGCACATCAGAAAATGTGGGGAGCCCAGCAGTTATGGCCTAAGGCAAGAGGGCCCTCATCACTGAGGGGAGGAGGATCCCAGCACACTCCAACTGCCACCAGAGGGCCCACGTCGCCAAGGTGACGTGTGCCAGACAGGCATGATTGACCTCACAGCAGAGGGCCCACCTCACAGAAGGGTGAGGAACCCAGCCAGGATCAGACTCTCACCTGAGGGCCCACATCAGCAAGGGGATGGGAACCAGTCCGGACTGTCTTCCCTCCAGTGGGGCCACATCATCGAAAGGTGCGGAACCCAGCACATGTGGCCTCAAACCAGAGGACACACATCACGAAGGGGCTGGGAGTGAGGCAGGCAGGAGGATACTCACAACAGAGGGCCCAAAAAATTAAAAAAGTGAGGAATCCAGCCGTTGGAACCTCCCAGCAGGCGGCCAAGAGCACAGAGGCTATGGGATCCAGGCCTCTGTGAACTAACACCAGAGAGCCCACATCATGAAAATGTGAACAACCCAGCCGTTGGGACCTCAGAGCAGAAGGCCCACATCCCCATGGAGATGGGATCCTAAGAGGAGTGCCCAAGCATCATTGGGCTCACTAAGAAAAGTTGGTGAGCCCAGCAGTTAGGGCCTGACGCAAGAGGGCCCTCATCACCGGGGGGAGGAGATTCCCAGCACGCTCCAACTGCCACCACACAGCTGACTTCACCAAGGCAATGTGTGCCAGCCATGCAGGAGTGACCTATCAGCAGAGGGTCTCCCTCACAGAAGGGTGAGGAGCACAGCCAGGAACAGACTCTCACCAGGGGGTCCACATAACCACGTGGATGAGAACCAGGCAGGAGTGTCCTCACACTAGTGGGGCCACATCATCGAAAGGTGAGGAACCCAGCAAAGGTGGCCACAAACCAGAGGACCCACATCACCAAGGGGTTGAGAGTGAGGTAGGTGTCTGGACGGGCATATTTAACACTCATTTCCCACCAGGAAGAGGAATTAACCAAAGGCTCAGCGTGCCCTGCCAGAAGCAGATTAGGGCCTGAAGCAGTCTTGCGGGTTTGCGGCCAGCTCACAAGAAAGCGAGTTGAAGAAAGGAGCTCAGGGGCCCTGTAATTCACAAACCTGCAGAGTTATAAATGACAGATAACGTCCAAAAATATATTGAAGTAAGGCTGCGAAGAGGACTTGAACGCGGGGCAGAATTTCAGGAAACCGATTTCAGGAGGTAGACTGGATTTACATTTAAAGCATAGGAAAAGAGGCAGAACATCGACAATGATGCACGTGACATAAAAGGGCATATGAGTTTGTTCCTGAATATATTCAGGAAAAAACACATACGCCCTTTTTGGCAAACCAAGCAAGCTTGCAATGGAAATCCGAACTACTATGAAGTGTCACTTCCCCCTGGTCTAAAGGGCCATCTGAAAAATGTGTAAAATCAAGAAAGGCAAGACAGGCCATGGGGAAAAAGGAGCCTTGTTATGCTGATGGGCGGGATGTAAATTACCAACAGCCACTCTGGAGAAGTGTATGGTGTTTCCTGATACATCTGAAAAACAAAGCAACAGAGTCTAGGGCATTTCCACTTATGGTCCTATAGCTTAGGGAAATTAAAATCAAAAAGACACAGCCACCCCAAAATTTGGGATGGCTCTGTTTACAGGAACCTCTTCTACGGTACAAGTTAAATATCCCAGAGAACAAATAATTGATAAAGAAGTTGCGGTACTTACGTACAACAGAATACCACTCAGCAATGAAATCTGTGTCACCAGGCCTGTACCAGCATAATGAGTGGATTGAGGCACGATGATTCTAAGTGAAATAAGTCACACAGAAAAAGAAACATCATAAGGTATCACTAATGCACGGAATGTAAACTTGGCTACACAGGAACTGAATTACAAAACAGAACAGGGTCTCAAGTTTAGAAAACCAACTTATGCTTGCTTACGGGGAAAGGTGAGTTGGGGTTCTGCATAAAACCAGAGTTTGAAATTAGCACAGATACCGTTCCATAAGCCAAATATGTAATAGACAAGACCTACCCCTTGCTCAACGAAATGGACTCAACTATGAGGTATCACCTCACACCTGTTAGAATGGGCATCATCTGAAAATCTACAAACAACAAATGCTGGAAAGGGTGTGGAGAAAAGGAAGCCTCTTCCACTATTGTTGAGAATATAAATTGATACAGTCACTATGGAGAACAATATGGAGTTTCTTAAGAAACTAATAATAGAATTACCATATGATACAGCAATCCCAGTACTGGACATATACCCAGACAAAACCATAAATCAAAAAGAGACATTCACCGCAATGTTCATTGCATCACTATTTACAATATCGAGGTAATGGAAGCAACCTAAATGCCCACAGACAGACGAATGCATAAAGATGTGGTACATATATAAAATGGAATATTACTAAGCCATGAAAGGAATGAAATTGGGTCATTTGTAGAGACGTCGATGGATCTAGAGACTGTCATACAGAGTGAAGTAAGTCAGGAAGAGAAAAACAAATCTTGTATATTCATGCATATATGTGGAACCTAGAAAAACTGTACAGATTAACCGTTTTGCAAGGCATAAATAGAGCAACAGATGTAGACAACAATCGTATGGACAACAAGGGGGGAAAGCTCTTGGGGGGGGTGGTGGTGGGAGGAGTTGAGAGATTGGGATTGGCATGTAAACATTTATATGTATAAAATAGATAACCAATAAGAACCTGCTGTATAAAAATATAAAATAAAATTCAAAATTAAAAAGAAATAAAATTTAAAAAACAAAACAGAAAAAACAATTATTCCCTTCACATACATGTATTTATATGAATAAATTATTTCCATGCTTATATCTGTAAATACAAAAAAGAGGAATAAATTCTACCTTGAACCAAAAACGAAAAAGAGAAAAAAAATACAGAACCCACCAGTTACTCAGAGGAAAACCGTATCAGGGCATTTGCTCCAGTTGTAAACAATTCTGAAGTTGGTCAGTGGTGGGGAATCGTCTCCCATTCAGCCAGCAGCCCCCACACGACAAGCGTCCTCATTGCAAAGCTGGGGCACCGTGCCGAGGCATCTGTGAGTGAACGTGAGCTGAGCCCCAGGCCAGTTGCTGCTGAACTGTTCCCACCCTTCCCAGGTAAAACACCTGAATATATACAAGGACTTGAAAGCCTAGAGGAAGGGCCATGGAGCCACATGAGTGACAGCATGCCAGCTGACTTGGTGCCTGCAGGCCAGCCAGGATGGCCCTGGCCCTGGGTGCTCTTCTGGAAGATTTCCATTTCCCTGCCTGAGATACCCGTCCTGTCCCTGCCCCCACTGCTTTTTTCCTTCCTCACCTCTGCCCAGGGAGAAATTCCAGCAGCAGGTATGGGTGACACATCCTCTTCTTTAGCAGGTGGCAGCCTGGCAACTGCTGCAGAAAGTCCAGCAGAGCCCCACTCACACTGGGCCACCCACAAAGCCGTGGCCTCTCACTCCCTCCCACCAGCCCAGCCCCGAGACTTCTGACGGGGCAGAGAAAATGGCGTCAGGCACAGCTGCAGGGGCTCTTGCTGCCTGGAGTGGTATTTATATTGATCTCAACCCAGGCACACCTGGCGAGGGCTGGCCGGCACGGTAAGGCTGCCTAGGTCAGCCAATCATCACCCCTCAGGGGCTCACAGTTGCAGAAAATGGAACTTGCTGAACCGGCCAGGTCCAAGGAACAGGTGTGGGCTCCTGAGAGTCAGGATAGACAAGGGGCTGCAGCTTTGGCTTGTTTTTTAATCATTTTATCTGGCCCATGAGTGGGAGACAACTTCAAGAAAAGCCTCTCCTAATGAGAGGAACCCAGGAGTCAGGGAGAGGAGGGGTGGGTGGTGGTTGGAGACAGAGGCCTGGTGCCCCGGGTGCAGTGGAAGTCTCTGGAAGACCAGGTGGAGGGAGGCCACACAGAGTGATGCCCAGGGTCACAGACCTGTCGGAGCTGCTGTTTGTTAGTTCAAGCCCTGCTCTGAGGTGCTCTGTGTCAGCTCTGAGCGACAGGTGAGATGGGGGTGCTCTTCAGTGAGAGCTATGTGCACGGTTCCTGTGTGCCCAGCCCTGCCACGGTACCTGCAAGGGTAGCTCTGTATCCTGGGAGAGGCCTGACCACGAGAGCCCCGTGGGCTGGGTTGGGGGTGGGGTACCTGCCCAGGAGAGCTCCATATCCTGGGATTGGCCTGACCACGAGAGCCCCATGGGCTGCTGGGGACCTGGTAAAGGATGTCAGGACAGTCAGTGAAGCCACCGAGGATATACCTCCAGTTGCTCCTAATTCCTACACCCTGCTGGTCATTCTACCAACCACCAGGACATGGTATTCTGTATTAGTCTCAATGATGCCTTCTTTTGTATTCCATTAGTCCCAGAGTCACAAGAAATTTTGGCTTGTGAGTGGCAGGACTCAACATACAACTAAAACAATACTTCCGGGCCGTCTTGCCCCAAGGGTTCAAAAATTCCCACACCATCTTTGGGGAAAGCTTAGCTAAAGACCGAAAAGTTCTACCTCTGGAAAAGGAAACCCTCCTTCAATATGCAGACGACATTCTGATCGCCAGCCCTACTAAGGAGGCCTCTGAACTACCAAGCCAATAAAGGATAGAAGTTGTCCAAGAAAAAGCTCAAATATCACAGACTGCGGTGACCTGCCTGGGCTTCATTCTCACAGAAGGTCGGAGAAGTCCATCCCAGGAAAGGGAAGAAACCATTTGCAGCCTTACCCCTTTCTAAAACTAGAAGACAGCTTAGGGGTTCCTGGGGAGGCCAGGGTTTGCTGCTTCTGGATCCCTAACTACAGTCTACTAGCTGGGCCTCTATATGAAACACTGAAAGGAAAAGATGATGATCCTTTTGAACAGAATCCAGAAGTGGCCTTTCAAGAATGGAAAGAGCAGTCAATTCAGACCCTTGCCCTGGAACTCCCTAATTGAGCTAAACCCTTTGACCTTTCCATTCCCGGTGAAAGGTGAGTCGCCATTGGAGAATTAGTGCAAAAACTGGGACCACTTGAAATGGAACAACACAAGAATGCCATCCAGGTAGGATAAACTACAGTCACCAAGGGGCTTGGCCCACTGCCACATCTGGCCAAGATACTGGCGGTATCTAAAAACCTGGAAATCAGCAGCCCAAAAGGCCACCTCCCTCCTAAGGGAAAAGGACCCCACGTGGTGATCCTAATCACCAACCATGCCCTGAAGTTGCAGGGTTCGCTCCGTGGGCACACCGACCTCGAGTGAGGAGGCCCTCCAACTCCAACATCCAGAGAGATAACCGGGGGCAACAGGGCACCATGACGACTCGTGTGAACATCACTTGACCTGGAGTTTCTTTCATAAAACAACAATAGTGTGTCCCGAAGGAGTAGACTACTGCTTGCAGGACTTACTGCACCCGGAGGGGAGCTAATAATCTTGGCGGGGAAAACGTATATCACACTGTCACCATAGAAAAGCCTACAGACACCGTGATGATGGTGGCCAATAAGACCGGCTGGACTCCTGTTTACTTCAAAAGGCTGTTGACTCAGTGGCCATCATGGTCCTTGATCACCATTGACCCTGGACTGTCTGGGAGTTGAGCGGGCAGGACTCTGACACCTGGTGCTGTTTTTACGTTAATTCAGGGGCCTAATTGAAGAAAGAGCAGACTACTGGTCAGAGCATCTAGGCTGGCAGAAACGGTCAGCCTAAGGTGGCCGAACAAATGTGGGGCGGGGTGAAACCGGCCCCCACAGCGTCTCTGCACATCTCTTTCCTGGACCCTTAAAGGTCATTAGAATCTATAACACTTCCAATGCTGGTGCTCAGGCGGACGAGCAGGGAGGCAGGGGTCCTGGGGCCAATCAACGTCACCTGGAGGCTGCTGGGGAGAAGTTCTGACCCTCGTCCCCTGGTATGAGGGCTCCCAACTCAGCACTCAGCAGTTACAGAAGAAGGGTCTGCACCCTCAGCACTCCAAGAATGAGGAACGGGACAAAAGGCAGAGGAGGGGTTTGTCCCCAGCAAAGCCCATTAAAAATCCCTGGGAGATAAAAATAGAATCTGGGCAATAAAGTCAAGTCTGACCTTTTTTATCCTTTGTGCTTTGTCTAATTTCACGTGCTCCTAGGGTCCCACATGCAGAGGTTCCACACCCGGCACTTGAGACCAGATTTCCTAGTGCAGAATGGCTGGGTCGACACCTCAGCTCCTGGGGCCCAGTGCAGACTCCGAGATATAGAGCCTGAGCTGCAGCCAACCCGGCCCTCGAGTGCTCCGCCCCCTCCCTCCCACTGACTCTGACAGGATCTCTACACAGCAGCCCAGCCCACAGCCCACAGGGTAGTGCATGCTCTCACCTCTCCATTCTCTGTTTAAAATATAAAGTTTCCTTTGCTTGTGAACCAAACTCAGTCTCGATCTGTTGGCCCCAATGACACTGGGCAGGGGGACACTTGTTGGGGTCCACTCTGGAGGATCAGTAACAGAAATTGAGACTATTGTAACTTCAATGAACAGATGTGTGAGCCAAACTGTAGTTAACATAGAACAGTTTATAAGGCTCGGGTAAAGTAAGATGTTTCTAACACTTCCATTTGATATTTCCATCACTTTATTATAAGCAAGTTCAGTGAAAAGGTTTGTCTTATTTGTCAGGTCAATATTAGAGAAATGAAGTGATTTCTTTCCAAGGATGTACACCTAATAATCTTGGTTAAAGCTTCAATCTTGTTTTAAATGCTTTTCCATTGAAAATGATACCTCTCTTTCAGCTCCCCCATTTCTGAGAAGTATAAAATCTTATAATTTATTATTACCAAAGGGGAAAGGTGGGAGGAGGGATAAATTAACAGTTTGGAATTAACACACACACACTGCTATGTATAAAATAGATCATCAACAAGGAACTACTGTATAGCACAGGGAACTACACTCAATATTTTGCAATAACCTATAAGGGGAAATAATCGGAAAAAGAATAGATATTTTTATTGACATCATCTATCAATGACAGTTAAAGTGTAACCTAAGGGAAGCCGGTGGTGAGTGCTTCTGACCCTGAAGACTTCAATCATCTAAAGTTTGGACTCTGCCTACTTCCCAAGGCCCTTAATGAACATATGTGTAGCCGTAGCTTAAAAAATTCCCCAGTTTGGGTTTCGGGGAGACACTGATTTTGAAAAAGCCCTGGTGTTCTCCTTACATGAATGGGACTCTTCCTACTGCTAAAACATGTCTGTCACACACAGAGGATGGTATACCGTCTGATTGGGAAGAGTTTGGAAAAGGCATCTCATCTCCTCATCTCCTGGTGCTCGGGTTCACCCCTCCAGCGTCTTTACTAACAGTCTCCCCACTTGGAGATGTCAGCACTGTCAACATCCTGTTGCGTACAGTTTGGAATTTGTCCAGAGGATGAAGCGGAAGGATGAGGAACAATGAGAGACAAGTCCTAGGTGTTCAGACAGGCACATGTCACTCTAATTTCCAATCAGGAAGACGAATTGACCAAAGGCTAGGGTTGCCCATGGAAACAGTATAGGGCTTGAGGAAATCCCACTGCTTTGTGGCCAGTTCCCATAAACACAAGTTGAACAATGGAACTCAGGGACAGTAAAATTCACGAAACTGCAGAGTTGAAAATATCTATCACTGAAAAATGTCTTGAGGAAAGTCAGAGAAAAGGATTGGTAAGCAAGGGAGAATGGCAGGAAAGGGATTTGAGGAGGTAGAAAGGACTCGCCATTAAGCACAAGAAAAGGGGCTGAACATTGCCAACATTGCAGTTGGCCAAAAAGGCTGTATGCATTTTTTTTCTGTATATATTCAAGAAAAGGGCATACACTTTTTTAGCCAACCAAACAGGTGGGCACTGGAAATCAATACTACAAAAGATATCACTTCGCATCAGTCAGAAGAGCCATCCTCATAAAGTGTAAACACCAGAAATGCAGGACAGGGCAAGGAGAAGAGGGAGCCCTGTGAGGCTTATAGTGGAAATGTATATTGCCAACGGCCATTCTGGAGAAGTGTATTGTGTTTACTAAAGCATCTAAAAAATGAGCTACAGAGCATAGGGCACTTGCACTCATGGGCGTATGTCTTGGGAGAAACAAAAATCGAGAGGACACAGGCACCCCAATGTTTACTGCCTCTCTGTTTAAAAGATCCTCGACTAGGATATAACTTAAATGTCTCTGGAGGGAAAAAATGGATAGAGATGTGGTACTTATGTAGAGTGGAATATTACTCAGCCTGGAAATCAATGAAATATGGCCAGTTGTAACAACTCCGGAGGAGTTACGTATGATCATTCTAAGTGACATAATTCAAAAAGAAAAAGACACATATCATAAGATATCACTTAAAGGTGGAATCCAAAATGGCTACACATGAAATAAATTACAAAACAAAAACATAGTCAAGTATGTAGAAAACACGCATAAGGCTGCTAAACGGGAAAGGTGGGGAGGGGTGAGGCATCATCCAGGAGGTTGAAATTAGCAAAGATACCATTCCAAATACCAAACTGATAATCAACAAGGCCTACACGGTAGCTAAAAGAACTGCACTCAGCACACTCAAGTTACCGGAAAAGAATATATATGACTGGTAAGAATCTGAAAAAGAATTTATTGATGTCTCTCTGTATGTGAATCAAGTGGATGTACAGCAGCAAGAAACAGAGCTTTGAAAATCAGCTGTAACCAATATAGTAATAAATTGAAAAAAATAAACGACAGAGAGAAAGAGAAAACCTCTTACAACTTTTCCTCAGGGACGGTGATGCAACATGGATTGAACACATCTAGACCCACAGCAGGATGAGACATAAGGCTGGAAACTGTTCGTGCTAAGAGAAATGTGAGGTTGGGTGAGGAAATGCACACCCTTTAAAGTAATACTACCTGGTACCCATTCAATGGGTCCCAAATCTGCAGGTTCAAGCGATCTTCCTACAGCTAAAACATGCATGGAAAACCCAGAGAACTGTACACCATGCGATCGGGAGATGTGTCTAAAATGCACCTCATTTATCCTCTCCTGGTGCTCCTGTTCATCATTCCAGCCACGTTACTTAGAATCTCCCCACTTAGAGAATCAGCACATTTAAACTTCTGTTTCACACATTTTGCAAATTGTGAGGAGGATGAACGGGAAGAGGGGGAACCAATGAGAGAATAGTTGTAGGGGTTTGGACGGGCACATGTCACTCTAATTTCCCATTAAGAATAAGAATTAAAAAAAGGCTCAGCCCGCCTCGCCGGAGCCAAAATAGGGCCTGAAGCAATCCTGCGGCTTTGAGGCCAGCTCACAAAAGAGCAACTTAAAAAATGGAGCTCAGGGTCACTGCAATTCACAAACCTGCAGAGTTATAAATGAAAACTAACGTCCAAAAATATGTTGAGGTAAGGCAAAGAAGAGGATCTGAATGCAAGACAGAATTGCAAGAAACAGATTTCAAGAGATAGATTGGACTCGTCTTTAAAGCACATGAAAAGCGGCAGAATTTCGACAATGATGCAGTTGGCCCAAAAGGGAGTATGCATTTTTTCCTGAATATATCCAGGAAAAAACGCATACGCACTTTATGGGCAACCAAGCAAGCAAGCAATGCAAATGTGCACAACAAAGAAGTCTCATTTCCCACCGGTCAAAAGGGCCATCCGAAAAAATTGTAAAAACCAGAAATGCAGGACAGGCCATGGAGAACAGGGAGCCTTTATACGCTGATGGACAGTGTGTGAACTGCCGAGAGCCACTCTGGAGAAGTGTATGGTGGTTCCTAAATCATCTAAAACACAGAGCTACAGAGCATAGGGCACTTCCAATCATGGAAGTATATCTAGGGAAGTCTAAAAATCAACAAGACACAAGCACACCACAGTTTAGGGCTACTCTGTTTACAAGAACCTCAACTTCAGTACACCTTAAATATCCCAGGAAAGAGAACAATGGATAAAGAAAATGTGGTACTTATGTACAATGGAATATCTCTTCACCATGAAATCAATGTAATAAGGCTAGTAGAAGGATAAAGAGTGGATTTAGGTCCGATAATACTACTTGAAATAAGTCAAACAGAAAAAGAAACATATCATAAGATATCACTTATAGAGGGAGGATAAATATGGCTGCACAAAAAATGAATTACAAAACAGAACAGTGTCTCACATTTAGAAAACACACTTATGTCAGCTTAAGGGGAAAGGAGAGGTGGGGTGATGCATAAAACCAGAGTTTGAAATTAGCACAGATACCGTTCAATAAACCAAATAGGTATTAGACAAGATCTACACCTTGCTCAATGAACTGGCCTCAACACACCCTATACACCGCAGAGAAATATATCTGAGTAATAAGAATCTTAAAACCCATGTATTGATATATCTCCATAAGGGAATCAAGTGTGTGCAGAGCGGCCAAACACAGCAGTGAAAATGAGCTAAACCCCATTATAGAAATAAATTTTAAAACAAAAACGTAGAAACAATGAAAGAGAGAAAAATTCTTACAAAATTTGCTCAGGGGCTGTGATGCAACCTGGAATGACCACATATAAACCCACAGCTGGATAAGACATAAGGCTGGACACTTGGGGCTGAGAGGATTGGTGAGCTTTGGTGAGCAACTGCCGAAAGTTTAATGCAATACTTCATGCTACTCATTTCAAGGGTCCCTACACTCCAGGTTGAAGGGAATCTTCCTACAGCTAAACCATGCATGGGAAATCCAGCAGATGGTATACCATATGATCGGGAAAGGTTTCTAAAACGCACCTCATTTTCCTCTCCTGGGGCTCCGGATCAACATTCCAGCCACTTTACTAACAACATCCCCACATGGAGAGTCAATGCCTTTAAGTTCCGGTATCGCACAGTCTGCAGTTAGTGCGGAGGATGAATGGGAATAGGGGGAACCAGTGAGAAAATAGCTGTAGCGGTTTCAATGGGCACATGTCACTCTAATTTCACATCAGGAAGAAGAATTAACCAAAGGCAGAGCAAGGCGCCCCAGAAGAAGAATAGGGCATGAAAATATCCTGTGGATATGAGGCAAGATCACAAAAATAAGAGCTGAAAAATGGAGCTAAGGGCCACTGCAATTCAAAAACCTGCAGAGTTATAAAGGCCAACTATTTTCCAAAAGTATATTGAGGTAAGGCTATGAAGAGGGACTGACAGCAAGGCAGAATTGCAGGAAACCGATTTCAAGAGGTAGACAAGAATTGCATTGACAACAAATGAAAAGACTCAGAACGTCGACAATGATGCACTTGGCCAAAAAGGGCGCATGCGTTTTTTCCTGAATATATTCAGGAAGAAACGCATATGCACTTTCTGGCCAACCAAGCATGCTTGCAAAGGAAATCTGCACTACAATGAAGTCTCACTTCCCCCCGGTTAAAAGGGCCATCTGAAAAAAGTGTAAAATCCAGAAAGGTAGGACAGGCCATGGAGAACTGGGAGCCTTGTTATGCTGGTGGGCGGGATGTAAATTGCCAACAGCCACACTGGAGAAGTGTATGGTGTTTCCTGAAACATCTAAAACACAAAGCAACAGAGCCTAGGGCAATTCCACTTATGGTCCTATAGCTTAGGGAAATTAAAATCAAAAAGACACAGCCACCCCAAAGTTTGGGACGGCTCTGTTTACAAGAACCTCGTTTACGGTACAAGTTCAATATCGCAGAAAGCGAAAAATGGATAAAGAAGTTGTGGTACTTACGTACAATGCAATATCACTCAGCAATGAAATCTATGTCATCAGGCCCGTAGCAGCATAATGAGTGGATTCAGGTACGATGATTCTAAGTGAAATAAGTCACAGAGAAAAAGAAACATCATAAGATATCACTACTACACGGAATGTAAACTTGGCTACACAGGAACTGAATTACAAAACAGAACAGGGTCTCAGATGTAGAAAACCAACATATGCTTGCTTAAGGGGAAAGTTGAGTTGGGGTGCTGCATAAAACCAGAGATTGAAATTAGCACAGATACCGTTCCATAAGCCAAATATGTAATAGACAAGAGCTACTCCTTGCTCAACCAAGTGGACTCTACACCCCATATTAAACGCCTAAGAATATAGCTGACTAGTACGTATCTTAAAACATATGGATTTATATGTCTCCGAAAGAGAATCAGGCGTGTGTACAGCGGCATAAACGCAGCAGTGATAGGATTGGTGAGGTTCGGTGAGCAAATGCAGACCCTTTGAAGTCATATTGCATGGTACCAATTCCATGGGTCTCAACTCTCCAGGTTTAAGGGATTCTTCCTTCACCTAAAACATGCATGTGGAACCCAGAGTATGATCCACCGTGTGATCGGGAAACGTGTTCAAATGTGTCTCAGGTTTCGTCCCCTGGTACTCGGGTGCAACATTCCAGACACTTTACTAACACTCTCCCCACTTGGAGAGTCAGTGCCTTTAACCTCCTGTTTGGCCCAGTTTGCAATTTCTGCGGAAAATGAACAGGAATAGGGAGAACCAATGAGAGACTAGCTAGAGGTGTCTGGACGGGCAAATTTAACTCTCATTTCCCACCAGAAAGAGGAATTAACCAAAGGCTCAGCGTGCCAGGCCAGAACCACACCAGGGCCTGAAGCAAGACTGCGGTGTTGCGGCCAGCTCACAAGAAAGCGAGTTGAAGAAAGGAGCTCAGGGGCACTGTCATTCACAAACCTGCAGAGTTATAAATGACAGCTATTGTCCAAAAATATATTGAAATAAGGCTGCCAAGAGGACTTGAAAGCGGGGCAGAATTGCAGGAAACCGATTTCAGGAGGTAGACTGGAATTGCATGTAAAGCATAGGAAAAGAGGCAGAACGTCCACAATGATGCACTTGGCCAAAAAGTGCGTATGCGTTTTTTCCTGAATATATTCAGGAAAAAACGCATACGCCCTTTTTGGCCAACCAAGCAAGCTTGCAAAGGAAATCTGCACTACAATGAAGTCTCACTGCCCCCCGGTCAAAAGGGCCATCTGAAAAAAGTGTAAAATCCAGAAAGGCAGGACAGGCCATGGAGAATTGGGAGCCTTGTTATGCTGATGGGCGGGATGTAAATTGCCAACAGCCACTCTGGAGAAGTGTATGGTGTTTCCTGAAACATCTACAAAACAAAGCAACAGAGCCTAGGGCACTTCCACTTATGGTCCTATAGCTTAGGGAAATTAAAATCAAAAAGACACAGCCACCCCAAATTTTAGGACGGCTCTGTTTACAAGAACGTCGTTTACAGTACAAATTCAATATCACAGAAAGTGAAAAATGAATAAAGAAGTTGTGGTACTTACATACAATGCAATATCACTCAGCAATGAAATCTATGTCATCAGGTCCGTAGCAGCATAATAAGTGGATTCAGGTACGATGATTCTAAATGAAATAAGTCTCACAGAAAAAGACACATCATAAGATGTCACTACTACACGGAATGTAAACTTGTCTACACAGGAACTGAATTACAAAACAGAACAGTGTCTCAAATGGAGAAAACAAACTTATGCTTGCTTAAGGGGAAAGGTGAGTTGGGGTGCTGCATAAAACCAGAGATTGAAATTAGCACAGATACCGTTCCATAAGCCAAATATGTAATAGACATGAGCTACTCCTTGCTCAACGAAGTGGACTCATCGCCCCATATTAAACGCCTAAGAATATACCTGACAAGTAAGAATCTTAAAACCTATGGATTTATATGTCTCCGAAAGAGAATCAAACGTGTGTACAGCGGCATAAACGCAGCAGTGATAGGATTGGTGAGGTTCGGTGAGCAAATGCAGACCCTTTGAAGTCATATTGCATGGTACCCATTCCATGGGTCTCAACTCTCCAGGTTTAAGGGATTCTTCCTTCAGCTAAAACATGCATGTGGAACCCAGTGTATGATCCACCGTGTGATCGGGAAACGTGTTCAAATGTGTCAGTTTTCGTCCCCTGGTACTCGGGTGAAACATTCCAGACGCTTTACTAACACTCTCCCCACTTGGAGAGTCAGTGCCTTTAACCTCCTGTTTGGCCCAGTTTGCAATTTCTGCGGAAAATGAACAGGAATAGGGAGAACCAATGAGAGACTAGCTGGAGGTGTATGGACGGGCAAATTTAACTCTCATTTCCCACCAGGAAGAGGAATTAACCAAAGGCTCAGCGTGCCATGCCGGAACCACACTAGGGCCTGAAGCAAGGTTGTGGTGTTGCGGCCAGCTCACAAGAAAGCGAGTTGAAGAAAGGAGCTCAGGGGCACTGTCATTCACAAACCTGCAGAGTTATAAATGACAGCTATCGTCCAAAAATATATTGAAGTAAGGCTGCCAAGAGGACTTGAAAGCAGGGCAGAATTACAGGAAACCGATTTCAGGAGGTAGACTGGAATTGCATGTAAAGCATAGGAAAAGAGGCAGAACGTCCACAATGATGCACTTGGCCAAAAAGGGCGTATACGTTTTTTCCTGAGGAAAAAACGCATACGCCCTCTTTGGCCAACCAAGCAAGCTTGCAAAGGAAATCTGCACTACAATGAAGTGTCACTGCCCCCCAGTCAAAAGGGCCATCTGAAAAAAGGGTAAAATCCAGAAAGGCAGGACAGGCCATGGAGAACTGGGAGCCTTGTTATGCTGATGGGCGGGATGTAAATTGCCAACAGCCACTCTGGAGAAGTGTATGGTGTTTCCTGAAACATCTACAAAACAAAGCAAGAGAGCCTAGGGCACTTCCACTTATGGTCCTATAGCTTAGAGAAATTAAAATCAAAAAGACACAGCCACCCCAAAGTTTGGGACAGCTCTGTTTACAAGAACCTCCTTTAAGGTACAAGTTCAATATCACAGAAAGCGAAAAATGGATAAAGAAATTGTGGTACCTACGTACAATGCAATATCACTTAGCAATGAAATCTATGTCATCAGGCCAGTAGCAGCACAATGAGTGGATTAAGGTACGATGATTCTAAGTGAAATAAGTCACACAGAAAAAGAAACATCATAAGATATCACTACTACACGGAATGTAAACTTGGCTACACAGGAATTGAATTACAAAACAGAACAGGGTCTCAAATGTAGAAAACCAACTTATGCTTTCTTAAGGGGAAAGGTGAGTTGGGGTGATGCATAAAACCAGAGATTGAAATTAGCACAGATACCGTTCCATAAGCCAAATATGTAATAGACAAGAGCTACTCCTTGCTCAACCAAGTGGACTCTACACACCATATTAAACGCCTAAGAATATAGCTGACTAGTAGGTATCTTAAAACCTATGGATTTATATGTCTCCGGAAGAGAATCAAGCGTGTGTACAGCGGCATAAACGCAGCAGTGATAGGATTGGTGAGGTTCGGTGAGCAAATGCAGACCCTTTGAAGTCATATTGCATGGTACCCATTCCATGGGTCTCAACTCTCCAGGTTTAAGGGATTCTTCCTTCAGCTAAAACATGCATGTGGAACCCAGAGTATGATCCACCGTGTACTCGGGAAACGTGTTCAAATGTGTCTCAGGTTTCGTCCCCTGGTACTCGGGTGCAACATTCCAGACGCTTTACTAACACTCTCCCCACTTGGAGAGTCAGTGCCTTTAACCTCCTGTTTGGCCCAGTTTGCAATTTCTGCGGAAAATGAACAGGAATAGGGAGAACCAATGAGAGACTAGCTGGAGGTGTCTGGACGGGCAAATTTAACTCTCATTTCCCACCAGGAAGAGGAATTAACCAAAGGCTCACCGTGCCATGCCAGAAACACACTAGGGCCCGAAGCAAGGCTGCGGTGTTGCGGCCAGCTCACAAGAAAGCGAGTTGAAGAAAGGAGCTCAGGGGCACTGTCATTCACAAACCTGCAGAGTTATAAATGACAGCTATCGTCCAAAAATATATTGAAGTAAGGCTGCCAAGAGGACTTGAAAGCGGGGCAGAATTGCAAGAAACCGATTTCAGGAGGTAGACTGGAATTGCATGTAAAGCATAGGAAAAGAGGCAGAACGTCCACAATGATGCACTTGGCCAAAAAGGGCGTATGCGTTTTTTCCTGAATATATTCAGGAAAAAACGCATACGCCCTTTTTGACCAACCAAGCAAGCTTGCAAAGGAAATCTGCACTACAATGAAGTCTCACTGCCCCCTGGTCAAAAGGGCCATCTGAAAAAAGTGTAAAATCCAGAAAGGCAGGACAGGCCATGGAGAATTGGGAGCCTTGTTATGCTCATGGGCGGGATGTAAATTGCCAACATCCACTCTGGAGAAGTGTATGGTGTTTCCTGAAACATCTACAAAACAAAGCAACAGAGCCTAGGGCACTTCCACTTATGGTCCTATAGCTTAGGGAAATTAAAATCAAAAAGACACAGCCACCCCAAAGTTTGGGACGGCTCTGTTTACAAGAACTTCGTTTACGGTACAAGTTCAATATCACAGAAAGGAAAAAATGGATAAAGAAGTTGTGGTACTTACGTACAATGCAATATCACTCAGCAATGAAATCTATGTCATCAGGCACATAGCAACATAATGAGTGGATTCAGGTACGATGATTCTAAGTGAAATAAGTCACACAGAAAAAGAAACATCATAAGTTATCACTACTACACGGAATGTAAACTTGGCTACCCAGGAATTGAATTACAAAACAGAACAGGGTCTCAAATGTAGAAAACCAACTTATGCTTGCTTAAGGGGAAAGGTGAGTTGGGGTGATGCATAAATCCAGAGATTGAAATTAGCACAGATACCACTCCATAAGCCAAATATGTAATAGACAAGAGCTACTCCTTGCTCAACCAAGTGGACTCTACACCCCATATTAAACGCCTAAGAATATAGCTGACTAGTAAGTATCTTAAAACCTATGGATTTATATGTCTCCGAAAGAGAATCAAGCGTGTGTACAGCGGCATAAACGCAGCAGTGATAGGATTGGTGAGGTTCGGTGAGCAAATGCAGACCCTTTGAAGTCATATTGCATGGTACCCATTCCATGGGTCTCAACTCTCCACGTTTAAGGGATTCTACCTTCAGCTAAAATATGCATGTGGAACCCAGAGTATGATCCACAGTGTGATTGGGAATCGTGTTCAAATGTGTCTTAGGTTTCGTCCCCTGGTACTCGGGTGCAACATTCCAGACGCTTTACTAACCCTCTCCCCACTTGGAGAGTCAGTGCCTTTACCCTCCTGTTTGGCCCACTTTGCAATTTCTGCGGAAAATGAACAGGAATAGGGAGAACCAATGAGAGACTAGCTGGAGGTGTCTGGACGGGCAAATTTAACTCTCATTTCCCACCAGGAAGAGGAATTAACCAAAGGCTCAGCGTGCCATGCCAGAACCACACTAGGGCCTGAAGCAATCCTGCTGTGTTGCGGCCAGCTCACAAGAAAGCGAGTTGAAGAAAGGAGCTCAGGGGCACTGTCATTCACAAACCTGCAGAGTTATAAATGACACCTATTGTCCAAAAATATATTAAAGTAAGGCTGCCAAGAGGACTTGAAAGCGGGGCAGAATTGCAGGAAACCGATTTCAGGAGGTAGACTGGAATTGCATGTAAAGCATAGGAAAAGAGGCAGAACGTCCACAATGATGCACTTGGCCAAAAAGTGCATATGCGTTTTTTCCTGAATATATTCAGGAAAAAACGCATACGCCCTTTTTGGCCAACCAAGCAAGCTTGCAAAGGAAATCTGCACTACAATGAAGTCTCACTGCCCCCCGGTCAAAAGGGCCATCTGAAAAAAGTGTAAAATCCAGAAAGGCAGTACAGGCCATGGAGAACTGAGAGCCTTGTTATGCTCATGGGCGGGATGAAAATTGCCAACAGCCACTCTGGAGAAGTGTATGGTGTTTCCTGAAACATCTAAAAAACAAAGCAACAGAGACTAGGGCACTTCCACTTATGGTCCTATAGCTTAGGGAAATTAAAATCAAAAAGACACAGCCACCCCAAAGTTTGGGACGGGACTGTTTACAAGAACATCATTTACGGTACAAGTTCAATATCACACAAAGTGAAAAATGGATAAAGAAGTTGTGGTACTTACGTACAATGCAATATCACTCAGCAATGAAATCTATGTCATCAGGCCCATAGCAGCATAATGAGTGGATTCAGGTACGATGATTCTAAGTGAAATAAGTCACACAGAAAAAGAAACATCATAAGATATCACTACTACACGGAATGTAAACTTGGCTACACAGGAACTGAATTACAAAACAGAACAGGGTCTCAAATGTAGAAAACCAACTTATGCTTGCTTAAGGGGAAACGTGTGTTGGGGTGCTGCATAAAATCAGAGATTGAAATTAGCACAGATACCGTTCCATAAGCCAAATATGTAATAGACATGAGCTACTCCTTGCTCAACGAAGTGGACTCAACGCCCCATATTAAACGCCTAAGAATATACCTGACAAGTAAGAATCTTAAAACCTATGGATTTATATGTCTCCGAAAGAGAATCAAAAGTGTATACAGCGGCATAAACAAAGCAGTGATAGGATTGGTGAGGTTCGGTAAGCAAATGCAGACCCTTTGAAGTCATATTGCATGGTACCCTTCCCATGGGTCTCAACTCTCCAGGTTTAAGGGATTCTTCCTTTAGCTAAAACATGCATGTGGAACCCAGTGTATGATCCACCGTGTGATCGGGAGACGTGTTCAAATGTGTCAGTTTTCGTCCCCTGGTACTCGGGTGCAACATTCCAGACGCTTTACTAACACTCTCCCCACTTGGAGAGTCAGTGCCTTTAACCTCCTCTTTGGCCCAGTTTGCAATTTCTGCGGAAAATGAACAGGAATAGGGAGAACCAATGAGAGACTAGCTGGAGGTGTCTGGACGGGCAAATTTAACTCTCATTTCCCACCAGGAAGAGGAATTAACCAAAGGCTCAGCGTGCCGTGCTGGAACGACCCTAGGGCCTGAAGCAATCCTGCGGTGTTGCGGCCAGCTCACAAGAAAGCGAGTTGAAGAAAGGAGCTCAGGGGCACTGTCATTCACAAACCTGCAGAGTTATAAATGACAGCTATCGTCCAAAAATATATTGAAGTAAGGCTGCCAAGAGGACTTGAAAGCGGGGCAGAATTGCAGGAAACCGATTTCAGGAGGTAGACCGGAATTGCATGTAAAGCATAGGAAAAGAGGCAGAACGTCCACAATGATGCACTTGGCCAAAACGGGCATATGCGTTTTTTCCTCAGGAAAAAAAGCATACGCACTTTTTGGCCAACCAAGCAAGCTTGCAAAGGAAATCTGCACTACAATGAAGTCTCACTGCCCCCGGGTCAAAAGGGCCATCTGAAAAAAGTGTAAAATCCAGAAAGGCAGGACAGGCCATGGAGAACTGGGAGCCTTGTTATGCTGATGGGCGGGATGTAAATTGCCAACAGCCACTCTGGAGAAGTGTATGGTGTTTCCTGAAACATCTAAAAAACAAAGCAACAGAACCTAGGGCACTTCCACTTATGGTCCTATAGCATAGGGAAGTTAAAATCAAAAAGACACAGCCACCCCAAAGTTTGGGATTGCTCTGTTTACAAGAACTTTGTTTACGGTACAAGTTCAATATCACAGAAAGTGAAAAATGAATAAAGAAGTTGTGGTACTTACGTACAATGCAATATCACTCAGCAATGAAATCTATGTCATCAGGCCCATAGCAGCATAATGAGTGGATTCAGGTACGATGATTCTAAGTGAAATAAGTCACACAGAAAAAGAAACATCATAAGATATCACTACTACATGGAATGTAAACTTGGCTACACAGGAACTGAATTACAAAACAGAACAGGGTCTCAAATGTAGAAAACCAACTTATGCTTGCTTAAGGGGAAAGGTGAGTTGGGGTGCTGCATAAAACCAGAGATTGAAATTAGCACAGATACCGTTCCATAAGCCAAATATGTAATAGACATGAGCTACTCCTTGCTCAACGAAGTGGACTCAATGCCCCATATTAAACGCCTAAGAATATACCTGACAAGTAAGAATCTTAAAACCTATGGATTTATATGTCTCCGAAAGAGAATCAAGCGTGCGTACAGCGGCATAAACGCAGCAGTGATAGGATTGGTGAGGATCGGTGAGCAAATGCAGACCCTTTGAAGTCATATTGCATGGTACCCATTCCATGGGTCTCAACTCTCCAGGTTTAAAGGATTCTTCCTTCAGCTAAAACAGCATGTGGAACCCAGAGTATGATCCACCATGTGATTGCGAAAGGTGTTCAAATGTGACTCAGTTTTCGTCCCCCTGTACTCGGGTGAAACATTCCAGACGCTTTAATAACACTCTCCCCACTTGGAGAGTCAGTGCCTTTAACCTCCTGTTTGACCCAGTTTGCAATTTCTGCGGAAAATGAACAGGAATAGAGAGAACCAATGAGAGACTAGCTGTAGGTGTCTGGACGGGCAAATTTAACTCTCATTTCCCACCAGGAAGAGGAATTAAACAAAGGCTCAGCGTGCCGTGCCGGAACCACACTAGGGCCTGAAGAAATCCTGCGGTGTTGCGGCCAGCTCAAAAGAAAGCGAGTTGAAGAAAGGAGCTCAGGGGCACTGTCATTCACAGACCTGCAGAGTTATAAATGACAGCTATCGTCCAAAAATATATTGAAGTAAGGCTGCCAAGAGGACTTGAAAGCGGGGCAGAATTGCAGGAAACCGATTTCAGGAGGTAGACTGGAATTGCATGTAAAGCATAGGAAAAGAGGCAGAACGTCCACAATGATGCACTTGGCCAAAAAGGGCGTGTGCGTTTTTTCCTGAATATATTCAGGAAAAAACGCACACGCCCTTTTTTGTCAACCAAGCAAGCTTACAAAGGAAATCTGCACTACAATGAAGTCTCACTGCCCCCTGGTCAAAAGGGTCATCTGAAAAAAGTATAAAATCCAGAAAGGCAGGACAGGTCATGGAGAACTGGGAGCCTTGTTATGCTGATGTGCGGGATGTAAATTGCCAACAGCCACTCTGGAGAAGTGTATGGTGTTTCCTGAAACATCTAAAAAACAAAGCAACAGAGCCTAGGGCACTTCCACTTATGGTCCTATAGCTTAGGGAAATTAAAATCAAAAAGACACAGCCAACCCAAAGTTTGGGACGGCTCTGTTTACAAGAACCTCGTTTACGGTACAAGTTCAATATCGCAGAAAGCGAAAAATGGATAAAGAAGTTGTGGTACTTACGTACAATGCAATATCACTCAGCAATGAAATCTATGTCATCAGGCCCGTAGCAGCATAATGAGTGGATTCAGGTACGATGATTCTAAGTGAAATAAGTCACACAGAAAAAGAAACATCATAAGATATCACTACTACATGGAATGTAAACTTGTCTACACAGGAACTGAATTACAAAACAGAACAGGTTCTCAAATGGAGAAAACCAACTTATGCTTCCTTAAGGGGAAAGGTGAGTTGGGGTGCTGCATAAAACCAGAGATTGAAATTAGCACAGATACCGTTCCATAAGCCAAATATGTAATAGACATGAGCTACTCCTTGTTCAACGAAGTGGACTCAACGCCCCTTATTAAACGCCTAAGAATATACCTGACAAGTAAGAATCTTAAAACCTATGGATTTATATGTCTCCGAAAGAGAATCAAACGTGTGTACAGCGGCATAAACGCAGCAGTGATAGGATTGGTGAGGTTCGGTGAACAAATGCAGACCCTTTGAAGTCATATTGCATGGTACCCATTCCATGGTTCTCAACTCTCCAGGTTTAAGGGATTCTTCCTTCAGCTAAAACATGCATGTGGAACCCAGTGTATGATCCACCGTGTGATCGGGAAACGTGTTCAAATGTATCAGTTTTCGTCCCCTGGTATTCGGGTGCAACATTCCAGACGCTATACTAACTCTCTCCCCACTTGGAGAGTCAGTGCCTTTAACCTCCTGTTTGGCTCAGTTTGCAATTTCTACGGAAAATGAACAGGAATAGGGAGAACCAATGAGAGACTAGCTGGAGGTGTATGGACGGGCAAATTTAACTCTCATTTCCCACCAGGAAGAGGAATTAACCAAAGGCTCAGCGTGCCGTGCCGGAACCACACTAGGGCCTGAAGCAATCCTGCGGTGTTGCGGCCAGCTCAGAAGAAAGCGAGTTGAAGAAAGGAGTTCAGGGGCACTGTCATTCACAGACCTTCAGAGTTATAAATGACAGCTATCGTCCAAAAATATATTGAAGTAAGGCTGCCAAGAGGACTTGAAAGGGGGGGCAGAATTGCAGGAAACCGATTTCAGGAGGTAGACTGGAATTGCATGTAAAGCATAGGAAAAGAGGCAGAACGTCCACAATGATGCACTTGGCCAAAAAGGGCGTATGCGTTTTTTCCTGAATATATTCAGGAAAAAACGCATACGCCCTTTTTGGCCAACCAAGCAAGCTTGCAAAGTAAATCTGCACTACAATGAAGTCTCACTGCCCCCCGGTCAAAAGGGCCATCTGAAAAAAGGGTAAAATCCAGAAAGGCAGGACAGGCCATGGAGAACTGGGAGCCTTGTTATGCTGATGGGTGGGATGTAAATTGCCAACAGCCACTCTGGAGAAGTGTATGGTGTTTCCTGAAACATCTACAAAACAAAGCAAGAGAGCCTAGGGCACATCCACTTATGGTCCTATAGCTTAGAGAAATTAAAATCAAAAAGACACAGCCACCCCAAAGTTTGGGACAGCTCTGTTTACAAGAACCTCCTTTAAGGTACAAGTTCAATATCACAGAAAGCGAAAAATGGATAAAGAAATTGTGGTACCTACGTACAATGCAATATCACTCAGCAATGAAATCTATGTCATCAGGCCCATAGCAGCACAATGAGTGGATTCAGGTACAATGATTCTAAGTGAAATAAGTCACACAGAAAAAGAAACATCATAAGATATCACTACTACACGGAATGTAAACTTGGCTACACAGGAACTGAATTACAAAACAGAACAGCGTCTCAAATGTAGAAAACCAACTTATGCTTGCTTAAGGGGAAAGGTGAGTTGGGGTGCTGCATAAAACCAGAGATTGAAATTAGCACAGATACCGTTCCATAAGCCAAATATGTAATAGACATGAGCTACTCCTAGCTCAACGAAGTGGACTCAACGCCCCATATTAAACGCCTAAGAATATAGCTGACTAGTAAGAATCTTAAAACCTATGGATTTATATGTCTCCGAAAGAGAATCAAGCGTGTGTACAGCGGCATAAACGCAGCAGTGATAGGATTGGTGAGGTTCGGTGAGCAAATGCAGACCCTTTGAAGTCATATTGCATGGTACCCATTCCATGGGTCTCAACTCTCCAGGTTTAAGGGAATCTGCCTTCAGCTAAAACATGCATGTGGACCCCAGAGTATGATACACCGTGTGATCGGGAAACGTGTTCAAATGTGTCAGTTTTCGTCCCCTGGTACTCGGGTGAAACATTCCAGACGCTTTACTAACACTCTCCCCACTTGGAGAGTCAGTGCCTTTAACCTCCTGTTTGGCCCAGTTTGCAATTTCTGTGGAAAATGAACAGGAATAGGGAGAACCAATGAGAGACTAGCTGGAGGTGTCTGGACGGGCAAATTTAACTCTCATTTCCCACCAGGAAGAGGAATTAACCAAAGGCTCAGCGTGCCGTGCCGGAACCACACTAGGGCCTGAAGCAATCCTGCGGTGTTGCGGCCAGCTCAGAAGAAAGCGAGTTGAAGAAAGGAGTTCAGGGGCACTGTCATTCACAGACCTTCAGAGTTATAAATGACAGCTATCGTCCAAAAATATATTGAAGTAAGGCTGCCAAGAGGACTTGAAAGGGGGGGCAGAATTGCAGGAAACCGATTTCAGGAGGTAGACTGGAATTGCATGTAAAGCATAGGAAAAGAGGCAGAACGTCCACAATGATGCACTTGGCCAAAAAGGGCGTATGCGTTTTTTCCTGAATATATTCAGGAAAAAACGCATACGCCCTTTTTGGCCAACCAAGCAAGCTTGCAAAGTAAATCTGCACTACAATGAAGTCTCACTGCCCCCCGGTCAAAAGGGCCATCTGAAAAAAGGGTAAAATCCAGAAAGGCAGGACAGGCCATGGAGAACTGGGAGCCTTGTTATGCTGATGGGTGGGATGTAAATTGCCAACAGCCACTCTGGAGAAGTGTATGGTGTTTCCTGAAACATCTACAAAACAAAGCAAGAGAGCCTAGGGCACATCCACTTATGGTCCTATAGCTTAGAGAAATTAAAATCAAAAAGACACAGCCACCCCAAAGTTTGGGACAGCTCTGTTTACAAGAACCTCCTTTAAGGTACAAGTTCAATATCACAGAAAGCGAAAAATGGATAAAGAAATTGTGGTACCTACGTACAATGCAATATCACTCAGCAATGAAATCTATGTCATCAGGCCCATAGCAGCACAATGAGTGGATTCAGGTACAATGATTCTAAGTGAAATAAGTCACACAGAAAAAGAAACATCATAAGATATCACTACTACACGGAATGTAAACTTGGCTACACAGGAACTGAATTACAAAACAGAACAGCGTCTCAAATGTAGAAAACCAACTTATGCTTGCTTAAGGGGAAAGGTGAGTTGGGGTGCTGCATAAAACCAGAGATTGAAATTAGCACAGATACCGTTCCATAAGCCAAATATGTAATAGACATGAGCTACTCCTAGCTCAACGAAGTGGACTCAACGCCCCATATTAAACGCCTAAGAATATAGCTGACTAGTAAGAATCTTAAAACCTATGGATTTATATGTCTCCGAAAGAGAATCAAGCGTGTGTACAGCGGCATAAACGCAGCAGTGATAGGATTGGTGAGGTTCGGTGAGCAAATGCAGACCCTTTGAAGTCATATTGCATGGTACCCATTCCATGGGTCTCAACTCTCCAGGTTTAAGGGAATCTGCCTTCAGCTAAAACATGCATGTGGACCCCAGAGTATGATACACCGTGTGATCGGGAAACGTGTTCAAATGTGTCAGTTTTCGTCCCCTGGTACTCGGGTGAAACATTCCAGACGCTTTACTAACACTCTCCCCACTTGGAGAGTCAGTGCCTTTAACCTCCTGTTTGGCCCAGTTTGCAATTTCTGTGGAAAATGAACAGGAATAGGGAGAACCAATGAGAGACTAGCTGGAGGTGTCTGGACGGGCAAATTTAACTCTCATTTCCCACCAGGAAGAGGAATTAACCAAAGGCTCAGCGTGCCGTGCCGGAACCACACTAGGGCCTGAAGCAATCCTGCGGTGTTGCGGCCAGCTCAAAAGAAAGCGAGTTGAAGAAAGGAGCTCAGGGGCACTGTCATTCACAAACATGCAGAGTTATAAATGACAGCTATCGTCCAAAAATATATTGAAGTAAGGCTGCCAAGAGGACTTGAAAGCGGGGCAGAATTGCAGGAAACCGATTTCAGGAGGTAGACTGGAATTGCATGTAAAGCATAGGAAAAGAGGCAGAACGTCCACAATGATGCACTTGGCCAAAACGGGCATATGCGTTTTTTCCTCAGGAAAAAAAGCATACGCCCTTTTTGGCCAACCAAGCAAGCTTGCAAAGGAAATCTGCACTACAAAGAAGTCTCACGGCCCCCCGGTCAAAAGGGCCATCTGACAAAATTGTAAAATCCAGAAAGGCAGGACAGGCCATGGAGAACTGGGAACATTGTTATGCTGATGGCCGGGATGTAAATAGCCAACAGCCACTCTGGAGAAGTGTATGGTGTTTCCTGAAACATCTAAAAAACAAAGCAACAGAGCCTAGGGCACTTCCACTTATGGTCCTATAGCTTAGGGAAATTAAAATCAAAAAGACACAGCCACCCCAAAGTTTGGGACGGCTCTGTTTACAAGAACTTCGTTTACGGTACAAGTTCAATATCACAGAAAGTGAAAAATGGATAAAGAAGTTGTGGTACTTACGAACAATGCAATATCACTCAGCAATGAAATCTATGTCATCAGGCCCATAGCAGCATAATGAGTGGATTCAGGTACGATGATTTTAAGGGAAATAAGTCACACAGAAAAAGAAACATCATAAGATATCACTACTACACGGAATGTAAACTTGGCTACACAGGAACTGAATTACAAAACAGAACAGGGTCTCAAGTGTAGAAAACCAACTTATGCTTGCTTAAGGGGAAAGGTGAGTTGGGGTGCTGCATAAAACCAGAGATTGAAATTAGCACAGATACCGTTCCATAAGCCAAATATGTAATAGACATGAGCTACTCCTTGCTCAACGAAGTGGACTCAACGCCCCATATTAAACGCCTAAGAATATACCTGACAAGTAAGAATCTTAAAACCTATGGATGTATATGTCTCCGAAAGAGAATCAAGCGTGTGTACAGCGGCATAAACGCAGAAGTGATAGGATTGGTGAGGTTTGGTGAGCAAATGCAGACCCTTTGAAGTCATATTGCATGGTACCCATTCCATGGGTCTCAACTCTCCAGGTTTAAGGGATTCTTCCTTCAGCTAAAACATGCATGTGGAACCCAGAGTATGATCCACCGTGTGATCGGGAAACGTGTTCAAATGTGTCTCAGTTTTCTTCCCCTGGTACTCGGGTGCAACATTCCAGACGCTTTACTAACACTCTCCCCACTTGGAGAGTCAGTGCCTTTCACCTCCTGTTTGGCCCAGTTTGCAATTTCTGTGGAAAATGAACAGGAATAGGGAGAACCAATGAGAGACTAGCTGGAGGTGTCTGGACGGGCAAATTTAACTCTCATTTCCCACCAGAAAGAGGAATTAACCAAAGGCTCAGCGTGCCGTGCCGGAACAACACTAGGGCCTGAAGCAATCCTGCGGTGTTGCGGGCAGCTCACAAGAAAGCGAGTGGAAGAAAGGAGCTCAGGGGCACTGTCATTCACAGACCTGCAGAGTTATAAATGACAGCTATCATCCAAAAATATATTGAAGTAAGGCTGCCAAGAGGACTTGAATGCGGGGCAGAATTGCAGGAAACTGATTTCAGGAGGTAGACTGGAATTGCATGTAAAGCATAGGAAAAGAGGCAGAACGTCCACAATGATGCACTTGGCCAAAAAGGGCGTATGCGTTTTTTCCTGAATATATTCAGGAAAAAACGCACACGCCCTTTTTGGCCAACCAAGCAAGCTTGCAAAGGAAATCTGCACTATAATGAAGTCTCACTGCCCCCCGGTCAAAAGGGTCATCTGACAAAAGTGTAAAATCCAGAAAGGCAGGACAGGCCATGGAGAACTGGGAGCCTTGTTATGCTGATGGGCGGGATGTAAATTGCCAACAGCCACTCTGGAGAAGTGTATGGTGTTTCCTGAAACATCTAAAAAACAAAGCAACAGAGCCTAGGGCACTTCCACTTATGGTCCTATAGCTTAGGGAAATTAAAATCAAAAAGACACAGCCACCTCAAAGTTTGGGACGGCTCTGTTTACAAGAACCTCGTTTACGGTACAAATTCAATATCACAGAAAGTGAAAAATGGATAAAGAAGTTGTGGTACTTACATACAATGCAATATCACTCAGCAATGAAATCTATGTCATCAGGCCCGTAGCAGCATAATGAGTGGATTCAGGTACGATGATTCTAAGTGAAATAAGTCACAGAGAAAAAGAAACATCATAAGATATCACTACTACACGGAATGTAAACTTGGCTACACAGGAACTGAATTACAAAACAGAACAGGGTCTCAAATGTAGAAAACCAACATATGCTTGCTTAAGGGGAAAGTTGAGTTGGGGTGCTGCATAAAACCAGAGATTGAAATTAGCACAGATACCGTTCCATAAGCCAAATATGTAATAGACAAGAGCTACTCCTTGCTCAACCAAGTGGACGCTACAACCCATATTAAACGCCTAAGAATATAGCTGACTAGTACGTATCGTAAAACATATGGATTTATATGTCTCCGAAAGAGAATCAGGCGTGTGTACAGCGGCATAAACGCAGCAGTGATAGGATTGGTGAGGTTCGGTGAGCAAATGCAGACCCTTTGAAGTCATATTGCATGTTACCAGTTCCATGGGTCTCAACTCTCCAGGTTTAAGGGATTCTTCCTTCACCTAAAACATGCATGTGGAACCCAGAGTATGATCCACCGTGTGATCGGGAAACGTGTTCAAATGTGTCTCAGGTTTCGTCCCCTGGTACTCGGGTGCAACATTCCAGACGCTTTACTAACACTCTCCCCACTTGGAGAGTCAGTGCCTTTAACCTCCTGTTTGGCCCAGTTTGCAATTTCTGCGGAAAATGAACAGGAATAGGGAGAACCAATGAGAGACTAGCTGGAGGTGTCTGGACGGGCAAATTTAACTCTCATTTCCCACCAGGAAGAGGAATTAACCAAAGGCTCAGCGTGCCAGGCCAGAACCACACCAGGGCCTGAAGCAAGAGTGCGGTGTTGCGGCCAGCTCACAAGAAAGCGAGTTGAAGAAAGGAGCTCAGGGGCACTGTCATTCACAAACCTGCAGAGTTATAAATGACAGCTATCGTCCAAAAATATATTGAAATAAGGCTGCCAAGAGGACTTGAATCTGGGGCAGAATTGCAGGAAACCGATTTCAGGAGGTAGACTGGAATTGCATGTAAAGCATAGGAAAAGAGGCAGAACGTCCACAATGATGCACTTGGGCAAAAAGGGCGTATGCGTTTTTTCCTGAATATATTTCCTGAATATATTCCGGAAAAAACGCATACGTCCTTTTTGGCCAACCAAGCAAGCTTGCAAAGGAAATCTGCACTATAATGAAGTCTCACTGCCCCCCGGTCAACAGGGCCATGTGACAAAAGTGTAAAATCCAGAAAGGCAGGACAGGCCATGGAGAACTGGGAGCCTTGTTATGCTGATGGGTGGGATGTAAATTGCCAACAGCCACTCTGGAGAAGTGTATGGTGTTTCCTGAAACATCTACAAAACAAAGCAAGAGAGCCTAGGGCACATCCACTTATGGTCCTATAGCTTAGAGAAATTAAAATCAAAAAGACACAGCCACCCCAAAGTTTGGGACAGCTCTGTTTACAAGAACCTCCTTTAAGGTACAAGTTCAATATCACAGAAAGCGAAAAATGGATAAAGAAATTGTGGTACCTACGTACAATGCAATATCACTCAGCAATGAAATCTATGTCATCAGGCCCGTAGCAGCACAATGAGTGGATTCAGGTACAATGATTCTAAGTGAAATAAGTCACACAGAAAAAGAAACATCATAAGATATCACTACTACACGGAATGTAAACTTGGCTACACAGGAACTGAATTACAAAACAGAACAGGGTCTCAAATGTAGAAAACCAACTTATGCTTGCTTAAGGGGAAAGGTGAGTTGGGGTGCTGCATAAAACCAGAGATTGAAATTAGCACAGATACCGTTCCATAAGCCAAATATGTAATAGACATGAGCTACTCCTAGCTCAACGAAGTGGACTCAACGCCCCATATTAAACGCCTAAGAATATAGCTGACTAGTAAGAATCTTAAAACCTATGGATTTATATGTCTCCGAAAGAGAATCAAGCGTGTGTACAGCGGCATAAACGCAGCAGTGATAGGATTGGTGAGGTTCGGTGAGCAAATGCAGACCCTTTGAAGTCATATTGCATGGTACCCATTCCATGGGTCTCAACTCTCCAGGTTTAAGGGAATCTGCCTTCAGCTAAAACATGCATGTGGACCCCAGAGTATGATACACCGTGTGATCGGGAAACGTGTTCAAATGTGTCAGTTTTCGTCCCCTGGTACTCGGGTGCAACATTCCAGACGCTTTACTAACACTCTCCCCACTTGGAGAGTCAGTGCCTTTAACCTCCTGTTTGGCCCAGTTTGCAATTTCTGTGGAAAATAAACAGGAATAGGGAGAACCAATGAGAGACTAGCTGGAGGTGTCTGGACGGGCAAATTTAACTCTCATTTCCCACCAGGAAGAGGAATTAACCAAAGGCTCAGCGTGCCGTGCAGGAACCACACTAGGGCCTGAAGCAATCCTGCGGTGTTGCGGCCAGCTCAAAAGAAAGCAAGTTGAAGAAAGGAGCTCAGGGGCACTGTCATTCACAAACCTGCAGAGTTATAAATGACAGCTATCGTCCAAAAATATATTGAAGTAAGGCGGCCAAGAGGACTTGAAAGCGGGGCAGAATTGCAGGAAACCGATTTCAGGAGGTAGACTGGAATTGCATGTAAAGCATAGGAAAAGAGGCAGAACGTCCACAATGATGCACTTGGCCAAAACGGGCATATGCGTTTTTTCCTCAGGAAAAAAAGCATACGCACTTTTTGGCCAACCAAGCAAGCTTGCAAAGGAAATCTGCACTACAAAGAAGTCTCACGGCCCCCCGGTCAAAAGGGCCATCTGACAAAAGTGTAAAATCCAGAAAGGCAGGACAGGCCATGGAGAACTGGGAACATTGTTATGCTGATGGCCGGGATGTAAATAGCCAACAGCCACTCTGGAGAAGTGTATGGTGTTTCCTGAAACATCTAAAAAACAAAGCAACAGAGCCTAGGGCACTTCCACTTATGGTCCTATAGCTTAGGGAAATTAAAATCAAAAAGACACAGCCACCCCAAAGTTTGGGACGGCTCTGTTTACAAGAACTTCGTTTACGGTACAAGTTCAATATCACAGAAAGTGAAAAATGGATAAAGAAGTTGTGGTACTTACGAACAATGCAATATCACTCAGCAATGAAATCTATGTCATCAGGCCCATAGCAGCATAATGAGTGGATTCAGGTACGATGATTTTAAGGGAAATAAGTCACACAGAAAAAGAAACATCATAAGATATCACTACTACACGGAATGTAAACTTGGCTACACAGGAACTGAATTACAAAACAGAACAGGGTCTCAAGTGTAGAAAACCAACTTATGCTTGCTTAAGGGGAAAGGTGAGTTGGGGTGCTGCATAAAACCAGAGATTGAAATTAGCACAGATACCGTTCCATAAGCCAAATATGTAATAGACATGAGCTACTCCTTGCTCAACGAAGTGGACTCAACGCCCCATATTAAACGCCTAAGAATATACCTGACAAGTAAGAATCTTAAAACCTATGGATGTATATGTCTCCGAAAGAGAATCAAGCGTGTGTACAGCGGCATAAACGCAGAAGTGATAGGATTGGTGAGGTTTGGTGAGCAAATGCAGACCCTTTGAAGTCATATTGCATGGTACCCATTCCATGGGTCTCAACTCTCCAGGTTTAAGGGATTCTTCCTTCAGCTAAAACATGCATGTGGAACCCAGAGTATGATCCACCGTGTGATCGGGAAACGTGTTCAAATGTGTCTCAGTTTTCTTCCCCTGGTACTCGGGTGCAACATTCCAGACGCTTTACTAACACTCTCCCCACTTGGAGAGTCAGTGCCTTTAACCTCCTGTTTGGCCCAGTTTGCAATTTCTGTGGAAAATGAACAGGAATAGGGAGAACCAATGAGAGACTAGCTGGAGGTGTCTGGACGGGCAAATTTAACTCTCATTTCCCACCAGAAAGAGGAATTAACCAAAGGCTCAGCGTGCCGTGCCGGAACAACACTAGGGCCTGAAGCAATCCTGCAGTGTTGCGGGCAGCTCACAAGAAAGCGAGTTGAAGAAAGGAGCTCAGGGGCACTGTCATTCACAGACCTGCAGAGTTATAAATGACAGCTATCATCCAAAAATATATTGAAGTAAGGCTGCCAAGAGGACTTGAATGCGGGGCAGAATTGCAGGAAACTGATTTCAGGAGGTAGACTGGAATTGCATGTAAAGCATAGGAAAAGAGGCAGAACGTCCACAATGATGCACTTGGCCAAAAAGGGCGTATGCGTTTTTTCCTGAATATATTCAGGAAAAAACGCATACGCCCTTTTTGGCCAACCAAGCAAGCTTGCAAAGGAAATCTGCACTATAATGAAGTCTCACTGCCCCCCGGTCAAAAGGGTCATCTGACAAAAGTGTAAAATCCAGAAAGGCAGGACAGGCCATGGAGAACTGGGAGCCTTGTTATGCTGATGGGCGGGATGTAAATTGCCAACAGCCACTCTGGAGAAGTGTATGGTGTTTCCTGAAACATCTAAAAAACAAAGCAACAGAGCCTAGGGCACTTCCACTTATGGTCCTATAGCTTAGGGAAATTAAAATCAAAAAGACACAGCCACCTCAAAGTTTGGGACGGCTCTGTTTACAAGAACCTCGTTTACGGTACAAATTCAATATCACAGAAAGTGAAAAATGGATAAAGAAGTTGTGGTACTTACATACAATGCAATATCACTCAGCAATGAAATCTATGTCATCAGGCCCGTAGCAGCATAATGAGTGGATTCAGGTACGATGATTCTAAGTGAAATAAGTCACAGAGAAAAAGAAACATCATAAGATATCACTACTACACGGAATGTAAACTTGGCTACACAGGAACTGAATTACAAAACAGAACAGGGTCTCAAATGTAGAAAACCAACATATGCTTGCTTAAGGGGAAAGTTGAGTTGGGGTGCTGCATAAAACCAGAGATTGAAATTAGCACAGATACCGTTCCATAAGCCAAATATGTAATAGACAAGAGCTACTCCTTGCTCAACCAAGTGGACGCTACAACCCATATTAAACGCCTAAGAATATAGCTGACTAGTACGTATCGTAAAACATATGGATTTATATGTCTCCGAAAGAGAATCAGGCGTGTGTACAGCGGCATAAACGCAGCAGTGATAGGATTGGTGAGGTTCGGTGAGCAAATGCAGACCCTTTGAAGTCATATTGCATGTTACCAATTCCATGGGTCTCAACTCTCCAGGTTTAAGGGATTCTTCCTTCACCTAAAACATGCATGTGGAACCCAGAGTATGATCCACCGTGTGATCGGGAAACGTGTTCAAATGTGTCTCAGGTTTCGTCCCCTGGTACTCGGGTGCAACATTCCAGATGCTTTACTAACACTCTCCCCACTTGGAGAGTCAGTGCCTTTAACCTCCTGTTTGGCCCAGTTTGCAATTTCTGCGGAAAATGAACAGGAATAGGGAGAACCAATGAGAGACTAGCTGGAGGTGTCTGGACGGGCAAATTTAACTCTCATTTCCCACCAGAAAGAGGAATTAACCAAAGGCTCAGCGTGCCAGGCCAGAACCACACCAGGGCCTGAAGCAAGAGTGCGGTGTTGCGGCCAGCTCACAAGAAAGCGAGTTGAAGAAAGGAGCTCAGGGGCACTGTCATTCACAAACCTGCAGAGTTATAAATGACAGCTATCGTCCAAAAATATATTGAAATAAGGCTGCCAAGAGGACTTGAAACTGGGGCAGAATTGCAGGAAACCGATTTCAGGAGGTAGACTGGAATTGCATGTAAAGCATAGGAAAAGAGGCAGAACGTCCACAATGATGCACTTGGGCAAAAAGGGCGTATGCGTTTTTTCCTGAATATATTTCCTGAATATATTCCGGAAAAAACGCATACGTCCTTTTTGGCCAACCAAGCAAGCTTGCAAAGGAAATCTGCACTATAATGAAGTCTCACTGCCCCCCGGTCAACAGGGCCATCTGACAAAAGTGTAAAATCCAGAAAGGCAGGACAGGCCATGGAGAACTGGGAGCCTTGTTATGCTGATGGGCTGGATGTAAATTGCCAACAGCCACTCTGGAGAAGTGTATGGTGTTTCCTGAAACATCTAAAAAACAAAGCAACAGAGCCTAGGGCACTTCCACTTATGGTCCTATAGCTTAGGGAAATTAAAATCAAAAAGACACAGCCACCCCAAAGTTTGGGACGGCTCTGTTTACAAGAACCTCGTTTACGGTACAAATTCAATATCACAGAAAGTGAAAAATGGATAAAGAAGTTGTGGTACTTACATACAATGCAATATCACTCAGCAATGAAATCTATGTCATCAGGCCCGTAGCAGCATAATGAGTGGTTTCAGGTACGATGATACTAAGTGAAATAAGTCACAGAGAAAAAGAAACATCATAAGATATCACTACTACACGGAATGTAAACTTGGCTACACAGGAACTGAATTACAAAACAGAACAGGGTCTCAAATGTAGAAAACCAACTTATGCTTGCTTAAGGGGAAAGTTGAGTTGGGGTGCTGCATAAAACCAGAGATTGAAATTAGCACAGATACCGTTCCATAAGCCAAATATGTAATAGACAAGAGCTACTCCTCGCTCAAAGAAGTGGACTCTACACACCATATTAAACGCCTAAGAATATAGCTGACTAGTAAGTATCTTAAAACCTATGGATTTATATGTCTCCGAAAGAGAATCAAGCATGTGTACAGTGGCATAAACGCAGCAGTGATAGGATTGGTGAGGTTCGGTGAGCAAATGCAGACCCTTTGAAGTCATATTGCATGGTACCCATTCCATGGGTCTCAACTCTCCAGGTTTAAGGGATTCTTCCTTCAGCTAAAACATGCATGTGGAACCCAGAGTATGATCCACCGTGTACTCGGGAAACGTGTTCAAATGTGTCTCAGGTTTCGTCCCCTGGTACTCGGGTGCAACATTCCAGATGCTTTACTAACACTCTCCCCACTTGGAGAGTCAGTGCCTTTAACCTCCTGTTTGGCCCAGTTTGCAATTTCTGCGGAAAATGAACAGGAATAGGGAGAACCAATGAGAGACTAGCTGGAGGTGTATGGACGGGCAAATTTAACTCTCATTTCCCACCAGTAAGAGGAATTAACCAAAGGCTCACCGTGCCATGCCAGAACCACACTAGGGCCTGAAGCAAGGCTGCGGTGTTGCGGCCAGCTCACAAGAAAGCGAGTTGAAGAAAGGAGCTCAGGGGCACTGTCATTCACAAACCTGCAGAGTTATTAATGACAGGTATCGTCCAAAAATATATTGAAGTAAGGCTGCCAAGAGGACTTGAAAGCGGGGCAGAATTGCAGGAAACCGATTTCAGGAGGTAGACTGGAATTGCATGCAAAGCATAGGAAAAGAGGCAGAAGGTCCACAATGATGCACTTGGCCAAAAAGGGCGTATGCGTTTTTTCCTGAATATATTCAGGAAAAAACGCATACGCACTTCTTGGCCAACCAAGCAAGCTTGAAAAGGAAATCTGCACTACAATGAAGTCTCACTGCCCCCCCCCCCCCGTCAAAAGGGCCATCTGACAAAAGTGTAAAATCCAGAAAGGCAGGAAAGGCCATGGAGAACTGGGAGCCTTGTTATGCTGATGGGCGGGATGTAAATTGCCAACAGCCACTCTGGAGAAGTGTATGGTGTTTCCTGAAACATCTAAAAAACAAAGCAACAGAGCCTAGGGCACTTCCACTTATGGTCCTATAGCTTAGGGAAATTAAAATCAAAAAGACACAGCCACCTCAAAGTTTGGGACGGCTCTGTTTACAAGAACCTCGTTTACGGTACAAATTCAATATCACAGAAAGTGAAAAATGGATAAAGAAGTTGTGGTACTTACATACAATGCAATATCACTCAGCAATGAAATCTATGTCATCAGGCCCGTAGCAGCATAATGAGTGGATTCAGGTACGATGATTCTAAGTGAAATAAGTCACAGAGAAAAAGAAACATCATAAGATATCACTACTACACGGAATGTAAACTTGGCTACACAGGAACTGAATTACAAAACAGAACAGGGTCTCAAATGTAGAAAACCAACATATGCTTGCTTAAGGGGAAAGTTGAGTTGGGGTGCTGCATAAAACCAGAGATTGAAATTAGCACAGATACCGTTCCATAAGCCAAATATGTAATAGACAAGAGCTACTCCTTGCTCAACCAAGTGGACGCTACAACCCATATTAAACGCCTAAGAATATAGCTGACTAGTACGTATCGTAAAACATATGGATTTATATGTCTCCGAAAGAGAATCAGGCGTGTGTACAGCGGCATAAACGCAGCAGTGATAGGATTGGTGAGGTTCGGTGAGCAAATGCAGACCCTTTGAAGTCATATTGCATGTTACCAATTCCATGGGTCTCAACTCTCCAGGTTTAAGGGATTCTTCCTTCACCTAAAACATGCATGTGGAACCCAGAGTATGATCCACCGTGTGATCGGGAAACGTGTTCAAATGTGTCTCAGGTTTCGTCCCCTGGTACTCGGGTGCAACATTCCAGATGCTTTACTAACACTCTCCCCACTTGGAGAGTCAGTGCCTTTAACCTCCTGTTTGGCCCAGTTTGCAATTTCTGCGGAAAATGAACAGGAATAGGGAGAACCAATGAGAGACTAGCTGGAGGTGTCTGGACGGGCAAATTTAACTCTCATTTCCCACCAGAAAGAGGAATTAACCAAAGGCTCAGCGTGCCAGGCCAGAACCACACCAGGGCCTGAAGCAAGAGTGCGGTGTTGCGGCCAGCTCACAAGAAAGCGAGTTGAAGAAAGGAGCTCAGGGGCACTGTCATTCACAAACCTGCAGAGTTATAAATGACAGCTATCGTCCAAAAATATATTGAAATAAGGCTGCCAAGAGGACTTGAAACTGGGGCAGAATTGCAGGAAACCGATTTCAGGAGGTAGACTGGAATTGCATGTAAAGCATAGGAAAAGAGGCAGAACGTCCACAATGATGCACTTGGGCAAAAAGGGCGTATGCGTTTTTTCCTGAATATATTTCCTGAATATATTCCGGAAAAAACGCATACGTCCTTTTTGGCCAACCAAGCAAGCTTGCAAAGGAAATCTGCACTATAATGAAGTCTCACTGCCCCCCGGTCAACAGGGCCATCTGACAAAAGTGTAAAATCCAGAAAGGCAGGACAGGCCATGGAGAACTGGGAGCCTTGTTATGCTGATGGGCTGGATGTAAATTGCCAACAGCCACTCTGGAGAAGTGTATGGTGTTTCCTGAAACATCTAAAAAACAAAGCAACAGAGCCTAGGGCACTTCCACTTATGGTCCTATAGCTTAGGGAAATTAAAATCAAAAAGACACAGCCACCCCAAAGTTTGGGACGGCTCTGTTTACAAGAACCTCGTTTACGGTACAAATTCAATATCACAGAAAGTGAAAAATGGATAAAGAAGTTGTGGTACTTACATACAATGCAATATCACTCAGCAATGAAATCTATGTCATCAGGCCCGTAGCAGCATAATGAGTGGTTTCAGGTACGATGATTCTAAGTGAAATAAGTCACAGAGAAAAAGAAACATCATAAGATATCACTACTACACGGAATGTAAACTTGGCTACACCGGAACTGAATTACAAAACAGAACAGGGTCTCAAATGTAGAAAACCAACTTATGCTTGCTTAAGGGGAAAGTTGAGTTGGGGTGCTGCATAAAACCAGAGATTGAAATTAGCACAGATACCGTTTCATAAGCCAAATATGTAATAGACAAGAGCTACTCCTCGCTCAAAGAAGTGGACTCTACACACCATATTAAACGCCTAAGAATATAGCTGACTAGTAAGTATCTTAAAACCTATGGATTTATATGTCTCCGAAAGAGAATTAAGCATGTGTACAGTGGCATAAACGCAGCAGTGATAGGATTGGTGAGGTTCGGTGAGCAAATGCAGACCCTTTGAAGTCATATTGCATGGTACCCATTCCATGGGTCTCAACTCTCCAGGTTTAAGGGATTCTTCCTTCAGCTAAAACATGCATGTGGAACCCAGAGTATGATCCACCGTGTACTCGGGAAACGTGTTCAAATGTGTCTCAGGTTTCGTCCCCTGGTACTCGGGTGCAACATTCCAGATGCTTTACTAACACTCTCCCCACTTGGAGAGTCAGTGCCTTTAACCTCCTGTTTGGCCCAGTTTGCAATTTCTGCGGAAAATGAACAGGAATAGGGAGAACCAATGAGAGACTAGCTGGAGGTGTATGGACGGGCAAATTTAACTCTCATTTCCCACCAGGAAGAGGAATTAACCAAAGGCTCACCGTGCCATGCCAGAACCACACTAGGGCCTGAAGCAAGGCTGCGGTGTTGCGGCCAGCTCACAAGAAAGCGAGTTGAAGAAAGGAGCTCAGGGGCACTGTCATTCACAAACCTGCAGAGTTATTAATGACAGGTATCGTCCAAAAATATATTGAAGTAAGGCTGCCAAGAGGACTTGAAAGCGGGGCAGAATTGCAGGAAACCGATTTCAGGAGGTAGACTGGAATTGCATGCAAAGCATAGGAAAAGAGGCAGAAGGTCCACAATGATGCACTTGGCCAAAAAGGGCGTATGCGTTTTTTCCTGAATATATTCAGGAAAAAACGCATACGCACTTCTTGGCCAACCAAGCAAGCTTGAAAAGGAAATCTGCACTACAATGAAGTCTCACTGCCCCCCCCCCCCCGTCAAAAGGGCCATCTGACAAAAGTGTAAAATCCAGAAAGGCAGGAAAGGCCATGGAGAACTGGGAGCCTTGTTATGCTGATGGGCGGGATGTAAATTGCCAACAGCCACTCTGGAGAAGTGTATGGTGTTTCCTGAAACATCTAAAAAACAAAGCAACAGAGCCTAGGGCACTTCCACTTATGGTCCTATAGCTTAGGGAAATTAAAATCAAAAAGACACAGCCACCCCAATGTTTGGGACAGCTCTGTTTACAAGAACCTCCTTTAAGGTACAAGTTCAATATCACAGAAAGTGAAAAATGGATAAAGAAGTTGTGGTACTTACGTACAATGCAATATCACTCAGCAATGAAATCTATGTCATCAGGCCCGTAGCAGCACAATGAGAGGATTCAGGTACGATGATTCTAAGTGAAATAAGTCACACAGAAAAAGAAACATCATAAGATATTACTACTACACATAATGTAAACTTGGCTACACAGGAACTGAATTACAAAACAGAACTGGGTCTCAAATGTAGAAAACCAACTTATGCTTGCTTAAGGGGAAAGGTGAGTTGGGGTGCTGCATAAAACCAGAGATTGAAATTAGCACATACACCGTTACATAAGCCAAATATGTAATAGACAAGAGCTACTCCTTGCTCAACGAAGTGGACTCAACACCCCATATTAAATGCCTAAGAATATACCTGACTAGTAAGTATCTTAAAATCTATAGATTTATATGTCTCCAAAAGAGAATCAAGCATGTGTACAGCAGCATAAACGCAACAGTGATAGGATTGGTGAGGATCGGTGAGCAAATGCAGACCCCTTAAGTCATAATGCATGGTACTCATTCCATGGGTCTCAACTCTCCAGGTTTAAGGGAATCTGCCTTCAGCTAAAACATGCATGTGGACCCCAGAGTATGATACACCGTGTGATCGGGAAACGTGTTCAAATGTGTCTCAGGTTTCGTCCCCTGGTACTCGGGTGCAACATTCCAGACGCTTTACTAACACTCTCCCCACTTGGAGAGTCAGTGCCTTTAATCTCCTGTTTGGCCCAGTTTGCAATTTCTGCGGAAAATGAACAGGAATAGGGAGAACCAATGAGAGACTAGCTGGAGGTGTCTGGACGGGCAAATTTAACTCTCATTTCCCACCAGGAAGAGGAATTAACCAAAGGCTCACCGTGCCATGCCAGAACCACACTAAGGCCTGAAACAAGGGTGCGGTGTTGCGGCCAGCTCACAAGAAAGCGAGTTGAAGAAAGGAGCTCAGGGGCACTGTCATTCACAAACCTGCAGAGTTATAAATGACAGCTATCGTCCAAAAATATATTGAAGTAAGGCTGCCAAGAGGACTTGAAAGCGGGGCAGAATTGCAGGAAACCGATTTCAGGAGGTAGACTGGAATTGCATGTAAAGCATACGAAAAGAGGCAGAACGTCCACAATGATGCCCTTGGCCAAAAAGGGCGTATACGTTTTTTCCTGAGGAAAAAACGCATACGCCCTCTTTGGCCAACCAAGCAAGCTTGCAAAGGAAATCTGCACTAAAATGAAGTGTCACTGCCCCCCAGTCAAAAGGGCCATCTGAAAAAAGGGTAAAATCCAGAAAGGCAGGACAGGCCATGGAGAACTGGGAGCCTTGTTATGCTGATGGGTGGGATGTAAATTGCCAACAGCCACTCTGGAGAAGTGTATGGTGTTTCCTGAAACATCTACAAAACAAAGCAAGAGAGCCTAGGGCACTTCCACTTATGGTCCTATAGCTTAGAGAAATTAAAATCAAAAAGACACAGCCACCCCAAAGTTTGGGACAGCTCTGTTTACAAGAACCTCCTTTAAGGTACAAGTTCAATATCACAGAAAGCGAAAAATGGATAAAGAAATTGTGGTACCTACGTACAATGCAATATCACTCAGCAATGAAATCTATGTCATCAGGCCCGTAGCAGCACAATGAGTGGATTCAGGTACAATGATTCTAAGTGAAATAAGTCACACAGAAAAAGAAACATCATAAGATATCACTACTACACGGAATATAAACTTGGCTACACAGGAATTGAATTACAAAACAGAACAGGGTCTCAAATGTAGAAAACCAACTTATGCTTTCTTAAGGGGAAAGGTGAGTTGGGGTGATGCATAAAACCTGAGATTGAAATTAGCACAGATACCGTTCAATAAGCCAAATATGTAATAGACAAGAGCTACTCCTTGCTCAACCAAGTGGACTCTACACCCCATATTAAACGCCTAAGAATATAGCTGACTAGTAAGTATCTTAAAACCTATGGATTTATATGTCTCTGAAAGAGAATCAAGCGTGTGTACAGCGGCATAAATGCAGCAGTGATAGGATTGGTGAGGTTCGGTGAGCAAATGCAGACCCTTTGAAGTCATATTGCATGGTACCCATTCCATGGGTCTCAATTCTCCAGGTTTAAGGGATTCTTCCTTCAGCTAAAACATGCATGTGGAACCCAGAGTATGATACACCGTGTACTCGGGAAACGTGTTCAAATGTGTCTCAGGTTTTGTCCCCTGGTACTCGGGTGCAACATTCCAGAAGCTTTACTAACACTCTCCCCACTTGGAGAGTCAGTGCCTTTAACCTCCTGTTTGGCCCAGTTTGCAATTTCTGCGGAAAATGAACAGGAATAGGGAGAACCAATGACAGACTAGCTGGAGGTGTCTGGACGGGCAAATTTAACTCTCATTTCCCACCAGGAAGAGGAATTAACCAAAGGCTCACCGTGCCATGCCAGAACCACACTAGGGCCTGAAGCAAGGCTGCGGTGTTGCGGCCAGCTCACAAGAAAGCGAGTTGAAGAAAGGAGTTCAGGGGCACTGTCATTCACAAACCTGCAGAGTTATAAATCACAGCTATCGTCCAAAAATATATTGAAGTAAGGCTGCCAAGAGGACTTGAAAGCGGGGCAGAATTGCAGGAAACCGATTTCAGGAGGTAGACTGGAATTGCATGTAAAGCATAGGAAAAGAGGCAGAACGTCCACAATGATGCACTTGGCCAAAAAGGGCGTATGCGTTTTTTCCTGAATATATTCAGGAAAAAACGCATACGCACTTTTTGGCCAACCAAGCAAGCTTGCAAAGGAAATCTGCACTACAATGAAGTCTCACTGCCCCCCGGTCAAAAGGGCCATCTGAAAAAAGTGTAAAATCCAGAAAGGCAGGACAGGCCATGGAGAATTGGGAGCCTTGTTATGCTGATGGGCGGGATGTAAATTGCCAACATCCACTCTGGAGAAGTGTATGGTGTTTCCTGAAACATCTACAAAACAAAGCAACAGAGCCTAGGGCACTTCCACTTATGGTCCTATAGCTTAGGGAAATTAAAATCAAAAAGACACAGCCACCCCAAAGTTTGGTACGGCTCTGTTTACGAGAACTTCGTTTACGGTACAAGTTCAATATCACAGAAAGTGAAAAATGGATAAAGAAGTTGTGGTACTTACGTGCAATGCAATATCACTCAGCAATGAAATCTATGTCATCAGGCACATAGCAACATAATGAGTGGATTCAGGTACGATGATTCTAAGTGAAATAAGTCACACAGAAAAAGAAACATCATAAGTTATCACTACTACACGGAATGTAAACTTGGCTACCCAGGAATTGAATTACAAAACAGAACAGGGTCTCAAATGTAGAAAACCAACTTATGCTTGCTTAAGGGGAAAGGTGAGTTGGGGTGATGCATAAAACCAGAGATTGAAATTAGCACAGATACCACTCCATAAGCCAAATATGTAATAGACAAGAGCTACTCCTTGCTCAACCAAGTGGACTCTACACCCCATATTAAACGCCTAAGAATATAGCTGACTAGTAAGTATCTTAAAACCTATGGATTTATATGTCTCCGAAAGAGAATCAAGCGTGTGTACAGCGGCATAAACGCAGCAGTGATAGGATTGGTGAGGTTCGGTGAGCAAATGCAGACCCTTTGAAGTCATATTGCATGGTACCCATTCCACGGGTCTCAACTCTCCAGGTTTAAGGGATTCTTCCTTCAGCTAAAACATGCATGTGGAACCCAGAGTATGATCCACAGTGTGATTGGGAAACGTGTTCAAATGTGTCTTAGGTTTCGTCCCCTGGTACTCGGGTGCAACATTCCAGACGCTTTACTAACCCTCTCCCCACTTGGAGAGTCAGTGCCTTTACCCTCCTGTTTGGCCCAGTTTGCAATTTCTGCGGAAAATGAACAGGAATAGGGAGAACCAATGAGAGACTAGCTGGAGGTGTCTGGACGGGCAAATTTAACTCTCATTTCCCACCAGGAAGAGGAATTAACCAAAGGCTCAGCGTGCCATGCCGGAACCACAGTAGTGCCTGAAGCAATCCTGCTGTGTTGCGGCCAGCTCACAAGAAAGCGAGTTGAAGAAAGGAGCTTAGGGGCACTGTAATTCACAAACCTGCAGAGTTATAAATGACACCTATTGTCCAAAAGTATATTGAAGTAAGGCTGCCAAGAGGACTTGAAAGCGGGGCAGAATTGCAGGAAACCGATTTCAGGAGGTAGACTGGAATTGCATGTAAAGCATAGGAAAAGAGGCAGACCGTCCACAATGATGCACTTGGCCAAAAAGGGCTTCTGCGTTTTTTCCTGAATATATTCAGGAAAAAAAGCATAAGCCCTTTTTGGCCAACCAAGCAAGCTTGCAAAGGAAATCTGCACTACAATGAAGTCTCACTGCCCCCCGGTCAAAAGGACCATCTGAAAAAAGTGTAAAACCCAGAAAGGCAGGACAGGCCATGGAGAACTGGGAGCCTTGTTATGCTGATGGGCGGGATGTAAATTGCCAACAGCCACTCTGGAGAAGTGTATGGTGTTTCCTGAAACATCTAAAAAACAAAGCAACAGAGCCTAGGGCACTTCCACTTATGGTCCTATAGCTTAGGGAAATTAAAATCAAAAAGACACAGCCACCCCAAAGTTTGGGACGGCTCTGTTCACAAGAACTTCGTTTATGGTACAAGTTCAATATCACAGAAAGTGAAAAATGGATAAAGAAGTTGTGGTACTTACGTACAATGCAATATCACTCAGCAATGAAATCTATGTCATCAGGCACATAGCAGCATAATGAGTGGATTCAGGTACGATGATTCTAAGTGAAATAAGTCACACAGAAAAAGAAACATCATAAGATATCACTACTACACGGAATGTAAACATGGCTACACAGGAACTGAATTACAAAACAGAACAGGGTCTCAAATGAAGAAAAACAACTTATGCTTGCTTAAGGAGGAAGGTGAGTTGGGGTGCTGCATAAAACCAGAGATTGAAATTAGCACAGATACCGTTCCATAAGCCAAATATGTAATAGACAAGAGCTACTCCTTGCTCAAAGAAGTGCACTCTACACACCATATTAAACGCCTAAGAATATAGCTGACTAGTAAGTATCTTAAAACCTATGGATTTATATGTCTCCGAAAGAGAATCAAGCATGTGTACAGCGGCATAAACGCAGCAGTGATAGGATTGGTGAGGTTCGGTGAGCAAATGCAGACCCTTTGAAGTCATATTGCATGGTACCCATTCCATGGGTCTCAACTCTCCAGGTTTAAGGGATTCTTCCTTCAGCTAAAACATGCATGTGGAACCCAGAGTATGATACACCGTGTGATCGGGAAACGTGTTCAAATGTGTCTCAGGTTTCGTCCCCTGGTACTCGGGTGCAACATTCCAGACGCTTTACTAACACTCTCCCCACTTGGAGAGTCAGTGCCTTTAACCTCCTGTTTGGCCCAGTTTGCAATTTCTGCGGAAAATGAACAGGAATAGGGAGAACCAATGAGAGACTAGCTGGAGGTGTCTGGACGGGCAAATTTAACTCTCATTTCCCACCAGGAAGAGGAATTAACCAAAGGCTCACCGTGCCATGCCAGAACCACACTAAGGCCTGAAACAAGGGTGCGGTGTTGCGGCCAGCTCACAAGAAAGCGAGTTGAAGAAAGGAGCTCAGGGGCACTGTCATTCACAAACCTGCAGAGTTATAAATGACAGCTATCGTCCAAAAATATATTGAAGTAAGGCTGCCAAGAGGACTTGAAAGCGGGGCAGAATTGCAGGAAACCGATTTCAGGAGGTAGACTGGAATTGCATGTAAAGCATACGAAAAGAGGCAGAACGTCCACAATGATGCCCTTGGCCAAAAAGGGCGTATACGTTTTTTCCTGAGGAAAAAACGCATACGCCCTCTTTGGCCAACCAAGCAAGCTTGCAAAGGAAATCTGCACTAAAATGAAGTGTCACTGCCCCCCAGTCAAAAGGGCCATCTGAAAAAAGGGTAAAATCCAGAAAGGCAGGACAGGCCATGGAGAACTGGGAGCCTTGTTATGCTGATGGGTGGGATGTAAATTGCCAACAGCCACTCTGGAGAAGTGTATGGTGTTTCCTGAAACATCTACAAAACAAAGCAAGAGAGCCTAGGGCACTTCCACTTATGGTCCTATAGCTTAGAGAAATTAAAATCAAAAAGACACAGCCACCCCAAAGTTTGGGACAGCTCTGTTTACAAGAACCTCCTTTAAGGTACAAGTTCAATATCACAGAAAGCGAAAAATGGATAAAGAAATTGTGGTACCTACGTACAATGCAATATCACTCAGCAATGAAATCTATGTCATCAGGCCCGTAGCAGCACAATGAGTGGATTCAGGTACAATGATTCTAAGTGAAATAAGTCACACAGAAAAAGAAACATCATAAGATATCACTACTACACGGAATATAAACTTGGCTACACAGGAATTGAATTACAAAACAGAACAGGGTCTCAAATGTAGAAAACCAACTTATGCTTTCTTAAGGGGAAAGGTGAGTTGGGGTGATGCATAAAACCTGAGATTGAAATTAGCACAGATACCGTTCAATAAGCCAAATATGTAATAGACAAGAGCTACTCCTTGCTCAACCAAGTGGACTCTACACCCCATATTAAACGCCTAAGAATATAGCTGACTAGTAAGTATCTTAAAACCTATGGATTTATATGTCTCTGAAAGAGAATCAAGCGTGTGTACAGCGGCATAAATGCAGCAGTGATAGGATTGGTGAGGTTCGGTGAGCAAATGCAGACCCTTTGAAGTCATATTGCATGGTACCCATTCCATGGGTCTCAATTCTCCAGGTTTAAGGGATTCTTCCTTCAGCTAAAACATGCATGTGGAACCCAGAGTATGATACACCGTGTACTCGGGAAACGTGTTCAAATGTGTCTCAGGTTTTGTCCCCTGGTACTCGGGTGCAACATTCCAGAAGCTTTACTAACACTCTCCCCACTTGGAGAGTCAGTGCCTTTAACCTCCTGTTTGGCCCAGTTTGCAATTTCTGCGGAAAATGAACAGGAATAGGGAGAACCAATGACAGACTAGCTGGAGGTGTCTGGACGGGCAAATTTAACTCTCATTTCCCACCAGGAAGAGGAATTAACCAAAGGCTCACCGTGCCATGCCAGAACCACACTAGGGCCTGAAGCAAGGCTGCGGTGTTGCGGCCAGCTCACAAGAAAGCGAGTTGAAGAAAGGAGTTCAGGGGCACTGTCATTCACAAACCTGCAGAGTTATAAATCACAGCTATCGTCCAAAAATATATTGAAGTAAGGCTGCCAAGAGGACTTGAAAGCGGGGCAGAATTGCAGGAAACCGATTTCAGGAGGTAGACTGGAATTGCATGTAAAGCATAGGAAAAGAGGCAGAACGTCCACAATGATGCACTTGGCCAAAAAGGGCGTATGCGTTTTTTCCTGAATATATTCAGGAAAAAACGCATACGCACTTTTTGGCCAACCAAGCAAGCTTGCAAAGGAAATCTGCACTACAATGAAGTCTCACTGCCCCCCGGTCAAAAGGGCCATCTGAAAAAAGTGTAAAATCCAGAAAGGCAGGACAGGCCATGGAGAATTGGGAGCCTTGTTATGCTGATGGGCGGGATGTAAATTGCCAACATCCACTCTGGAGAAGTGTATGGTGTTTCCTGAAACATCTACAAAACAAAGCAACAGAGCCTAGGGCACTTCCACTTATGGTCCTATAGCTTAGGGAAATTAAAATCAAAAAGACACAGCCACCCCAAAGTTTGGTACGGCTCTGTTTACGAGAACTTCGTTTACGGTACAAGTTCAATATCACAGAAAGTGAAAAATGGATAAAGAAGTTGTGGTACTTACGTGCAATGCAATATCACTCAGCAATGAAATCTATGTCATCAGGCACATAGCAACATAATGAGTGGATTCAGGTACGATGATTCTAAGTGAAATAAGTCACACAGAAAAAGAAACATCATAAGTTATCACTACTACACGGAATGTAAACTTGGCTACCCAGGAATTGAATTACAAAACAGAACAGGGTCTCAAATGTAGAAAACCAACTTATGCTTGCTTAAGGGGAAAGGTGAGTTGGGGTGATGCATAAAACCAGAGATTGAAATTAGCACAGATACCACTCCATAAGCCAAATATGTAATAGACAAGAGCTACTCCTTGCTCAACCAAGTGGACTCTACACCCCATATTAAACGCCTAAGAATATAGCTGACTAGTAAGTATCTTAAAACCTATGGATTTATATGTCTCCGAAAGAGAATCAAGCGTGTGTACAGCGGCATAAACGCAGCAGTGATAGGATTGGTGAGGTTCGGTGAGCAAATGCAGACCCTTTGAAGTCATATTGCATGGTACCCATTCCACGGGTCTCAACTCTCCAGGTTTAAGGGATTCTTCCTTCAGCTAAAACATGCATGTGGAACCCAGAGTATGATCCACAGTGTGATTGGGAAACGTGTTCAAATGTGTCTTAGGTTTCGTCCCCTGGTACTCGGGTGCAACATTCCAGACGCTTTACTAACCCTCTCCCCACTTGGAGAGTCAGTGCCTTTACCCTCCTGTTTGGCCCAGTTTGCAATTTCTGCGGAAAATGAACAGGAATAGGGAGAACCAATGAGAGACTAGCTGGAGGTGTCTGGACGGGCAAATTTAACTCTCATTTCCCACCAGGAAGAGGAATTAACCAAAGGCTCAGCGTGCCATGCCGGAACCACAGTAGTGCCTGAAGCAATCCTGCTGTGTTGCGGCCAGCTCACAAGAAAGCGAGTTGAAGAAAGGAGCTTAGGGGCACTGTAATTCACAAACCTGCAGAGTTATAAATGACACCTATTGTCCAAAAGTATATTGAAGTAAGGCTGCCAAGAGGACTTGAAAGCGGGGCAGAATTGCAGGAAACCGATTTCAGGAGGTAGACTGGAATTGCATGTAAAGCATAGGAAAAGAGGCAGACCGTCCACAATGATGCACTTGGCCAAAAAGGGCTTCTGCGTTTTTTCCTGAATATATTCAGGAAAAAAAGCATAAGCCCTTTTTGGCCAACCAAGCAAGCTTGCAAAGGAAATCTGCACTACAATGAAGTCTCACTGCCCCCCGGTCAAAAGGACCATCTGAAAAAAGTGTAAAACCCAGAAAGGCAGGACAGGCCATGGAGAACTGGGAGCCTTGTTATGCTGATGGGCGGGATGTAAATTGCCAACAGCCACTCTGGAGAAGTGTATGGTGTTTCCTGAAACATCTAAAAAACAAAGCAACAGAGCCTAGGGCACTTCCACTTATGGTCCTATAGCTTAGGGAAATTAAAATCAAAAAGACACAGCCACCCCAAAGTTTGGGACGGCTCTGTTCACAAGAACTTCGTTTATGGTACAAGTTCAATATCACAGAAAGTGAAAAATGGATAAAGAAGTTGTGGTACTTACGTACAATGCAATATCACTCAGCAATGAAATCTATGTCATCAGGCACATAGCAGCATAATGAGTGGATTCAGGTACGATGATTCTAAGTGAAATAAGTCACACAGAAAAAGAAACATCATAAGATATCACTACTACACGGAATGTAAACATGGCTACACAGGAACTGAATTACAAAACAGAACAGGGTCTCAAATGAAGAAAAACAACTTATGCTTGCTTAAGGAGGAAGGTGAGTTGGGGTGCTGCATAAAACCAGAGATTGAAATTAGCACAGATACCGTTCCATAAGCCAAATATGTAATAGACAAGAGCTACTCCTTGCTCAAAGAAGTGCACTCTACACACCATATTAAACGCCTAAGAATATAGCTGACTAGTAAGTATCTTAAAACCTATGGATTTATATGTCTCCGAAAGAGAATCAAGCATGTGTACAGCGGCATAAACGCAGCAGTGATAGGATTGGTGAGGTTCGGTGAGCAAATGCAGACCCTTTGAAGTCATATTGCATGGTACCCATTCCATGGGTCTCAACTCTCCAGGTTTAAGGGATTCTTCCTTCAGCTAAAACATGCATGTGGAACCCAGAGTATGATACACCGTGTGATCGGGAAACGTGTTCAAATGTGTCTCAGGTTTCGTCCCCTGGTACTCGGGTGCAACATTCCAGACGCTTTACTAACACTCTCCCCACTTGGAGAGTCAGTGCCTTTAACCTCCTGTTTGGCCCATTTTGCAATTTCTGCGGAAAATGAACAGGAATAGGGAGAACCAATGAGAGACTAGCTGGAGGTGTCTGGACGGGCAAATTTAACTCTCATTTCCCACCAGAAAGAGGAATTAACCAAAGGCTCAGCATGCCAGGCCAGAACCACACCAGGGCCTGAAGCAAGGCTGCGGTGTTGCGGCCAGCTCACAAGAAAGCGAGTTGAAGAAAGGAGCTCAGGGGCACTGTAATTCACAAACCTGCAGAGTTATAAATGACAGGTATCGTCCAAAAATATATTGAAATAAGGCTGCCAAGAGGACTTGAAAGCAGGGCAGAATTGCAGGAAACCGATTTCAGGAGGTAGACTGGAATTGCATGCAAAGCATAGGAAAAGAGGCAGAAGGTCCACAATGATGCACTTGGCCAAAAAGGGCGTATGCGTTTTTTCCTGAATATATTCAGGAAAAAACGCATACGCCCTTCTTGGCCAACCAAGCAAGGTTGCAAAGGAAATCTGCACTACAATGAAGTCTCCCTGCCCCCGGTCAAAAGGGCCATCTGAAAAAAGTGTAAAATCCAGAAAGGCAGTACACGCCATGGAGAACTGAGAGCCTTGTTATGCTCATGGGCGGGATGTAAATTGCCAACAGCCACTCTGGAGAAGTGTATGGTGTTTCCTGAAACATCTAAAAAGCAAAGCAACAGAGCCTAGGGCACTTCCACTTATGGTCCTATAGCTTAGGGAAATTAAAATCAAAAAGACACAGCCACCCCAAAGTTTGGGATGGCTCTGTTTACAAGAACTTCGTTTACGGTACAAGTTCAATATCACACAAAGTGAAAAATGGATAAAGAAGTTGTGATACTTACGTACAATGCAATATCACTCAGCAATGAAATCTATGTCATCAGGCCCATAGCAGCGTAATGAGTGGATTCAGGTACGATGATTCTAAGTGAAATAAGTCACACAGAAAAAGAAACATCATAAGATATCACTACTACACGGAATGTAAACTTCTCTACACAGGAACTGAATTACAAAACAGAACAGTGTCTCAAATGGAGAAAACAAACTTATGCTTGCTTAAGGGGAAAGGTGAGTTGGGGTGCTGCATAAAACCAGAGATTGAAATTAGCACAGATACCGTTCCATAAGCCAAATATGTAATAGACATGAGCTACTCCTTGCTCAACGAAGTGGACACAACGCCACATATTAAACGCCTAAGAATATACCTGACAAGTAAGAATCTTAAAACCTATGGATTTATATGTCTCCGAAAGAGAATCAAACGTGTGTACAGCGGCATAAACGCAGCAGTGATAGGATTGGTGAGGTTCGGTGAGCAAATGCAGACCCTTTGAAGTCATATTGCATGGTACCCATTCCATGGGTCTCAACTCTCCAGGTTTAAGGGATTCTTCCTTCAGCTAAAACATGCATGTGGAACCCAGTGTATGATCCACCGTGTCATCGGGAAACGTGTTCAAATGTGTCAGTTTTCGTCCCCTGGTACTCGGGTGAAACATTCCAGACGCTTTACTAACACTCTCCCCACTTGGAGAGTCAGTGCCTTTAACCTCCTGTTTGGCCCAGTTTGCAATTTCTGCGGAAAATGAACAGGAATAGGGAGAACCAATGAGAGACTAGCTGGAGGTGTCTGGACGGGCAAATTTAACTCTCATTTCCCACCAGAAAGAGGAATTAACCAAAGGCTCAGCGTGCCGTGCCGGAACGACACTAGGGCCTGAAGCAATCCTGCAGTGTTGCGGCCAGCTCACAAGAAAGCGAGTTGAAGAAAGGAGCTCAGGGGCACTGTCATTCACACACATGCAGAGTTATAAATGACAGCTATTGTCCAAAAATATATTGAAGTAAGGCTGCCAAGAGGACTTGAAACTGGGGCAGAATTGCAGGAAACCGATTTCAGGAGGTAGACTGGAATTGCATGTAAAGCATAGGAAAAGAGGCAGAACGTCCACAATGATGCACTTGGCCAAAAAGGGCGTATGCGTTTTTTCCTGAATATATTCAGGAAAAAATGCATACGCACTTTTTGGCCAACCAAGCAAGCTTGCAAAGGAAATCTGCACTACAATGAAGTCGCACTGCCCCCCGGTCAAAAGGGCCATCTAAAAAAGTGTAAAATCCAGAAAGGCAGGACAGGCCATGGAGAACTGGGAGCCTTGTTATGCTGATGGGCGGGATGTAAATTGCCAACAGCCACTCTGGAGAAGTGTATGGTGTTTCCTGAAACATCTGAAAAACAAAGCAACAGAGCCTAGGGCACTTACACTTATGGTCCTATAGCTTAGGGAAATTAAAATCAAAAAGACACAGCCACCCCAAAATTTGGGACGGCTCTGTTTACAAGAACCTCCTTTACGGTATAAATTCAATATCACAGAAAGTGAAAAATGGATAAAGAAGTTGTGGTACTTACATACAATGCAATATCACTCAGCAATGAAATCTATGTCATCAGGCCCGTAGCAGCATAATGAGTGGATTCAGGTACGATGATTCTAAGTGAAATAAGTCACACAGAAAAAGAAACATCATAAGATATCACTACTACACGGAATGTAAACTTGGCTACACAGGAACTGAATTACAAAACAGAACAGGGTCTCAAATGTAGAAAACCAACTTATGCTTGCTTAAGGGGAAAGTTGAGTTGGGGTGCTGCATAAAACCAGAGATTGAAATTAGCACAGATAGCGTTCCATAAGCCAAAGATGTAATAGACAAGAGCTACTCCTTGCTCAACCAAGTGGACACTACACACCATATTAAACGCCTAAGAATATACCTGACTAGTAAGAATCTTAAAACCTATGGATTTGTATGTCACCGAAAGAGAATCAAGCGTGTGTACAGCGGCATAAACGCAGCAGTGATAGGATTGGTGAGGTTCGGTGAGCAAATGCAGACCCTTTGAAGTCATATTGCATGGTACCCATTCCATGGGTCTCAACTCTCCAGGTTTAAGGGATTCTTCCTTCAGCTAAAACATGCATGTGGAACCCAGAATATGATACACCGTGTACTCGGGAAACGTGTTCAAATGTGTCTCAGGTTTCGTCCCCTGGTACTCGGGTGAAACATTCCAGACGCTTTACTAACACTCTCCCCACTTGGAGAGTCAGTGCCTTTAACCTCCTGTTTGGCCCAGTTTGCAATTTCTGCGGAAAATGAACAGGAATAGGGAGAACCAATGAGAGACTAGCTGGAGGTGTCTGGACGGGCAAATTTAACTCTCATTTCCCACCAGGAAGAGGAATTAACCAAAGGCTCACCGTGCCATGCCAGAACCACACTAGGGCCTGAAGCAATCCTGCGGTGTTTCGGCCAGCTCACAAGAAAGCGAGTTGAAGAAAGGAGTTCAGGGGCACTGTCATTCACAAACCTGCAGAGTTATAAATCACAGCTATCGTCCAAAAATATATTGAAGTAAGGCTGCCAAGAGGACTTGAAAGCGGGGCAGAATTGCAGGAAACCGATTTCAGGAGGTAGACTGGAATTGCATGTAAAGCATAGGAAAAGAGGCAGAACGTCCACAATGATGCACTTGGCCAAAAAGGGCGTATGCGTTTTTTCCTGAATATATTCAGGAAAAAACGCATACGCACTTTTTGGCCAACCAAGCAAGCTTGCAAAGGAAATCTGCACTACAATGAAGTCTCACTGCCCCCCGGTCAAAAGGGCCATCTGAAAAAAGTGTAAAATCCAGAAAGGCAGGACAGGCCATGGAGAATTGGGAGCCTTGTTATGCTGATGGGCGGGATGTAAATTGCCAACATCCACTCTGGAGAAGTGTATGGTGTTTCCTGAAACATCTACAAAACAAAGCAACAGAGCCTAGGGCACTTCCACTTATGGTCCTATAGCTTAGGGAAATTAAAATCAAAAAGACACAGCCACCCCAAAGTTTGGTACGGCTCTGTTTACGAGAACTTCGTTTACGGTACAAGTTCAATATCACAGAAAGTGAAAAATGGATAAAGAAGTTGTGGTACTTACGTGCAATGCAATATCACTCAGCAATGAAATCTATGTCATCAGGCACATAGCAACATAATGAGTGGATTCAGGTACGATGATTCTAAGTGAAATAAGTCACACAGAAAAAGAAACATCATAAGTTATCACTACTACACGGAATGTAAACTTGGCTACCCAGGAATTGAATTACAAAACAGAACAGGGTCTCAAATGTAGAAAACCAACTTATGCTTGCTTAAGGGGAAAGGTGAGTTGGGGTGATGCATAAAACCAGAGATTGAAATTAGCACAGATACCACACCATAAGCCAAATATGTAATAGACAAGAGCTACTCCTTGCTCAACCAAGTGGACTCTACACCCCATATTAAACGCCTAAGAATATAGCTGACTAGTAAGTATCTTAAAACCTATGGATTTATATGTCTCCGAAAGAGAATCAAGCGTGTGTACAGCGGCATAAACGCAGCAGTGATAGGATTGGTGAGGTGCGGTGAGCAAATGCAGACCCTTTGAAGTCATATTGCATGGTACCCATTCCATGGGTCTCAACTCTCCAGGTTTAAGGGATTCTTCCTTCAGCTAAAACATGCATGTGGAACCCAGAGTATGATCCACAGTGTGATTGGGAAACGTGTTCAAATGTGTCTTAGGTTTCGTCCCCTGGTACTCGGGTGCAACATTCCAGACGCTTTACTAACCCTCTCCCCACTTGGAGAGTCAGTGCCTTTACCCTCCTGTTTGGCCCAGTTTGCAATTTCTGCGGAAAATGAACAGGAATAGGGAGAACCAATGAGAGACTAGCTGGAGGTGTCTGGACGGGCAAATTTAACTCTCATTTCCCACCAGGAAGAGGAATTAACCAAAGGCTCAGCGTGCCATGCAGGAACCACAGTAGTGCCTGAAGCAATCCTGCTGTGTTGCGGCCAGCTCACAAGAAAGCGAGTTGAAGAAAGGAGCTTAGGGGCACTGTAATTCACAAACCTGCAGAGTTATAAATGACACCTATTGTCCAAAAGTATATTGAAGTAAGGCTGCCAAGAGGACTTGAAAGCGGGGCAGAATTGCAGGAAACCGATTTCAGGAGGTAGACTGGAATTGCATGTAAAGCATAGGAAAAGAGGCAGACCGTCCACAATGATGCACTTGGCCAAAAAGGGCTTCTGCGTTTTTTCCTGAATATATTCAGGAAAAAAAGCATAAGCCCTTTTTGGCCAACCAAGCAAGCTTGCAAAGGAAATCTGCACTACAATGAAGTCTCACTGCCCCCCGGTCAAAAGGACCATCTGAAAAATGTGTAAAACCCAGAAAGGCAGGACAGGCCATGGAGAACTGGGAGCCTTGTTATGCTGATGGGCGGGATGTAAATTGCCAACAGCCACTCTGGAGAAGTGTATGGTGTTTCCTGAAACATCTAAAAAACAAAGCAACAGAGCCTAGGGCACTTCCACTTATGGTCCTATAGCTTAGGGAAATTAAAATCAAAAAGACACAGCCACCCCAAAGTTTGGGACGGCTCTGTTTACAAGAACTTCGTTTACGGTACAAGTTCAATATCACAGAAAGTGAAAAATGGATAAAGAAGTTGTGGTACTTACGAACAATGCAATATCACTCAGCAATGAAATCTATGTCATCAGGCACATAGCAGCATAATGAGTGGATTCAGGTACGATGATTCTAAGTGAAATAAGTCACACAGAAAAAGAAACATCATAAGATATCACTACTACACGGAATGTAAACATGGCTACACAGGAACTGAATTACAAAACAGAACAGGGTCTCAAATGAAGAAAAACAACTTATGCTTGCTTAAGGAGGAAGGTGAGTTGGGGTGCTGCATAAAACCAGAGATTGAAATTAGCACAGATACCGTTCCATAAGCCAAATATGTAATAGACAAGAGCTACTCCTTGCTCAAAGAAGTGCACTCTACACACCATATTAAACGCCTAAGAATATAGCTGACTAGTAAGTATCTTAAAACCTATGGATTTATATGTCTCCGAAAGAGAATCAAGCATGTGTACAGCGGCATAAACGCAGCAGTGATAGGATTGGTGAGGTTCGGTGAGCAAATGCAGACCCTTTGAAGTCATATTGCATGGTACCCATTCCATGGGTCTCAACTCTCCAGGTTTAAGGGATTCTTCCTTCAGCTAAAACATGCATGTGGAACCCAGAGTATGATACACCGTGTGATCGGGAAACGTGTTCAAATGTGTCTCAGGTTTCGTCCCCTGGTACTCGGGTGCAACATTCCAGACGCTTTACTAACACTCTCCCCACTTGGAGAGTCAGTGCCTTTAACCTCCTGTTTGGCCCATTTTGCAATTTCTGCGGAAAATGAACAGGAATAGGGAGAACCAATGAGAGACTAGCTGGAGGTGTCTGGACGGGCAAATTTAACTCTCATTTCCCACCAGAAAGAGGAATTAACCAAAGGCTCAGCATGCCAGGCCAGAACCACACCAGGGCCTGAAGCAAGGCTGCGGTGTTGCGGCCAGCTCACAAGAAAGCGAGTTGAAGAAAGGAGCTCAGGGGCACTGTAATTCACAAACCTGCAGAGTTATAAATGACAGGTATCGTCCAAAAATATATTGAAATAAGGCTGCCAAGAGGACTTGAAAGCGGGGCAGAATTGCAGGAAACCGATTTCAGGAGGTAGACTGGAATTGCATGCAAAGCATAGGAAAAGAGGCAGAAGGTCCACAATGATGCACTTGGCCAAAAAGGGCGTATGCGTTTTTTCCTGAATATATTCAGGAAAAAACGCATACGCCCTTCTTGGCCAACCAAGCAAGGTTGCAAAGGAAATCTGCACTACAATGAAGTCTCACTGCCCCCCGGTCAAAAGGGCCATCTGAAAAAAGTGTAAAATCCAGAAAGGCAGTACACGCCATGGAGAACTGAGAGCCTTGTTATGCTCATGGGCGGGATGTAAATTGCCAACAGCCACTCTGGAGAAGTGTATGGTGTTTCCTGAAACATCTAAAAAGCAAAGCAACAGAGCCTAGGGCACTTCCACTTATGGTCCTATAGCTTAGGGAAATTAAAATCAAAAAGACACAGCCACCCCAAAGTTTGGGATGGCTCTGTTTACAAGAACTTCGTTTACGGTACAAGTTCAATATCACACAAAGTGAAAAATGGATAAAGAAGTTGTGATACTTACGTACAATGCAATATCACTCAGCAATGAAATCTATGTCATCAGGCCCATAGCAGCGTAATGAGTGGATTCAGGTACGATGATTCTAAGTGAAATAAGTCACACAGAAAAAGAAACATCATAAGATATCACTACTACACGGAATGTAAACTTCTCTACACAGGAACTGAATTACAAAACAGAACAGTGTCTCAAATGGAGAAAACAAACTTATGCTTGCTTAAGGGGAAAGGTGAGTTGGGGTGCTGCATAAAACCAGAGATTGAAATTAGCACAGATACCGTTCCATAAGCCAAATATGTAATAGACATGAGCTACTCCTTGCTCAACGAAGTGGACACAACGCCACATATTAAACGCCTAAGAATATACCTGACAAGTAAGAATCTTAAAACCTATGGATTTATATGTCTCCGAAAGAGAATCAAACGTGTGTACAGCGGCATAAACGCAGCAGTGATAGGATTGGTGAGGTTCGGTGAGCAAATGCAGACCCTTTGAAGTCATATTGCATGGTACCCATTCCATGGGTCTCAACTCTCCAGGTTTAAGGGATTCTTCCTTCAGCTAAAACATGCATGTGGAACCCAGTGTATGATCCACCGTGTCATCGGGAAACGTGTTCAAATGTGTCAGTTTTCGTCCCCTGGTACTCGGGTGAAACATTCCAGACGCTTTACTAACACTCTCCCCACTTGGAGAGTCAGTGCCTTTAACCTCCTGTTTGGCCCAGTTTGCAATTTCTGCGGAAAATGAACAGGAATAGGGAGAACCAATGAGAGACTAGCTGGAGGTGTCTGGACGGGCAAATTTAACTCTCATTTCCCACCAGAAAGAGGAATTAACCAAAGGCTCAGCGTGCCGTGCCGGAACGACACTAGGGCCTGAAGCAATCCTGCAGTGTTGCGGCCAGCTCACAAGAAAGCGAGTTGAAGAAAGGAGCTCAGGGGCACTGTCATTCACACACATGCAGAGTTATAAATGACAGCTATTGTCCAAAAATATATTGAAGTAAGGCTGCCAAGAGGACTTGAAACTGGGGCAGAATTGCAGGAAACCGATTTCAGGAGGTAGACTGGAATTGCATGTAAAGCATAGGAAAAGAGGCAGAACGTCCACAATGATGCACTTGGCCAAAAAGGGCGTATGCGTTTTTTCCTGAATATATTCAGGAAAAAATGCATACGCACTTTTTGGCCAACCAAGCAAGACTGAAAAGGAAATCTGCACTACAATGAAGTCGCACTGCCCCCCGGTCAAAAGGGCCATCTAAAAAAGTGTAAAATCCAGAAAGGCAGGACAGGCCATGGAGAACTGGGAGCCTTGTTATGCTGATGGGCGGGATGTAAATTGCCAACAGCCACTCTGGAGAAGTGTATGGTGTTTCCTGAAACATCTGAAAAACAAAGCAACAGAGCCTAGGGCACTTACACTTATGGTCCTATAGCTTAGGGAAATTAAAATCAAAAAGACACAGCCACCCCAAAATTTGGGACGGCTCTGTTTACAAGAACCTCCTTTACGGTATAAATTCAATATCACAGAAAGTGAAAAATGGATAAAGAAGTTGTGGTACTTACATACAATGCAATATCACTCAGCAATGAAATCTATGTCATCAGGCCCGTAGCAGCATAATGAGTGGATTCAGGTACGATGATTCTAAGTGAAATAAGTCACACAGAAAAAGAAACATCATAAGATATCACTACTACACGGAATGTAAACTTGGCTACACAGGAACTGAATTACAAAACAGAACAGGGTCTCAAATGTAGAAAACCAACTTATGCTTGCTTAAGGGGAAAGTTGAGTTGGGGTGCTGCATAAAACCAGAGATTGAAATTAGCACAGATAGCGTTCCATAAGCCAAAGATGTAATAGACAAGAGCTACTCCTTGCTCAACCAAGTGGACACTACACACCATATTAAACGCCTAAGAATATACCTGACTAGTAAGAATCTTAAAACCTATGGATTTGTATGTCACCGAAAGAGAATCAAGCGTGTGTACAGCGGCATAAACGCAGCAGTGATAGGATTGGTGAGGTTCGGTGAGCAAATGCAGACCCTTTGAAGTCATATTGCATGGTACCCATTCCATGGGTCTCAACTCTCCAGGTTTAAGGGATTCTTCCTTCAGCTAAAACATGCATGTGGAACCCAGAGTATGATACACCGTGTACTCGGGAAACGTGTTCAAATGTGTCTCAGGTTTCGTCCCCTGGTACTCGGGTGAAACATTCCAGACGCTTTACTAACACTCTCCCCACTTGGAGAGTCAGTGCCTTTAACCTCCTGTTTGGCCCAGTTTGCAATTTCTGCGGAAAATGAACAGGAATAGGGAGAACCAATGAGAGACTAGCTGGAGGTGTCTGGACGGGCAAATTTAACTCTCATTTCCCACCAGGAAGAGGAATTAACCAAAGGCTCACCGTGCCATGCCAGAACCACACTAGGGCCTGAAGCAATCCTGCGGTGTTTCGGCCAGCTCACAAGAAAGCGAGTTGAAGAAAGGAGTTCAGGGGCACTGTCATTCACAAACCTGCAGAGTTATAAATCACAGCTATCGTCCAAAAATATATTGAAGTAAGGCTGCCAAGAGGACTTGAAAGCGGGGCAGAATTGCAGGAAACCGATTTCAGGAGGTAGACTGGAATTGCATGTAAAGCATAGGAAAAGAGGCAGAACGTCCACAATGATGCACTTGGCCAAAAAGGGCGTATGCGTTTTTTCCTGAATATATTCAGGAAAAAACGCATACGCACTTTTTGGCCAACCAAGCAAGCTTGCAAAGGAAATCTGCACTACAATGAAGTCTCACTGCCCCCCGGTCAAAAGGGCCATCTGAAAAAAGTGTAAAATCCAGAAAGGCAGGACAGGCCATGGAGAATTGGGAGCCTTGTTATGCTGATGGGCGGGATGTAAATTGCCAACATCCACTCTGGAGAAGTGTATGGTGTTTCCTGAAACATCTACAAAACAAAGCAACAGAGCCTAGGGCACTTCCACTTATGGTCCTATAGCTTAGGGAAATTAAAATCAAAAAGACACAGCCACCCCAAAGTTTGGGACGGCTCTGTTTACGAGAACTTCGTTTACGGTACAAGTTCAATATCACAGAAAGTGAAAAATGGATAAAGAAGTTGTGGTACTTACGTGCAATGCAATATCACTCAGCAATGAAATCTATGTCATCAGGCACATAGCAACATAATGAGTGGATTCAGGTACGATGATTCTAAGTGAAATAAGTCACACAGAAAAAGAAACATCATAAGTTATCACTACTACACGGAATGTAAACTTGGCTACCCAGGAATTGAATTACAAAACAGAACAGGGTCTCAAATGTAGAAAACCAACTTATGCTTGCTTAAGGGGAAAGGTGAGTTGGGGTGATGCATAAAACCAGAGATTGAAATTAGCACAGATACCACACCATAAGCCAAATATGTAATAGACAAGAGCTACTCCTTGCTCAACCAAGTGGACTCTACACCCCATATTAAACGCCTAAGAATATAGCTGACTAGTAAGTATCTTAAAACCTATGGATTTATATGTCTCCGAAAGAGAATCAAGCGTGTGTACAGCCGCATAAACGCAGCAGTGATAGGATTGGTGAGGTGCGGTGAGCAAATGCAGACCCTTTGAAGTCATATTGCATGGTACCCATTCCATGGGTCTCAACTCTCCAGGTTTAAGGGATTCTTCCTTCAGCTAAAACATGCATGTGGAACCCAGAGTATGATCCACAGTGTGATTGGGAAACGTGTTCAAATGTGTCTTAGGTTTCGTCCCCTGGTACTCGGGTGCAACATTCCAGACGCTTTACTAACCCTCTCCCCACTTGGAGAGTCAGTGCCTTTACCCTCCTGTTTGGCCCAGTTTGCAATTTCTGCGGAAAATGAACAGGAATAGGGAGAACCAATGAGAGACTAGCTGGAGGTGTCTGGACGGGCAAATTTAACTCTCATTTCCCACCAGGAAGAGGAATTAACCAAAGGCTCAGCGTGCCATGCCGGAACCACAGTAGTGCCTGAAGCAATCCTGCTGTGTTGCGGCCAGCTCACAAGAAAGCGAGTTGAAGAAAGGAGCTTAGGGGCACTGTAATTCACAAACCTGCAGAGTTATAAATGACACCTATTGTCCAAAAGTATATTGAAGTAAGGCTGCCAAGAGGACTTGAAAGCGGGGCAGAATTGCAGGAAACCGATTTCAGGAGGTAGACTGGAATTGCATGTAAAGCATAGGAAAAGAGGCAGACCGTCCACAATGATGCACTTGGCCAAAAAGGGCTTCTGCGTTTTTTCCTGAATATATTCAGGAAAAAAAGCATAAGCCCTTTTTGGCCAACCAAGCAAGCTTGCAAAGGAAATCTGCACTACAATGAAGTCTCACTGCCCCCCGGTCAAAAGGACCATCTGAAAAATGTGTAAAACCCAGAAAGGCAGGACAGGCCATGGAGAACTGGGAGCCTTGTTATGCTGATGGGCGGGATGTAAATTGCCAACAGCCACTCTGGAGAAGTGTATGGTGTTTCCTGAAACATCTAAAAAACAAAGCAACAGAGCCTAGGGCACTTCCACTTATGGTCCTATAGCTTAGGGAAATTAAAATCAAAAAGACACAGCCACCCCAAAGTTTGGGACGGCTCTGTTCACAAGAACTTCGTTTATGGTACAAGTTCAATATCACAGAAAGTGAAAAATGGATAAAGAAGTTGTGGTACTTACGTACAATGCAATATCACTCAGCAATGAAATCTATGTCATCAGGCACATAGCAGCATAATGAGTGGATTCAGGTACGATGATTCTAAGTGAAATATGTCACACAGAAAAAGAAACATCATAAGATATCACTACTACATGGAATGTAAACATGGCTACACAGGAACTGAATTACAAAACAGAACAGGGTCTCAAATGGAGAAAAACAACTTATGCTTGCTTAAGGAGGAAGGTGAGTTGGGGTGCTGCATAAAACCAGAGATTGAAATTAGCACAGATACCGTTCCATAAGCCAAATATGTAATAGACAAGAGCTACTCCTTGCTCAAAGAAGTGGACTCTACACACCATATTAAACGCCTAAGAATATAGCTGACTAGTAAGTATCTTAAAACCTATGGATTTATATGTCTCCGAAAGAGAATCAAGCATGTGTACAGCGGCATAAACGCAGCAGTGATAGGATTGGTGAGGTTCGGTGAGCAAATGCAGACCCTTTGAAGTCATATTGCATGGTACCCATTCCATGGGTCTCAACTCTCCAGGTTTAAGGGATTCTTCCTTCAGCTAAAACATGCATGTGGAACCCAGAGTATGATACACCGTGTGATCGGGAAACGTGTTCAAATGTGTCTCAGGTTTCGTCCCCTGGTACTCGGGTGCAACATTCCAGACGCTTTACTAACACTCTCCCCACTTGGAGAGTCAGTGCCTTTAACCTCCTGTTTGGCCCATTTTGCAATTTCTGCGGAAAATGAACAGGAATAGGGAGAACCAATGAGAGACTAGCTGGAGGTGTCTGGACGGGCAAATTTAACTCTCATTTCCCACCAGAAAGAGGAATTAACCAAAGGCTCAGCATGCCAGGCCAGAACCACACCAGGGCCTGAAGCAAGGCTGCGGTGTTGCGGCCAGCTCACAAGAAAGCGAGTTGAAGAAAGGAGCTCAGGGGCACTGTAATTCACAAACCTGCAGAGTTATAAATGACAGGTATCGTCCAAAAATATATTGAAATAAGGCTGCCAAGAGGACTTGAAAGCGGGGCAGAATTGCAGGAAACCGATTTCAGGAGGTAGACTGGAATTGCATGCAAAGCATAGGAAAAGAGGCAGAAGGTCCACAATGATGCACTTGGCCAAAAAGGGCGTATGCGTTTTTTCCTGAATATATTCAGGAAAAAACGCATACGCCCTTCTTGGCCAACCAAGCAAGCTTGCAAAGGAAATCTGCACTACAATGAAGTCTCACTGCCCCCCGGTCAAAAGGGCCATCTGAAAAAAGTGTAAAATCCAGAAAGGCAGTACACGCCATGGAGAACTGAGAGCCTTGTTATGCTCATGGGCGGGATGTAAATTGCCAACAGCCACTCTGGAGAAGTGTATGGTGTTTCCTGAAACATCTAAAAAGCAAAGCAACAGAGCCTAGGGCACTTCCACTTATGGTCCTATAGCTTAGGGAAATTAAAATCAAAAAGACACAGCCACCCCAAAGTTTGGGATGGCTCTGTTTACAAGAACTTCGTTTACGGTACAAGTTCAATATCACACAAAGTGAAAAATGGATAAAGAAGTTGTGATACTTACGTACAATGCAATATCACTCAGCAATGAAATCTATGTCATCAGGCCCATAGCAGCGTAATGAGTGGATTCAGGTACGATGATTCTAAGTGAAATAAGTCACACAGAAAAAGAAACATCATAAGATATCACTACTACACGGAATGTAAACTTGTCTACACAGGAACTGAATTACAAAACAGAACAGTGTCTCAAATGGAGAAAACAAACCTTTGCTTGCTTAAGGGGAAAGGTGAGTTGGGGTGCTGCATAAAACCAGAGATTGAAATTAGCACAGATACCGTTCCATAAGCCAAATATGTAATAGACATGAGCTACTCCTTGCTCAACGAAGTGGACACAACGCCACATATTAAACGCCTAAGAATATACCTGACAAGTAAGAATCTTAAAACCTATGGATTTATATGTCTCCGAAAGAGAATCAAACGTGTGTACAGCGGCATAAACGCAGCAGTGATAGGATTGGTGAGGTTCGGTGAGCAAATGCAGACCCTTTGAAGTCATATTGCATGGTACCCATTCCATGGGTCTCAACTCTCCAGGTTTAAGGGATTCTTCCTTCAGCTAAAACATGCATGTGGAACCCAGTGTATGATCCACCGTGTGATCGGGAAACGTGTTCAAATGTGTCAGTTTTCGTCCCCTGGTACTCGGGTGAAACATTCCAGACGCTTTACTAACACTCTCCCCACTTGGAGAGTCAGTGCCTTTAAACTCCTGTTTGGCCCAGTTTGCAATTTCTGCGGAAAATGAACAGGAATAGGGAGAACCAATGAGAGACTAGCTGGAGGTGTCTGGACGGGCAAATTTAACTCTCATTTCCAACCAGGAAGAGGAATTAACCAAGGCTCAGCGTGCCGTGCCGGAACGACACTAGGGCCTGAAGCAATCCTGCAGTGTTGCGGCCAGCTCACAAGAAAGCGAGTTGAAGAAAGGAGCTCAGGGGCACTGTCATTCACACACATGCAGAGTTATAAATGACAGCTATTGTCCAAAAATATATTGAAGTAAGGCTGCCAAGAGGACTTGAAACTGGGGCAGAATTGCAGGAAACCGATTTCAGGAGGTAGACTGGAATTGCATGTAAAGCATAGGAAAAGAGGCAGAACGTCCACAATGATGCACTTGGCCAAAAAGGGCGTATGCGTTTTTTCCTGAATATATTCAGGAAAAAACGCATACGCCCTTTTTGGCCAACCAAGCAAGCTTGCAAAGGAAATCTGCACTACAATGAAGTCTCACTGCCCCCCGGTCAAAAGGGCCATCTGAAAAAAGTGTAAAATCCAGAAAGGCAGTACAGGCCATGGAGAACTGAGAGCCTTGTTATGCTCATGGGCGGGATGTAAATTGCCAACAGCCACTCTGGAGAAGTGTATGGTGTTTCCTGAAACATCTAAAAAACAAAGCAACAGAGACTAGGGCACTTCCACTTATGGTCCTATAGCTTAGGGAAATTAAAATCAAAAAGACACAGCCACCCCAAAGTTTGGGACGGCTCTGTTTACAAGAACTTCGTTTACGGTACAAGTTCAATATCACACAAAGTGAAAAATGGATAAAGAAGTTGTGGTACTTACGTACAATGCAATATCACTCAGCAATGAAATCTATGTCATCAGGCCCATAGCAGCATAATGAGTGGATTCAGGTACGATGATTCTAAGGGAAATAAGTCACACAGAAAAAGAAACATCATAAGATATCACTACTACACGGAATGTAAACTTGGCTACACAGGAACTGAATTACAAAACAGAACAGGGCCTCAAATGTAGAAAACCAACTTATGCTTGCTTAAGGGGAAAGTTGAGTTGGGGTGCTGCATAAAACCAGAGATTGAAATTAGCACAGATACCGTTCCATAAGCCAAAGATGTAATAGACAAGAGCTACTCCTTGCTCAACCAAGTGGACACTACACACCATATTAAACGCCTAAGAATATACCTGACTAGTAAGAATCTTAAAACCTATGGATTTGTATGTCACCGAAAGAGAATCAAGCGTGTGTACAGCGGCATAAACGCAGCAGTGATAGGATTGGTGAGGTTCGGTGAGCAAATGCAGACCCTTTGAAGTCATATTGCATGGTACCCATTCCATGGGTCTCAACTCTCCAGGTTTAAGGGATTCTTCCTTCAGCTAAAACATGCATGTGGAACCCAGAGTATGATCCACCGTGTGATCGGGAAACGTGTTCAAATGTGTCAGTTTTCGTCCCCTGGTACTCGGGTGCAACATTCCAGACGCTTTACTAACACTCTCCCCACTTGGAGAGTCAGTGCCTTTAACCTCCTGTTTGGCCCAGTTTGCAATTTCTGCGGAAAATGAACAGGAATAGGGAGAACCAATGAGAGACTAACTGGAGGTGTCTGGACGGGCAAATTTAACTCTCATTTCCCACCAAGAAGAGGAATTAATCAAAGGCTCAGCGTGCCATCCCGGAACCACACTAGGGCCTGAAGCAATCCTGCGGTGTTTCGGCCAGCTCACAAGAAAGCGAGTTGAAGAAAGGAGCTCAGGGGCACTGTCATTCACACACATGCAGAGTTATAAATGACAGCTATCATCCAAAAATATATTGAAGTAAGGCTGCCAAGAGGACTTGAAACTGGGGCAGAATTGCAGGAAACCGATTTCAGGAGGTAGACTGGAATTGCATGTAAAGCATAGGAAAAGAGGCAGAACGTCCACAATGATGCACTTGGCCAAAAAGGGCGTATGCGTTTTTTCCTGAATATATTCAGGAAAAAACGCATACGCCCTTTTTGGCCAACCAAGCAAGCTTGCAAAGGAAATCTGCACTACAATGAAGTCTCACTGCCCCCCGGTCAAAAGGGCCATCTGAAAAAAGTGTAAAATCCAGAAAGGCAGGACAGGCCATGGAGAACTGAGAGCCTTGTTATGCTCATGGGCGGGATGTAAATTGCCAACAGCCACTCTGGAGAAGTGTATGGTGTTTCCTGAAACATCTAAAAAACAAAGCAACAGAGACTAGGGCACTTCCACTTATGGTCCTATAGCTTAGGGAAATTAAAATCAAAAAGACACAGCCACCCCAAAGTTTGGGACGGCTCTGTTTACAAGAACTTCGTTTACGGTACAAGTTCAATATCACACAAAGTGAAAAATGGATAAAGAAGTTGTGGTACTTATGTACAATGCAATATCACTCAGCAATGAAATCTATGTCATCAGGCCCATAGCAGCATAATGAGTGGATTCAGGTACGATGATTCTAAGGGAAATAAGTCACACAGAAAAAGAAACATCATAAGATATCACTACTACACGGAATGTAAACTTGGCTACACAGGAACTGAATTACAAAACAGAACAGGGCCTCAAATGTAGAAAACCAACTTATGCTTGCTTAAGGGGAAAGGTGTGTTGGGGTGCTGCATAAAACCAGAGATTGAAATTAGCACAGATACTGTTCCATAAGCCAAATATGTAATAGACAAGAGCTACTCCTTGCTGAACGAAGTGGACTCAACGCCCCATATTAAACGCCTAAGAATATACCTGACTAGTAAGAATCTTAAAACCTATGGATTTATATGTCTCCGAAAGAGAATCAAACGTGTGTACAGTGGCATAAACGCAGCAGTGATAGGATTGGTGACGTTCGGTTAGCAAATGCAGACCCTTTGAAGTCATATTGCATGGTACCCATTCCATGGGTCTCAACTCTCCAGGTTTAAGGGATTCTTCCTTCAGCTAAAACATGCATGTGGAACCCAGAGTATGATCCACCGTGTGATCGGGAAACGTGTTAAATGCGACAGTTTTCGTACCCTGGTATTCGGGTGCAACATTCCAGACGCTTTACTAACTCTCTCCCCACTTGGAGAGTCAGTGCCTTTAACCTCCTGTTTGGCCCAGTTTGCAATTTCTGCGGAAAATGAACAGGAATAGGGAGAACCAATGAGAGACTAGCTGGAGGTGTCTGGACGGGCAAATTTAACTCTCATTTCCCACCAGGAAGAGGAATTAATCAAAGGCTCAGCGTGCCATGCCGGAACCACACTAGGACCTGAAGCAAGGCTGCGGTGTTGCGGCCAGCTCACAAGAAAGTGAGTTGAAGAAAGGAGCTCAGGGGCACTGTAATTTACAAACCTGCAGAGTTATAAATGACAGCTATCGTCCAAAAATATATTGAAGTAAGGCTGCCAAGAGGACTTGAAAGTGGGGCAGAATTGCAGGAAACCGATTTCAGGAGGTAGACTGGAATTGCATGTAAAGCATAGGAAAAGAGGCAGAACGTCCACAATGATGCACTTGGCCAAAAAGGGCGTATGCGTTTTTTCCTGAATATATTCAGGAAAAAACGCATACGCCCTTTTTGGCCAACCAAGCAAGCTTGCAAAGGAAATCTGCACTACAATGAAGTCTCACTGCCCCCCGGTCCAAAGGGCCATCTGAAAACAGTGTAAAATCCAGAAAGGCAGGACAGGCCATGGAGAACTGGGAGCCTTGTTATGCTGATGGGCGGGATGTAAATTGCCAACAGCCACTCTGGAGAAGTGTATGGTGTTTCCTGAAACATCTAAAAAACAAAGCAACAGAGACTAGGGCACTTCCACTTATGGTCCTATAGCTTAGGGAAATAAAAATCAAAAAGACACAGCCACCCCAAATTTTGGGACGGCTCTGTTTACAAGAACCTCGTTTACAGTACAAATTCAATATCACAGAAAGTGAAAAATGAATAAAGAAGTTGTGGTACTTTCATACAATGCAATATCACTCAGCAATGAAATCTATGTCATCAGGCCCGTAGCAGCATAATAAGTGGATTCAGGTACGATGATTCTAAATGAAATAAGTCTCACAGAAAAAGACACATCATAAGTTATCACTACTACACGGAATGTAAACTTGGCTACCCAGGAATTGAATTACAAAACAGAACAGGGTCTCAAATGTAGAAAACCAACTTATGCTTGCTTAAGGAGGAAGGTGAGTTGGGGTGCTGCATAAAACCAGAGATTGAAATTAGCACAGATACCGTTCCATAAGCCAAATATGTAATAGACAACAGCTACTCCTTGCTCAACCAAGTGGACTCTACACACCATATTAAACGCCTAAGAATATAGCTGACTAGTAAGTATCTTAAAACCTATGGATTTATATGTCTCCGAAAGAGAATCAAGCATGTGTACAGCGGCATAAACGCAGCAGTGATAGGATTGGTGAGGTTCGGTGAGCAAATGCAGACCCTTTGAAGTCATATTGCATGGTACCCATTCCATGGGTCTCAAATCTCCAGGTTTAAGGGATTCTTCCTTCAGCTAAAACATGCATGTGGAACCCAGAGTATGATCCACCGTGTGATCGGGAAACGTGTTCAAATATGTCTCAGGTTTCGTCCCCTGGTACTCGGGTGCAACATTCCAGACGCTTTACTAACACTCTCCCCACTTGGAGAGTCAGTGCCTTTAACCTCCTGTTTGGCCCAGTTTGCAATTTCTGCGGAAAATGAACAGGAATAGGGAGAACCAATGAGAGACTAGCTGGAGGTGTCTGGACGGGCAAATTTAACTCTCATTTCCCACCAGAAAGAGGAATTAACCAAAGGCTCAGCGTGCCAGGCCAGAACCACACCAGGGCCTGAAGCAAGGCTGCGGTGTTGCGGCCAGCTCACAAGAAAGCGAGTTGAAGAAAGGAGCTCAGGGGCACTGTCATTCACAGACCTGCAGAGTTATAAATGACAGCTATCGTCCAAAAATATATTGAAGTAAGGCTGCCAAGAGGACTTGAAAGCGGGGCAGAATTGCAGGAAACCGATTTCAGGAGGTAGACTGGAATTGCATGTAAAGCATAGGAAAAGAGGCAGAACGTCCACAATGATGCACTTGGCCAAAAAGGGCGTATGCGTTTTTTCCTGAATATATTCAGGAAAAAACGCATACGCCCTTTTTGGCCAACCAAGCAAGCTTGCAAAGGAAATCTGCACTACAATGAAGTCTCACTGCCCCCCGGTCAAAAGGGATATCTGAAAACAGTGTAAAATCCAGAAAGGCAGGACAGGCCATGGAGAACTGGGAGCCTTGTTATGCTGATGGGCGGGATGTAAATTGCCAACAGCCACTCTGGAGAAGTGTATGGTGTTTCCTGAAACATCTAAAAAACAAAGCAACAGAGACTATGGCACTTCCACTTATGGTCCTATAGCTTAGGGAAATTAAAATCAAAAAGACACAGCCACCCCAAATTTTGGGACGGCTCTGTTTACAAGAACCTCGTTTACAGTACAAATTCAATATCACAGAAAGTGAAAAATGAATAAAGAAGTTGTGGTACTTACATACAATGCAATATCACTCAGCAATGAAATCTATGTCATCAGGTCCGTAGCAGCATAATAAGTGGATTCAGGTACGATGATTCTAAATGAAATAAGTCTCACAGAAAAAGACACATCATAAGATATCACTACTACACGGAATGTAAACTTGTCTACACAGGAACTGAATTACAAAACAGAACAGTGTCTCAAATGGAGAAAACAAACTTATGCTTGCTTAAGGGGAAAGGTGAGTTGGGGTGCTGCATAAAACCAGAGATTGAAATTAGCACAGATACCGTTCCATAAGCCAAATATGTAATAGACATGAGCTACTCCTTGCTCAACGAAGTGGACTCATCGCCCCATATTAAACGCCTAAGAATATACCTGACAAGTAAGAATCTTAAAACCTATGGATTTATATGTCTCCGAAAGAGAATCAAACGTGTGTACAGCGGCATAAACGCAGCAGTGATAGGATTGGTGAGGTTCGGTGAGCAAATGCAGACCCTTTGAAGTCATATTGCATGGTACCCATTCCATGGGTCTCAACTCTCCAGGTTTAAGGGATTCTTCCTTCAGCTAAAACATGCATGTGGAAACCAGTGTATGATCCACCGTGTGATCGGGAAACGTGTTCAAATGTGTCAGTTTTCGTCCCCTGGTACTCGGGTGAAACATTCCAGACGCTTTACTAACACTCTCCCCACTTGGAGAGTCAGTGCCTTTAACCTCCTGTTTGGCCCAGTTTGCAATTTCTGCGGAAAATGAACAGGAATAGGGAGAACCAATGAGAGACTAGCTGGAGGTGTCTGGACGGGCAAATTTAACTCTCATTTCCCACCAGGAAGAGGAATTAATCAAAGGCTCAGCGTGGCATGCCGGAACCACACTAGGACCTGAAGCAAGGCTGCGGTGTTGCGGCCAGCTCACAAGAAAGTGAGTTGAAGAAAGGAGCTCAGGGGCACTGTAATTTACAAACCTGCAGAGTTATAAATGACAGCTATCGTCCAAAAATATATTGAAGTAAGGCTGCCAAGAGGACTTGAAAGTGGGGCAGAATTGCAGGAAACCGATTTCAGGAGGTAGACTGGAATTGCATGTAAAGCATAGGAAAAGAGGCAGAACGTCCACAATGATGCACTTGGCCAAAAAGGGCGTATGCGTTTTTTCCTGAATATATTCAGGAAAAAACGCATACGCCCTTTTTGGCCAACCAAGCAAGCTTGCAAAGGAAATCTGCACTACAATGAAGTCTCACTGCCCCCCGGTCCAAAGGGCCATCTGAAAACAGTGTAAAATCCAGAAAGGCAGGACAGGCCATGGAGAACTGGGAGCCTTGTTATGCTGATGGGCGGGATGTAAATTGCCAACAGCCACTCTGGAGAAGTGTATGGTGTTTCCTGAAACATCTAAAAAACAAAGCAACAGAGACTAGGGCACTTCCACTTATGGTCCTATAGCTTAGGGAAATAAAAATCAAAAAGACACAGCCACCCCAAATTTTGGGACGGCTCTGTTTACAAGAACCTCGTTTACAGTACAAATTCAATATCACAGAAAGTGAAAAATGAATAAAGAAGTTGTGGTACTTTCATACAATGCAATATCACTCAGCAATGAAATCTATGTCATCAGGCCCGTAGCAGCATAATAAGTGGATTCAGGTACGATGATTCTAAATGAAATAAGTCTCACAGAAAAAGACACATCATAAGTTATAACTACTACACGGAATGTAAACTTGGCTACCCAGGAATTGAATTACAAAACAGAACAGGGTCTCAAATGTAGAAAACCAACTTATGCTTGCTTAAGGAGGAAGGTGAGTTGGGGTGCTGCATAAAACCAGAGATTGAAATTAGCACAGATACCGTTCCATAAGCCAAATATGTAATAGACAAGAGCTACTCCTTGCTCAACCAAGTGGACTCTACACACCATATTAAACGCCTAAGAATATAGCTGACTAGTAAGTATCTTAAAACCTATGGATTTATATGTCTCCGAAAGAGAATCAAGCATGTGTACAGCGGCATAAACGCAGCAGTGATAAGATTGGTGAGGTTCGGTGAGCAAATGCAGACCCTTTGAAGTCATATTGCATGGTACCCATTCCATGGGTCTCAACTCTCCAGGTTTAAGGGATTCTTCCTTCAGCTAAAACATGCATGTGGAACCCAGAGTATGATCCACCGTGTGATCGGGAAACGTGTTCAAATGTGTCTCAGGTTTCGTCCCCTGGTACTCGGGTGCAACATTCCAGACGCTTTACTAACACTCTCCCCACTTGGAGAGTCAGTGCCTTTAACCTCCTGTTTGGCCCAGTTTGCAATTTCTGCGGAAAATGAACAGGAATAGGGAGAACCAATGAGAGACTAGCTGGAGGTGTCTGGACGGGCAAATTTAACTCTAATTTCCCACCAGGAAGAGGAATTAACCAAAGGCTCAGCGTGCCATGCCGGAACCACACTAGGGCCTGAAGCAAGGCTGCGGTGTTGCGGCCAGGTCACAAGAAAGCGAGTTGAAGAAAGGAGCTCAGGGGCACTGTCATTCACAAACCTGCAGAGTTATAAATGACAGCTATCGTCCAAAAATATATTGAAGTAAGGCTGCCAAGAGGACTTGAAAGCGGGGCAGAATTGCAGGAAACCGATTTCAGGAGGTAGACTGGAATTGCATGTAAAGCATACGAAAAGAGGCAGAATGTCCACAATGATGCACTTGGCCAAAAAGGGCGTATACGTTTTTTCCTGAGGAAAAAACGCATACGCCCTCTTTGGCCAACCAAGCAAGCTTGCAAAGGAAATCTGCACTACAATGAAGTCTCACTGCCCCCCAGTCAAAAGGGCCATCTGAAAAAATGGTAAAATCCAGAAAGGCAGGACAGGCCATGGAGAAATGGGAGCCTTGTTATGCTGATGGGTGGGATGTAAATTGCCAACAGCCACTCTGGAGAAGTGTATGGTGTTTCCTGAAACATCTACAAAACAAAGCAAGAGAGCCTAGGGCACTTCCACTTATGGTCCTATAGCTTAGAGAAATTAAAATCAAAAAGACACAGCGACCCCAAAATTTGGGACAGCTCTGTTTACAAGAACCTCCTTTAAGGTACAAGTTCAATATCACAGAAAGCGAAAAATGGATAAAGAAATTGTGGTACCTACGTAAAATGCAATATCACTCAGCAATGAAATCTATGTCATCAGGCCCGTAGCAGCACAATGAGTGGATTCAGATACGATGATTCTAAGTGAAATAAGTCACACAGAAAAAGAAACATCATAAGATATCAATACTACACGGAATGTAAACTTGGCTACACAGGAATTGAATTACAAAACAGAACAGGGTCTCAAATGTAGAAAACCAACTTATGCTTTCTTAAGGGGAAAGGTGAGTTGGGGTGATGCATAAAACCAGAGATTGAAATTAGCACAGATACCGTTCCATAAGCCAAATATGTAATAGACAAGAGCTACTCCTTGCTCAACCAAGTGGACTCTACACACCATATTAAACGCCTAAGAATATAGCTGACTAGTAAGTATCTTAAAACCTATGGATTTATATGTCTCCGAAAGAGAATCAAGCGTGTGTACAGCGGCATAAACGCAGCAGTGATAGGATTGGTGAGGTTCGGTGAGCAAATGCAGACCCTTTGAAGTCATATTGCATGGTACCCATTCCATGGGTCTCAACTCTCCAGGTTTAAGGGATTCTTCCTTCAGCTACAACATGCATGTGGAACCCAGAGTATGATCCACCGTGTACTCGGGAAACGTGTTCAAATGTGTCTCAGGTTTCGTCCCCTGGTACTCGGGTACAACATTCCAGACGCTTTACTAACACTCTCCCCACTTGGAGAGTCAGTGCCTTTAACCTCCTGTTTGGCCCAGTTTGCAATTTCTGCGGAAAATGAACAGGAATAGGGAGAACCAATGAGAGACTAGCTGGAGGTGTCTGGACGGGCAAATTTAACTCTCATTTCCCACCAGGAAGAGGAATTAACCAAAGGCTCACCGTGCCATGCCAGAACCACACTAGTGCCTGAAGCAAGGCTGCGGTGTTGCGGCCAGCTCACAAGAAAGCGAGTTGAAGAAAGGAGCTCAGGGGCACTGTCATTCACAAACCTGCAGAGTTATAAATGACAGCTATCGTCCAAAAATATATTGAAGTAAGGCTGCCAAGAGGACTTGAAAGCGGGGCAGAATTGCAGGAAACCGATTTCAGGAGGTAGACTGGAATTGCATGTAAAGCATAGGAAAAGAGGCAGAACGTCCACAATGATGCACTTGGCCAAAAAGGGCGTATGCGTTTTTTCCTGAATATATTCAGGAAAAAATGCATACGCCCTTTTTGGCCAACCAAGCAAGCTTGCAAAGGAAATCTGCACTACAATGAAGTCTCACTGCTCCCCCCCCGGTCAAAAGGGGCATCTGAAAAAAGTGTAAAATCCAGAAAGGCAGTACAGGCCATGGAGAACTGAGAGCCTTGTTATGCTCATGGGCGGGATGTAAATTGCCAACAGCCACTCTGGAGAAGTGTATGGTGTTTCCTGAAACATCTAAAAAGCAAAGCAACAGAGCCTAGGGCACTTCCACTTATGGTCCTATAGCTTAGGGAAATTAAAATCAAAAAGACACAGCCACCCCAAAGTTTGGGATGGCTCTGTTTACAAGAACTTCGTTTACGGTACAAGTTCAATATCACACAAAGTGAAAAATGGATAAAGAAGTTGTGGTACTTACGTACAATGGAATATCACTCAGCAATGAAATCTATGTCATCAGGCCCATAGCAGCGTAATGAGTGGATTCAGGTACGATGATTCTAAGTGAAATAAGTCACACAGAAAAAGAAACATCATAAGATATCACTACTACACGGAATGTAAACTTGGCTACACAGGAACTAAATTACAAAACAAAACAGGGTCTCAAATGTAGAAAACCAACTTATGATTGCTTAAGGGGAAAGGTGAGTTGGGGTGCTGCATAAAACCAGAGATTGAAATTAGCACAGATACCGTTCCATAAGCCAAATATGTAATAGACAAGAGCTACTCCTTGCTCAACGAAGTGGACTCAACGCCCCATATTAAACGCCTAAGAATATACCTGACTAGTAAGAATCTTAAAACCTATGGATTTATATGTCTCTGAAAGAGAATCAAACGTGTGTACAGCAGCATAAACACAGCAGTGATAGGATTGGTGAGGTTCGGTGAGCAAATGCAGACCTTTTGAAGTCATATTGCATGGTACCCATTCCATGGGTCTCAACTCTCCAGGTTTAAGGGATTCTTCCTTCAGCTAAAACATGCATGTGGAACCCAGAGTATGATACACCGTGTGATCGGGAAACGTGTTCAAATGTGACAGTTTTTGTCCCCTGGTATTCGGGTGCAACATTCCAGACGCTTTACTAACTCTCTCCCAACTTGGAGAGTCAGTGCCTTTAACCTCCTGTTTGGCCCAGTTTGCAATTTCTGCGGAAAATGAACAGGAATAGGGAGAACCAAAGAGAGACTAGCTGGAGGTGTCTGGACGGGCAAATTTAACTCTCATTTCCCACCAGGAAGAGGAATTAACCAAAGGCTCAGCGTGCCGTGCCGGAACCACACTAGGGCCTGAAGCAATCCTGCAGTGTTGCGGCCAGCTCACAAGAAAGCGAGTTGAAGAAAGGAGTTCAGGGGCACTGTCATTCACAGACCTGCAGAGTTATAAATGACAGCTATCGTCCAAAAATATATTGAAGTAAGGCTGCCAAGAGGACTTGAAAGCGGGGCAGAATTGCAGGAAAACGATTTCAGGAGGTAGACTGGAATTGCATGTAAAGCATAGGAAAAGAGGCAGAACGTCCACAATAATGCACTTGGCCAAAAAGGGCGTATGCGTTTTTTCCTGAATATATTCAGGAAAAAACGCATACGCCCTTTTTGGCCAACCAAGCAAGCTTGCAAAGGAAATCTGCACTACAATGAAGTCTCACTGCCCCCTGGTCAAAAGGGCCATCTGAATAAAGTGTAAAATCCAGAAAGGCAGGACAGGCCATGGAGAACTGGGAGCCTTGTTATGCTGATGGGCGGGATGTAAATTGCCAACAGCCACTCTGGAGAAGTGTATGGTGTTTCCTGAAACATCTAAAAAACAAAGCAACAGAGACTAGGGCTCTTCCACTTATAGTCCTATAGCTTAGGGAAATTAAAATCAAAAAGACACAGCCACCCCAAATTTTGGGACGGCTCTGTTTACAAGAACCTCGTTTACAGTACAAATTCAATATCACAGAAAGTGAAAAATGAATAAAGAAGTTGTGGTACTTACATACAATGCAATATCACTCAGCAATGAAATCTATGTCATCAGGCCCATAGCAGCATAATGAGTGGATTCAGGTACGATGATTCTAAGTGAAATAAGTCACACAGAAACAGAAACATCATAAGATATCACTACTACACGGAATGTAAACTTGTCTACACAGGAACTGAATTACAAAACAGAACAGTGTCTCAAATGGAGAAAACAAACTTATGCTTGCTTAAGGGGAAAGGTGAGTTGGGGTGCTGCATAAAACCAGAGATTGAAATTAGCACAGATACCGTTCCATAAGCCAAATATGTAATAGACATGAGCTACTCCTTGCTCAACGAAGTGGACTCAACGCCCCATATTAAACGCCTAAGAATATACCTGACAAGTAAGAATCTTAAAACCTATGGATTTATATGTCTCCGAAAGAGAATCAAACGTGTGTACAGCGGCATAGACGCAGCAGTGATAGGATTGGTGAGGTTCGGTGAGCAAATGCAGACCCTTTGAAGTCATATTGCATGGTACCCATTCCATGGGTTTCAACTCTCCAGGTTTACGGGATTCTTCCTTCAGCTAAAACATGCAGGTGGAACCCAGTGTATGATCCACCATGTGATCGGGAAACGTGTTCAAATGTGTCAGTTTTCGTCCCCTGGTACTCGGGTGAAACATTCCCGACGCTTTACTAACACTCTCCCCACTTGGAGAGTCAGTGCCTTTAACCTCCTGTTTGGCCCAGTTTGCAATTTCTGCGGAAAATGAACAGGAATAGGGAGAACCAATGAGAGACTAACTGGAGGTGTCTGGACGGGCAAATTTAACTCTCATTTCCAACCAGGAAGAGGAATTAACCAAGGCTCAGCGTGCCGTGCCGGAACGACACTAGGGCCTGAAGCAATCCTGCAGTGTTGCGGCCAGCTCACAAGAAAGCGAGTTGAAGAAAGGAGCTCAGGGGCACTGTCATTCACAGACCTGCAGAGTTATAAATGACAGCTATCGTCCAAAAATATATTGAAGTAAGGCTGCCAAGAGGACTTGAAACTGGGGCAGAATTGCAGGAAACCGATTTCAGGAGGTAGACTGGAATTGCATGTAAAGCATAGGAAAAGAGGCAGAACGTCCACAATGATGCACTTGGCCAAAAAGTGCATATGCGTTTTTTCCTGAATATATTCAGGAAAAAACGCATACGCCCTTTTTGGCCAACCAAGCAAGCTTGCAAAGGAAATCTGCACTACAATGAAGTCTCACTGCCCCCCGGTCAAAAGGGCCATCTGAAAAAAGTGTAAAATCCAGAAAGGCAGTACAGGCCATGGAGAACTGAGAGCCTTGTTATGCTCATGGGCGGGATGTAAATTGCCAACAGCCACTCTGAAGAAGTGTATGGTGTTTCCTGAAACATCTAAAAAACAAAGCAACAGAGACTAGGGCACTTCCACTTATGGTCCTATAGCTTAGGGAAATTAAAATCAAAAAGACACAGCCACCCCAAAGTTTGGGACGGCTCTGTTTACAAGAACATCGTTTACGGTACAAGTTCAATATCACACAAAGTGAAAAATGGATAAAGAAGTTGTGGTACTTACGTACAATGCAATATCACTCAGCAATGAAATCTATGTCATCAGGCCCATAGCAGCATAATGAGTGGATTCAGGTACGATGATTCTAAGTGAAATAAGTCACACAGAAAAAGAAACATCATAAGATATCACTACTACACGGAATGTAAACTTGACTACACAGGAACTGAATTACAAAACAGAACATGGTCTCAAATGTAGAAAACCAACTTATGCTTGCTTAAGGGGAAAGGTGTGTTGGGGTGCTGCATAAAACCAGAGATTGAAATTAGCACAGATACCGTTCCATAAGCCAAATATGTAATAGACAAGAGCTACTCCTTGCTCAACGAAGTGGACTCAACGCCCCATATTAAACGCCTAAGAATATACCTGACTAGTAAGAATCTTAAAACCTATGGATTTATATGTCTCCGAAAGAGAATCAAACGTGTTTACAGTGGCATAAACGCAGCAGTGATAGGATTGGTGAGGTTCGGTTAGCAAATGCAGACCCTTTGAAGTCATATTGCATGGTACCCTTTCCATGGGTCTCAACTCTCCAGGTTTAAGGGATTCTTCCTTCAGCTAAAACATGCATGTGGAACCCAGAGTATGATCCACCGTGTGATCGGGAAACGTGTTCAAATGTGTCTCAGGTTTCGTCCCCTGGTACTCGGGTGCAACATTCCAGACGCTTTACTAACACTCTCCCCACTTGGAGAGTCAGTGCCTTTAACCTCCTGTTTGGCCCAGTTTGCAATTTCTGCGGAAAATGAACAGGAATAGGGAGAACCAATGAGAGACTAGCTGGAGGTGTCTGGACTGGCAAGTTTAACTCTCATTTCCCACCAGGAAGAGGAATTAATCAAAGGCTCAGCGTGCCATGCCGGAACCACACTAGGGCCTCAAGCAAGGCTGCGGTGTTGCGGCCAGCTCACAAGAAAGCGAGTTGAAGAAAGGAGCTCAGGGGCACTGTCATTCAGAAAACTGCAGAGTTATAAATGACAGCTATCGTCCAAAAATATATTGAAGTAAGGCTGCCAAGAGGACTTGAAAGCGGGGCAGAATTGCAGGAAACCGATTTCAGGAAGTAGACTGGAATTGCATGTAAAGCATACGAAAAGAGGCAGAACGTCCACAATGATACACTTGGCCAAAAAGGGCGTATGCGTTTTTTCCTGAATATATTCAGGAAAAAATGCATACGCCCTTTTTGGCCAACCAAGCAAGCTTGCAAAGGAAATCTGCACTACAATGAAGTCTCACTGCCCCCCGGTCAAAAGGGCCATCTGAAAAAAGTGTAAAATCCAGAAAGGCAGTACAGGCCATGGAGAACTGGGAGAATTGTTATGCTCATGGGCGGGATGTGAATTGCCAACAGCCACTCTGGATAAGTGTATTGTGTTTCCTGAAACATCTAAAAAACAAAGCAACAGAGACTAGGGCACTTCCACTTATGGTCCTATAGCTTAGGGAAATTAAAATCAAAAAGACACAGCCACCCCAAAGTTTGGGACGGCTCTGTTTACAAGAACCTCGTTTACAGTACAAATTCAATATCACAGAAAGTAAAAAATGAATAAAGAAGTTGTGGTACTTACATACAATGCAATATCACTCAGCAATGAAATCTATGTCATCAGGCCCAGAGCAGCATAATGAGTGGATTCAGGTACGATGATTCTAAGTGAAATAAGTCACACAGAAAAAGAAACATCATAAGATATCACTACTACACGGAATGTAAACTTGGCTACACAGGAACTGAATTACAAAACAGAACAGGGTCTCAAATGTAGAAAACCAACTTATGATTGCTTAAGGGGAAAGGTGAGTTGGGGTGCTGCATAAAACCAGAGATTGAAATTAGCACAGATACCGTTCCATAGCCAAATATGTAATAGACATGAGCTACTCCTTGTTCCACGAAGTGGACTCAACGCCCCATATTAAACGCCTAAGAATATACCTGACAAGTAAGAATCTTAAAACCTATGGATTTATATGTCTCCAAAAGTGAATCAAAAGTGTGTACAGCGGCATAAACAAAGCAGTGATAGGATTGGTGAGGTTCGGTGAGCAAATGCAGACCCTTTGAAGTCATATTGCATGGTACCCTTTCCATGGGTCTCAACTCTCCAGGTTTAAGGGATTCTTCCTTCAGCTAAAACATGCATGTGGAACCCAGTGTATGTTCCACCGTGTGATCGGGAAACGTGTTCAAATGTGTCAGTTTTCGTCCCCTGGTACTCGGGTGCAACATTCCAGACGCTTTACTAACACTCTCCCCACTTGGAGAGTCAGTGCCTTTAACCTCCTGTTTGGCCCAGTTTGCAATTTCTGCGGAAAATGAACAGGAATAGGGAGAACCAATGAGAGACTAGCTGGAGGTGTCTGGACGGGCAAATTTAACTCTCATTTCCCACCAGGAAGAGGAATTAACCAAAGGCTCAGCGTGCCGTGCCGGAACCACACTAGGGCCTGAAGCAATCCTGTGGTGTTGCGGCCAGCTCACAAGAAAGCGAGTTGAAGAAAGGAGTTCAGGGGCACTGTCATTCACAGACCTGCAGAGGTATAAATGACAGCTATCGTCCAAAAATATATTGAAGTAAGGCTGCCAAGATGACTTGAAACTGGGGCAGAATTGCAGGAAACCGATTTCAGGAGGTAGACTGGAATTGCATGTAAAGCATAGGAGAAGAGGCAGAACGTCCACAATGATGCACTTGGCCAAAAAGGGCGTATGCGGGTTTTCCTGAATATATTCAGGAAAAAACGCATACGCACTTTTTGGCCAACCAAGCAAGCTTGCAAAGGAAATCTGCACTACAATGAAGTCTCACTGCCCCCTGGTCAAAAGGGCCATCTGAAAAAAGTGTAAAATCCAGAAAGGCAGTACAGGCCATGGAGAACTGGGAGCCTTGTTATGCTTATGGGCAGGATGTAAATTGCCAACAGCCACTCTGGAGAAGTGTATGGTGTTTCCTGAAACATCTAAAAAACAAAGCAACAGAGCCTCGGGCACTTCCACTTATGGTCCTATAGCTTAGGGAAATTAAAATCAAAAAGACACAGCCGCCCCAAAGTTTGGGACGGCTCTGTTTACAAGAACTTCGTTTACGGTACAAGTTCAATATCACAGAAACTGAAAAATGGATAAAGAAGTTGTGGTACTTATGTACAATGCAATATCACTCAGCAATGAAATCTATGTCATCAGGCCCATAGCAGCATAATGAGTGGATTCAGGTACGATGATTCTAAGTGAAATAAGTCACACAGAAAAAGAAACATCATAAGATATCACTACTACATGGAATGTAAACTTGGCTACACAGGAACTGAATTACAAAACAGAACCGGGTCTCAAATGTAGAAAACCAACTTATGCTTGCTTAAGGGGAAAGGTGAGTTGGGGTGCTGCATAAAACCAGAGATTGAAATTAGCACAGATACCATTCCATAAGCCAAATATGTAATAGACAAGAGCTATTCCTTGCTCAACGAAGTGGACTCAACGCCCCATATTAAACGCCTAAGAATATAGCTGACTAGTAAGAATCTTAAAACCTATGGATTTATATGTCTCCGAAAGAGAATCAAACGTGTGTACAGTGGCATAAACGCAGCAGTGATAGGATTGGTGAGGTTCGGTGAGCAAATGCAGACCCTTTGAAATCATATTGCATGGTACCCATTCCATGGGTCTCAACTCTCCAGGTTTAAGGGAATCTGCCTTCAGCTAAAACATACATGTGGAACCCAGAGTATGATACACCGTGTGATCGGGAAACGTGTTCAAATGTGTCAGTTTTCGTCCCCTGGTACTTGGGTGCAACATTCCAGACGCTTTACTAACACTCTCCCCACTTGGAGAGTCAGTGCCTTTAACCTCCTGTTTGGCCCAGTTTGCAATTTCTGCGGAAAATGAACAGGAATAGGGAGAACCAATGAGAGACTAGCTGGAGGTGTCTGGACGTGCAAATTTAACTCTCATTTCCCACCGGAAGAGGAATTAACCAAAGGCTCAGCGTGCCGTGCCAGAACCACACTAGGGCCTGAAGCAATCCTGCGGTGTTGCGGCCAGCTCACAAGAAAGCGAGTTGAAGAAAGGAGCTCAGGGGCACTGTAATTCACAAACCTGCACAGTTATAAATGACAGCTATCGTCCAAAAATATATTGAAGTAAGGCTGCCAAGAGGACTTGAAAGCGGGGCAGAATTGCAGGAAACCGATTTCAGGAGGTAGACTGGAATTGCATGTAAAGCATAGGAAAAGAGGCAGAATGTCCACAATGATGCACTTGGCCAAAACGGGCATATGCGTTTTTTCCTCAGGAAAAAAAGCATACGCCCTTTTTGGCCAACCAAGCAAGCTTGCAAAGGAAATCTGCACTACAAAGAAGTCTCACTGCCCCCCGGTCAAAAGGGCCATCTGACAAAAGTGTAAAATCCAGAAAGGCAGGACAGGCCATGGAGAACTGGGAGCCTTGTTATGCTGATGGGCGGGATGTAAATTGCCAACAGCCACTCTGGAGAAGTGTATGGTGTTTCCTGAAACATCTAAAAAACAAAGCAACAGAGCCTAGGGCACTTCCACTTATGGTCCTATAGATTAGGGAAATTAAAATCAAAAAGACACAGCCACCCCAAAGTTTGGGATGGCTCTGTTTACAAGAACCTCGTTTATGGTACAAATTCAATATCACAGAAACTGAAAAATGGATAAAGAAGTTGTGGTACTTACATACAATGCAATATCACTCAGCAATGAAATCTATGTCATCAGGCCCATAGCAGCATAATGAGTGGATTCAGGTATGATGATTCTAAGTGAAATAAGTCACACAGAAAAAGAAACATCATAAGATATCACTACTACACGGAATGTAAACTTGTCTACACAGGAACTAAATTACAAAACAGAACAGGGTCTAAAATGTAGAAAACCAAATAATGCTTGCTTAAGGGGAAAGGTGAGTTGGGGTGCTGCATAAAACCAGAGATTGAAATTAGCACAGATACCGTTCCATAAGCCAAAGATGTAATAGACAAGAGCTACTCCTTGCTCAACCAAGTGGACTCTACACCCCATATTAAACGCCTAAGAATATAGCTGACTAGTAAGTATCTTAAAACCTATGGATTTATATGTCTCCGAAAGAGAATCAAGCGTGTGTACAGCGGCATAAACGCAGCAGTGATAGGATTGGTGAGGATCGGTGAGCAAATGCAGACCCTTTGAAGTCATATTGCATGGTACCCATTCCATGGGTCTCAACTCTCCAGGTTTAAGGGATTCTTCCTTCAGCTAAAACATGCATGTGGAACCCAGAGTATGATCCACCGTATGATCGGGAAACGTGTTCAAATGTGTCTCAGGTTTCGTCCCCTGGTACTCGGGTGCAACATTCCAGACGCTTTACTAACACTCTCCCCACTTGGAGAGTCAGTGCCTTTAACCTCCTGTTTGGCCCAGTTTGCAATTTCTGCGGAAAATGAACAGGAATAGGGAGAACCAATGAGAGACTAGCTGGAGGTGTCTGGACGGGCAAATTTAACTCTCATTTCCCACCAGGAAGAGGAATTAACCAAAGGCTCAGCGTGCCGTGCCGGAACCACACTAGGGCCTGAAGCAATCCTGCGGTGTTGCGGCCAGCTCAGAAGAAAGTGAGTTGAAGAAAGGTGTTCAGGGGCACTGTCATTCACAGACCTGCAGAGTTATAAATGACAGCTATCATCCAAAAATATATTGAAGTAAGGCTGCCAAGAGGACTTGAAAGCGGGGCAGAATTGCAGGAAACTGATTTCAGGAGGTAGACTGGAATTGCATGTAAATCATAGGAAAAGAGGCAGAACGTCCACAATGATGCACTTGGCCAAAAAGGGCGTATGCGTTTTTTCCTGAATATATTCAGGAAAAAACGCATACGCCCTTTTTGGCCAACCAAGCAAGCTTGCAAAGGAAATCTGCACTACAATGAAGTCTCACTGCCCCCGGTCAAAAGGGCCATCTGAAAAAAGTGTAAAATCCAGAGAGACAGGACAGGCCATGGAGAACTGGGAGCCTTGTTATGCTGATGGGCAGGATATAAATTGCCAACAGCCACTCTGGAGAAGTGTATGGTGTTTCCTGAAACATCTAAAAAACAAAGCAACAGAGCCTAGGGCACTTCCACTTATAGTCCTATAGCTTAGGGAAATTAAAATCAAAAAGACACAGCCACCCCAAAGTTTGGGACGGCTCTGTTTACAAGAACTTCGTTTACGGTACAAGTTCAATATCACACAAAGTGAAAAATGGATAAAGAAGTGTGGTACTTACGTACAATGCAATATCACTCAGCAATGAAATCTATGTCATCAGGCTCATAGCAGCATAATGAGTGGATTCAGGTACGATGATTCTAAGTGAAATAAGTCACACAGAAAAAGAAACATCATAAGATATCACTACTACACGGAATGTAAACTTGGCTACACAGGAACTGAATTACAAAACAGAACAGGGTCTCAAATGTAGAAAACCAACTTATGCCTGCTTAAGGGGAAAGGTGAGTTGGGGTGCTGCATAAAACCAGAGATTGAAATTAGCACAGATACCGTTCCATAAGCCAAATATGTAATAGACAAGAGCTACTCCTTGCTCAACGAAGTGGACTCAACGCCCCATATTAAACGCCTAAGAATATACCTGACTAGTAAGAATCTTAAAACCTATTGATTTATATGTCTCTGAAAGAGAATCAACTGTGTGTATAGTGGCATAAATGCAGCAGTGATAGGATTGGTGAGGTTCGGTGAGCAAATGCAGACCCTTTGAAGTCATATTGCATGGTACCCATTCCATGGGTCTCAACTCTCCAGGTTTAAGGGATTCTTCCTTCAGCTAAATCATGCATGTGGAACCCAGAGTATGATCCACCGTGTGATCAGGAAACGTGTTCAAATGTGTCAGTTTTCGTCCCCTGGTATTCGGGTGCAACATTCCAGACGCTTTACTAACACTCTCCCCACTTGGAGAGTCAGTGCCTTTAACCTCCTGTTTGGCCCAGTTTGCAATTTCTGCGGAAAATGAACAGGAATAGGGAGAACCAATGAGAGACTAGCTGGAGGTGTCTGGACGGGCAAATTTAACTCTCATTTCCCACCAGGAAGAGGAATTAACCAAAGGCTCAGCGTGCCGTGCCGGAACCACACTAGGGCCTGAAGCAATCCTGCGGTGTTGCGGCCAGCTCACAAGAAAGCGAGTTGAAGAAATGAGCTCAGGGGCACAGTAATTCACAAACCTGCAGAGTTATAAATGACAGCTATCGTCCAAAAATATATTGAAGTAAGGCTGCCAAGAGGACTTGAAAGCGGGCAGAATTGCAGGAAACCGATTTCAGGAGTTAGACTGGAATTACATGTAAAGCATAGGAAAAGAGGCAGAACGTCCACAATGATGCACTTGGACAAAAAGGGCGTATGCGTTTTTTCGTGAATATATTCAGTAGAAAACGCATACGCACTTTTTGGCCAACCAAGCAAGCTTGCAAAGGAAATCTGCACTACAATGAAGTCTCACTGCCCCCGGTCAAAAGGGCCATCTGAAAAAAGTGTAAAATCCAGAAAGGCAGGACAGGCCATGGAGAACTGGGAGCCTTGTTATGCTGATGGGCAGGATATAAATTGCCAACAGCCACTCTGGAGAAGTGTATGGTGTTTCCTGAAACATCTAAAAAACAAAGCAACAGAGCCTAGGGCACTTCCACTTATGGTCCTATAGCTTAGGGAAATTAAAATCAAAAAGACACAGCCACCCCAAAGTTTGGGACGGCTCTGTTTACAAGAACCTCGTTTATGGTACAAATTCAGTGTCACAGAAAGTGAAAAATGGATAATGAAGTTTTGGTACTTACATACAATGCAATATCACTCAGCAATGAAATCTATGTCATCAGGCCCGTAGCAGCATAATGAGTGGATTCAGGTACGATGATTCTAAGTGAAATAAGTCACACAGAAAAAGAAACATCATAAGATATCACTACTACACGGAATGTAAACTTGGCTACACAGGAACTGAATTACAAAACAGAACAGGGTCTCAAATGTAGAAAACCAAAATATGCTTGCTTAAGGGGAAAGGTGAGTTGGGGTGCTGCATAAAACCAGAGATTGAAATTAGCACAGATACCGTTCCATAAGCCAAATATGTAATAGACAAGAGCTAGTCCTTGCTCAACGAAGTGGACTCAATGCCCCATATTAAACGCCTAAGAATATACCTGACTAGAAAGAATCTTAAACCCTATGTATTTATATGTCTCCGAAAGAGAATCAAGCATGTGTACAGCGGCATAAATGGAGCAGTGATAGGATTGGTGAGGTTCGGTGAGCAAATGCAGACCCTTTGAAGTCATATTGCATGGTACCCATTCCATGGGTCTCAACTCTCCAGGTTTAAGGGATTCTTCCTTCAGCTAAAACATGCATGTGGAACCCAGAGTATGATACACCGTGTCATCGGGAAACGTGTTCAAATGTGTCAGTTTTCGTCCCCTGGTACTCGGGTGAAACATTCCAGACGCTTTACTAACACTCTCCCCACTTGGAGAGTCAGTGCCTTTAACCTCCTGTTTGGCCCAGTTTGCAATTTCTGCGGAAAATGAACAGGAATAGGGAGAACCAATGAGAGACTAGCTGGAGGTGTCTGGACGGGCAAATTTAACTCTCATTTCCCACCAGGAAGAGGAATTAACCAAAGGGTCAGCGTGCCGTGCCGGAACCAAACTAGGGCCTGAAGCAATCCTGCGGTGTTGCGGCCAGCTCAGAAGAAAGTGAGTTGAAGAAAGGTGTTCAGGGGCACTGTCATTCACAGACCTGCAGAGTTATAAATGACAGCTATCATCCAAAAATATATTGAAGTAAGGCTGCCAAGAGGACTTGAAAGCGGGGCAGAATTGCAGGAAACTGATTTCAGGAGGTAGACTGGAATTGCATGTAAAGCATAGGAAAAGAGGCAGAACGTCCACAATGATGCACTTGGCCAAAAAGGGCGTATGCGTTTTTTCCTGAATATATTCAGGAAAAAACGCATACGCCCTTTTTGGCCAACCAAGCAAGCTTGCAAAGGAAATCTGCACTACACTGAAGTCTCACTGCCCCCGGTCAAAAGGGCCATCTGAAAAAAGTGTAAAATCCAGAGAGACAGGACAGGCCATGGAGAACTGGGAGCCTTGTTATGCTGATGGGCAGGATATAAATTGCCAACAGCCACTCTGGAGAAGTGTATGGTGTTTCCTGAAACATCTAAAAAACAAAGCAACAGAGCCTAGGGCACTTCCACTTATGGTCCTATAGCTTAGGGAAATTAAAATCAAAAAGACACAGCCACCCCAAAGTTTGGGACGGCTCTGTTTACAAGAACTTCGTTTACGGTACAAGTTCAATATCACACAAAGTGAAAAATGGATAAAGAAGTGTGGTACTTACGTACAATGCAATATCACTCAGCAATGAAATCTATGTCATCAGGCTCATAGCAGCATAATGAGTGGATTCAGGTACGATGATTCTAAGTGAAATAAATCACAGAGAAAAAGAAACATCATAAGATATCACTACTACACGGAATGTAAACTTGGCTACACAGGAACTGAATTACAAAACAGAACAGGGTCTCAAATGTAGAAAACCAACTTATGCCTGCTTAAGGGGAAAGGTGAGTTGGGGTGCTGCATAAAACCAGAGATTGAAATTAGCACAGATACCGTTCCATAAGCCAAATATGTAATAGACAAGAGCTACTCCTTGCTCAACGAAGTGGACTCAACGCACCATATTAAACGCCTAAGAATATACCTGACTAGTAAGAATCTTAAAACCTATTGATTTATATGTCTCTGAAAGAGAATCAACTGTGTGTATAGTGGCATAAATGCAGCAGTGATAGGATTGGTGAGGTTCGGTGAGCAAATGCAGACCCTTTGAAATCATATTGCATGGTACCCATTCCATGGGTCTCAACTCTCCAGGTTTAAGGGATTCTTCCTTCAGCTAAATCATGCATGTGGAACCCAGAGTATGATCCACCGTGTGATCGGGAAACGTGTTCAAATGTGTCAGTTTTCGTCCCCTGGTATTCGGGTGCAACATTCCAGACGCTTTACTAACACTCTCCCCACTTGGAGAGTCAGTGCCTTTAACCTCCTGTTTGGCCCAGTTTGCAATTTCTGCGGAAAATGAACAGGAATAGGGAGAACCAATGAGAGACTAGCTGGAGGTGTCTGGACGGGCAAATTTAACTCTCATTTCCCACCAGGAAGAGGAATTAACCAAAGGCTCAGCGTGCCGTGCCGGAACCACACTAGGGCCTGAAGCAATCCTGCGGTGTTGCGGCCAGCTCACAAGAAAGCGAGTTGAAGAAATGAGCTCAGGGGCACAGTAATTCACAAACCTGCAGAGTTATAAATGACAGCTATCGTCCAAAAATATATTGAAGTAAGGCTGCCAAGAGGACTTGAAAGCGGGCAGAATTGCAGGAAACCGATTTCAGGAGTTAGACTGGAATTACATGTAAAGCATAGGAAAAGAGGCAGAACGTCCACAATGATGCACTTGGACAAAAAGGGCGTATGCGTTTTTTCGTGAATATATTCAGGAGAAAACGCATACGCTCTTTTTGGCCAACCAAGCAAGCTTGCAAAGGAAATCTGCACTACAATGAAGTCTCACTGCCCCCGGTCAAAAGGGCCATCTGAAAAAAGTGTAAAATCCAGAAAGGCAGGACAGGCCATGGAGAACTGGGAGCCTTGTTATGCTGATGGGCAGGATATAAATTGCCAACAGCCACTCTGGAGAAGTGTATGGTGTTTCCTGAAACATCTAAAAAACAAAGCAACAGAGCCTAGGGCACTTCCACTTATGGTCCTATAGCTTAGGGAAATTAAAATCAAAAAGACACAGCCACCCCAAAGTTTGGGACGGCTCTGTTTACAAGAACCTCGTTTATGGTACAAATTCAGTATCACAGAAAGTGAAAAATGGATAATGAAGTTTTGGTACTTACATACAATGCAATATCACTCAGCAATGAAATCTATGTCATCAGGCCCGTAGCAGCATAATGAGTGGATTCAGGTACGATGATTCTAAGTGAAATAAGTCACACAGAAAAAGAAACATCATAAGATATCACTACTACACGTAATGTAAACTTGGCTACACAGGAACTGAATTACAAAACAGAACAGGGTCTCAAATGTAGAAAACCAAAATATGCTTGCTTAAGGGGAAAGGTGAGTTGGGGTGCTGCATAAAACCAGAGATTGAAATTAGCACAGATACCGTTCCATAAGCCAAATATGTAATAGACAAGAGCTAGTCCTTGCTCAACGAAGTGGACTCAATGCCCCATATTAAACGCCTAAGAATATACCTGACTAGAAAGAATCTTAAACCCTATGTATTTATATGTCTCCGAAAGAGAATCAAGCATGTGTACAGCGGCATAAATGGAGCAGTGATAGGATTGGTGAGGTTCGGTGAGCAAATGCAGACCCTTTGAAGTCATATTGCATGGTACCCATTCCATGGGTCTCAACTCTCCAGGTTTAAGGGATTCTTCCTTCAGCTAAAACATGCATGTGGAACCCAGAGTATGATACACCGTGTGATCGGGAAACGTGTTCAAATGTGTCAGTTTTCGTCCCCTGGTAATCGGGTGAAACATTCCAGACGCTTTACTAACACTCTCCCCACTTGGAGAGTCAGTGCCTTTAACCTCCTGTTTGGCCCAGTTTGCAATTTCTGCGGAAAATGAACAGGAATAGGGAGAACCAATGAGAGACTAGCTGGAGGTGTCTGGACGGGCAAATTTAACTCTCATTTCCCACCAGGAAGAGGAATTAACCAAAGGCTCAGCGTGCCGTGCCGGAACCACACTAGGGCCTGAAGCAATCCTGCGGTGTTGCGGCCAGCTCAGAAGAAAGTGATTTGAAGAAAGGTGTTCAGGGGCACTGTCATTCACAGACCTGCAGAGTTATAAATGACAGCTATCATCCAAAAATATATTGAAGTAAGGCTGCCAAGAGGACTTGAAAGCGGGGCAGAATTGCAGGAAACTGATTTCAGGAGGTAGACTGGAATTGCATGTAAATCATAGGAAAAGAGGCAGAACGTCCACAATGATGCACTTGGCCAAAAAGGGCGTATGCGTTTTTTCCTGAATATATTCAGGAAAAAACGCATACGCCCTTTTTGGCCAACCAAGCAAGCTTGCAAAGGAAATCTGCACTACAATGAAGTCTCACTGCCCCCGGTCAAAAGGGCCATCTGAAAAAAGTGTAAAATCCAGAGAGACAGGACAGGCCATGGAGAAATGGGAGCCTTGTTATGCTGATGGGCTGGATATAAATTGCCAACAGCCACTCTGGAGAAGTGTATGGTGTTTCCTGAAACATCTAAAAAACAAAGCAACAGAGCCTAGGGCACTTCCACTTATGGTCCTATAGCTTAGGGAAATTAAAATCAAAAAGACACAGCCACCCCAAAGTTTGGGACGGCTCTGTTTACAAGAAATTCGTTTACGGTACAAGTTCAATATCACACAAAGTGAAAAATGGATAAAGAAGTGTGGTACTTACGTACAATGCAATATCACTCAGCAATGAAATCTATGTCATCAGGCTCATAGCAGCATAATGAGTGGATTCAGGTACGATGATTCTAAGTGAAATAAGTCACACAGAAAAAGAAACATCATAAGATATCACTACTACACGGAATGTAAACTTGTCTACACAGGAACTGAATTACAAAACAGAACAGGGTCTCAAATGTAGAAAAGCAACTTATGCTTGCTTAAGGGGAAAGGTGAGTTGGGGTGCTGCATAAAACCAGAGATTGAAATTAGCACAGATACCGTTCCATAAGCCAAATATGTAATAGACAAGAGCTACTCCTTGCTCAACGAAGTGGACACTACACACCATATTAAACGCCTAAGAATATACCTGACTAGTAAGAATCTTAAAACCTATGGATTTATATGTCGCCAAAAGAGAATCAAGCGTGTGTACAGTGGCATAAACGCATCAGTGATAGGATTGGTGAGGTTCGGTGAGCAAATGCAGACCCTTTGAAGTCATATTGCATGGTACCCATTCCATGGGTCTCAACTCTCCAGGTTTAAGGGATTCTTCCTTCAGCTAAAACATGCATGTGGAACCCAGAGTATGATCCACCGTGTGCTCGGGAAACGTGTTCAAATGTGTCTCAGGTTTCGTCCCCTGGTACTCGGGTGCAACATTCCAGATGCTTTACTAACACTCTCCCCACTTGGAAAGTCAGTGCCTTTAAACTCCTGTTTGGCCCAGTTTGCAATTTCTGCGGAAAATGAACAGGAATAGGGAGAACCAATGAGAGACTAGCTGGAGGTGTCTGGACGGGCAAATTTAACTCTCATTTCCCACCAGGAAGACGAATTAACCAAAGGCTCAGTGTGCCGTGCCCGAACGACACTAGGGCCTGAAGCAATCCTGCGGTGTTGCGGCCAGCTCACAAGAAAGTGAGTTGAAGAAAGGTGCTCAGGGGCACTGTCATTCACAGACCTGCAGTGTTATAAATGACAGCTATCGTCCAAAAATATATTGAAGTAAGGCTGCCAAGAGGACTTGAAAGCGGGGCAGAATTGCAGGAAACCGATTTCAGGAGGTAGACTGGAATTGCATGTAAAGCATAGGAAAAGAGGCAGAACGTCCACAATGATGCACTTGGCCAAAAAGGGCGTATGCGTTTTTTCCTGAATATATTCAGGAAAAAACGCAATACGCCCTTTTTGGCCAACCAAGCAAGCTTGCAAAGGAAATCTGCACTACAATGAAGTCTCACTGCCCCCCGGTCAAAAGGGCCATCTGAAAAAAGTATAAAATCCAGAAAGGCAAGACAGGCCATGGAGAACAGGGAGCCTTGTTATGCTAATGGGCGGGATGTAAATTGCCAACAGCCACTCTGGAGAAGTGTATGGTATTTCCTGAAACATCTAAAAAACAAAGCAACAGAGCCTAGGGCATTTCCACTTATGGTTCTATAGCTTAGGGAAATTAAAATCAAAAAGACACAGCCACCCAAAGTTTGGGACGGCTCTGTTTACAAGAACCTCGTTTATGGTACAAGTTCAATATCACAGAAAGCGAAAAATTGATAAAATAGTTGTGGTACTTACGTACAATGCTATATCACTCAGCAATGAAATCTATGTCATCAGGCCCGTAGCAGCATAACGACTGGATTCAGGTATGATGATTCTAAGTGAAATAAGTCACAGAGAAAAAGTAACATCATAAGATATCACTACTACAGGGAATGTAAACTTAGCTACACAGGAACTGAATTACAAAACAGAACAGGGTCTCAAATGTAGAAAACCAACTTATGCTTCCTTAAGGGGAAAGGTGAGTTGGGGTGCTGCATAAAACCAGAGATTGAAATTAGCACAGATACCGTTCCATAAGCCAAATATATAATAGAAAAGAGTTACTGCTTGCTCAATGAAGTGGACTCAACACCCCATATTAAACGCATAAGAGTATACCTGACTAGTAAGAATCTTAAAACCTATGGATTTATATGTCTCCGAAAGAGAATCAAGCGTGTGTACAGCAGCATAAACGCTGCAGTGATAGGATTGGTGAGGTTCGGTGAGCAAATGCAGACCCTTTGAAGTCATATTGCATGGTACCCATTCCATGGGTCTCAACTCTCCAGGTTTAAGGGATTCTTCCTTCAGCTAAAACATGTATGTTTAACCCAGAGTATGATCCACCGTGTGATCAGGAATCGTGTTCAAATGTGTCAGTTGTCGTCCCCAGGTACTCGGGTGCAACATTCCAGACGCTTTACTGACACTCTTCCCACTTGGAGAGTCAGTGCCTTTAACCTCCTGTTTGGCCCAGTTTGCAATTTCTTCGTAAGATGAACAGGAATAGGGAGAACAAATGAGAGACTAGCTGGAGGTGTCTGGACGGGCAAATTTAACTCTCATTTCCCACCAGGAAGACGAATTAACCAAAGGCTCAGTGTGCCATGCCGGAACGACACTAGGGCCTGAAGCAATCCTGCGGTGTTGTGGGCAGCTCACAAGAAAGCGAGTTGAAGAAAGGAGCTCAGGGGCACTGTCATTCACAGACCTGCAGAGTTATAAATGACAGCTATCGTCCAAAAATATATTGAAGTAAGACTGCCAAGAGGACTTGAAAGCGGGGCAGAATTGCAGGAAACCGATTTCAGGAGGTAGACTGGAATTGCATGTAAAGCATAAGAAAAGAGGCAGAACGTCCACAATGATGCACTTGGCCAAAAAGGGCATATGCGTTTTTTCCTGAATATATTCAGGAAAAAACGCATATGCCCTTTTTGGCCAACCAAGCAAGCTTGCAAAGGAAATCTGCACTACAATGAAGTCTCACTGCCCCCTGGTCAAAAGGGCCATCTGAAAAAAGTGTAAAATCCAGAAAGGCAGGACAGGCCATGGAGAACTGGGAGTCTTGTTATGCTGACGGTTGGGATGTAAATTGCCAACAGCCACTCTGGAGAAGTGTATGGTGTTTCCTGAAACATCTAAAAAACAAAGCAACAGAGCCTAGGGCACTTCCACTTATGGTCCTATAGCTAAGGGAAATTAAAATCAAAAAGACACAGCCACCCCAAAGTTTGGGACGGCTGTGTTTACAAGAACCTCGTTTACGGTACAAATTCAATATCACAGAAAGTGAAAAATGGATAAAGAAGTTTTGGTACTTACATACAATGCAATATCACTCAGCAATGAAATCTATGTCATCAGGCCCGTAGCAGCATAATGAGTGGATTCAGGTACGATGATTCTAAGTGAAATAAGTCACACAGAAAAAGAAACATCATAAGATATCACTACTACACGGAATGTAAACTTGGCCACACAGGAACTGAATTACAAAACAGAACAGAGTCTCAAATGTAGAAAACCAACTTATGGTTGCTTAAGGGGAAAGGTGAGTTGGGGTGCTGCATAAATCCAGAGATTGAAATTAGCACAGATACCGTTCCATAAGCCAAATATGTAATAGACAAGAGCTACTCCTTGCTCAACAAAGTGGACTCAACGCCCCATATTAAACGCCTAAGAATATACCTGACAAGTAAGAATGTTAAAACCTATGGATTTATATGTCTCCGAAAGAGAATCAAGCGTGTGTACAGCGGCATATACGCAGCAGTGATAGGATTGGTGAGGTTCGGTGAGCAAATGCAGACCCTTTGAAGTCATATTGCATGGTACCCATTCCATGGGTCTCAACTCTCCAGGTTTAAGGGATTCTTCCTTCAGCTAAAACATGCATGTGGAACCCAGAGTATGATACACCGTGTGATCGAGAAACGTGTTCAAATGTGTCTCAGGTTTCGTCCCCTGGTTCTCGGGTGCAACATTCCAGACACTTTACTAACACTCTCCCCACTTGGAGAGTCAGTGCCTTTAACCTCCTGTTTGGCCCAGTTTGCAATTTCTGCGGAAAATGAACAGGAATAGGGAGAACCAATGAGAGACTAGCTGGAGGTGTCTGGACGGGCAAATTTAACTCTCATTTCCCACCAGGAAGAGGAATTAATCAAAGGCTCAGCGTGCCGTGCCAGAACCACACTAGGACCTGAAGCAATTCTGCGGTGTTGCGGCCAGCTCACAAGAAATCGAGTTGAAGAAAGGAGCTCAGGGGCAGTGTCATTCACAGACCTGCAGAGTTATAAATGACAGCTATCGTCCAAAAATATATTGAAGTATGGCTGCCAAGAGGACTTGAAAGCGGGGCAGAATTGCAGGAAACAGATTTCAGGAGGTAGACTGGAATTGCATGTAAAGCATAAGAAAAGAGGCAGAACGTCCACAATGATGCACTTAGCCAAAAAGGGCGTTTGAGTTTTTTCCTGAATATATTCAAGAAAAAACGCATACGCCCTTTTTGGCCAACCAAGCAAGCTTGCAAAGGAAATCTGCACTACAATGAAGTCTCACTGCCCCCCGGTCAAAAGGGCCATCTGAAAAAAGTGTAAAATCCAGAAAGGCAGGACAGGCCATGGAGAACTGGGAGCCTTGTTATGCTGATGGGCGGGATGTAAATTGCCAACAGCCACTCTGGAGAAGTGTATGGTGTTTCCTGAAACATCTAAAAAACAAAGCAACAGAGCCTAGGGCACTTCCACTTATGGTCCTATAGCTTAGGGAAATTAAAATCAAAAAGACACAGCTACCCCAAAGTTTGGGATGGCTCTGTTTACAAGAACTTTGTTTAGGGTACAAGTTCAATATCACAGAAATTGAAAAATGGATAAAGAAGTTGTGGTACTTACGTACAATGCAATATCACTCAGCAATGAAATCTATGTCATCAGGCCCATAGCAGCATAATGAGTGGATTCAGGTACGATGATTCTAAGTGAAATAAGTCACACAGAAAAAGAAACATCATAAGATATCACTACTACACGGAATGTAAACTTGGCTACACAGGAACTGAATTACAAAACAGAACAGGGTCTCAAATTTAGAAAACCAACTTATGCTTGCTTAAGGGGAAAGGTGAGTTGGGGTGCTGCATAAAACCAGAGATTGAAATTAGCACAGATACCGTTCCATAAGCCAAATATGTAATAGACATGAGCTACTCCTTGCTCAACAAAGTGGACTCAACGCCCCATATTAAACGCCTAAGAATATACCTGACAAGTAAGAATGTTAAAACCTATGGATTTATATGTCTCGGAAAGAGAATCAAGCATGTGTACAGCGGCATATACGCAGCAGTGATAGGATTGGTGAGGTTCGGTGAGCAAATGCAGACCCTTTGAAGTCATATTGCATGGTACCCATTCCATGGGTCTCAACTCTCCAGGTTTAAGGGATTCTTCCTTCAGCTAAAACATGCATGTGGAACCCAGAGTATGATACACCATGTGATCGGGAAACGTGTTCAAATGTGTCTCAGGTTTCGTCCCCTGGTTCTGGGGTGCAACATTCCAGACACTTTACTAACACTCTCCCCACTTGGAGAGTCAGTGCCTTTAACCTCCTGTTTGGCCCAGTTTGCAATTTCTGCAGAAAATGAACAGGAATAGGGAGAACCAATGAGAGACTAGCTGGAGGTGTCTGGACGGGCAAATTTAACTCTCATTTCCCACCAGGAAGAGGAATTAACCAAAGGCTCAGTGTGCCGTGCCAGAACCACACTAGGGCCTGAAGCAATCCTGCGGTGTTGCGGCCAGCTCACAAGAAAACAAGTTGAAGAAAGGAGCTCAGGGGCACTGTCATTCACAGACCTGCCGAGTTATAAATGACAGCTATCGTCCAAAAATATATTGAAGTAAGTCTGCCAAGAGGACTTGACAGCGGGGCAGAATTGCAGGAAACCGATTTCAGGAGGTAGACTGGAATTGCATGTAAAGCATAGGAAAAGAGGCAGAACGTCCACAATGATGCACTTGGCCAAAAAGGGCGTATGCGTTTTTTCCTGAATATATTCAGGAAAAAACGCATACGCCCTTTTTGGCCAACCAAGCAAGCTTGCAAAGGAAATCTGCACTACAATGAAGTCTCACTGCCCCCCGGTCAAAAGGGCCATCTGAAAAAAGTGTAAAATCCAGAAAGGCAGGACAGGCCATGGAGAACTGGAAGCCTTGTTATGCTGATGGGCGGGATGTAAATTGCCAACAGCCACTCTGGAGAAGTGTATGGTGTTTCCTGAAACATCTAAAAAACAAAGCAACAGAGCCTAGGGCACTTCCACTTATGGTCCTATAGCTTAGGGAAATTAAAATCAAAAAGACACAGACACCCCAAAGTTTGGGATGGCTCTGTTTACAAGAACTTTGTTTAGGGTACAAGTTCAATATCACAGAAAGTGAAAAATGGATAAAGAAGTTGTGGTACTTACGTACAATGCAATATCACTCAGCAATGAAATCTATGTCATCAGGCCCATAGCAGCATAATGAGTGGATTCAGGTACGATGATTCTAAGTGAAATAAGTCACACAGAAAAAGAAACATCATAAGATATCACTACTACACGGAATGTAAACTTGGCTACACAGGAACTGAATTACAAAACAGAACATGGTCTCAAATGTAGAAAACCAACTTATGCTTGCTTAAGGGGAAAGGTGAGTTGGGGTGCTGCATAAAACCAGAGATTGAAATTAGCACAGATACCGTTCCATAAGCCAAATATGTAATAGACATGAGCTACTCCTTGCTCAACAAAGTGGACTCAACGCCCCATATTAAACGCCTAAGAATATACCTGACAAGTAAGAATGTTAAAACCTATGGATTTATATGTCTCCGAAAGAGAATCAAGCGTGTGTACAGCGGCATAAACGCAGCAGTGATAGGATTGGTGAGGTTCGGTGAGCAAATGCAGACCCTTTGAAGTCATATTGCATGGTACCCATTCCATGGGTCTCAACTCTCCAGGTTTAAGGGATTCTTCCTTCAGCTAAAACATGCATGTGGAACCCAAAGTATGATACACCGTGTGATCGAGAAACGTGTTCAAATGTGTCTCAGGTTTCGTCCCCTGGTACTCGGGTGCAACATTCCAGATGCTTTACTAACACTCTCCCCACTTGGAGAGTCAGTGCCTTTAACCTCCTGTTTGGCCCAGTTTGCAATTTCTGTGGAAAATGCACAGGAATAGGGAGAACCAATGAGAGACTAGCTGGAGGTGTCTGGACGGGTAAATTTAACTCTCATTTCCCGCCAGGAAGAGGAATTAACCAAAGGCTCAGCGTGCCGTGCCGGAACCACACTAGGGCCTGAAGCAATCCTGCGGTGTTGCGGCCAGCTCACAAGAAAGCGAGTTGAAGAAAGGAGCTCAGGGGCACTGTCATTCACAGACCTGCAGAGTTATAAATGACAGCTATCGTTCAAAAATATATTGAAGTAAGGCTGCCAAGAGGACTTGAAAGCGGGGCAGAATTGCAGAAAACCGATTTCAGGAGGTAGACTGGAATTGCATGTTAAGCATAGGAAAAGAGGCAGAACGTCCACAATGATGCACTTGGCCAAAAAGGGCGTATGCGTTTTTTCCTGAATATATTCAGGAAAAAACGCATACGCACTTTTTGGCCAACCAAGCAAGCTTGCAAAGGAAATCTGCACTACAATGAAGTCTCACTGCCCCCCTGTCAAAAGGGCCATCTGAAAAAAGTGTAAAATCCAGAAAGGCAGGACAGGCCATGGAGAACTGGGAGCCTTGTTATGCTGATGGGTGGGATGTAAATTGCCAACAGCCACTCTGGAGAAGTGTACGGTGTTTCCTGAAACATCTAAAAAACAAAGCAACAGAGCCTAGGGCACTTCCACTTATGGTCCTATAGCTTAGGGAAATTAAAATCAAAAAGACACAGCCACTCCAAAGTTTGGGACGGCTCTGTTTACAAGAAACTCGTTTACGGTACAAATTCAATATCACAGAAAGCGAAAAATGTATAAAGAAGTTGTGGTACTTACATACAATGCAATATCACTCAGCAATGAAATCTATGTCATCAGGCCCGTAGCAGCATAATGAGTGGATTCAGGTACGATGATTCTAAGTGAAATAAGTCACACAGAAAAAGAAACATCATAAGATATCACTACTACACGGAATGTAAACTTGGCTACACAGGAACTGAATTACAAAACAGAACAGGGTCTCAAATGTAGAAAACCAACTTATGCTTGCTTAAGGGGAAAGGTGAGTTGGGGTGCTGCATAAAAGCAGAGATTGAAATTAGCACAGATACCGTTCCATAAGCCAAATATGTAATAGACATGAGCTACTCCTTGCTCAACAAAGTGGACTCAACGCCCCATATTAAACGCCTAAGAATATACCTGACAAGTAAGAATGTTAAAACCTATGGATTTATATGTCTCCGAAAGAGAATCAAGCGTGTGTACAGCGGCATAAACGCAGCAGTGATAGGATTGGTGAGGTTCGGTGAGCAAATGCAGACCCTTTGAAGTCATATTGCATGGTACCCATTCCATGGGTCTCAACTCTCCATGTTTAAGGGATTCTTCCTTCAGCTAAAACATGCATGTGGAACCCAGAGTATGATCCACCGTGTGATCGGGAAACGTGTTCAAATGTGTCTCAGGTTTCGTCCCCTGGTACTCGGGTGCAACATTCCAGACACTTTACTAACACTCTCCCCACTTGGAGAGTCAGTGCCTTTAACCTCCTGTTTGGCCCAGTTTGCAATTTCTGCGGAAAATGAACAGGAATAGGGAGAACCAATGAGAGACTAGCTGGAGGTGTCTGGACGGGCAAATTTAACTCTCAATTCCCACCAGGAAGAGGAATTAACCAAAGGCTCAGCGTGCCGTGCCGGAACCACACTAGGGCCTGAAGCAATCCTGCGGTGTTGCGGCCAGCTCACAAGAAAGCGAGTTGAAGAAAGAAGCTCAGGGGCACTGTAATTCACAAACCTGCAGAGTTATAAATGACAGCTATCGTCCAAAAATATATTGAAGTAAGGCTGCCAAGAGGACTTGAAAGCGGGGCAGAATTGCAGGAAACCGATTTCAGGAGGTAGACTGGAATTGCATGTAAAGCATAGGAAAAGAGGCAGAACGTCCACAATGATGCACTTGGCCAAAAAGGGCGTATACGTTTTTTCCTGAATATATTCAGGAAAAAACGCATACGCCCTTTTTGGCCAACCAAGCAAGCTTGCAAAGGAAATCTGCACTACAATGAAGTCTCACTGCCCCCCGGTCAAAAGGGCCATCTGAAAAAAGTGTAAAATCCAGAAAGGCAGGACAGGCCATGGAGAACAGGGAGCCTTGTTATGCTGATGGGTGGGATGTAAATTGCCAACAGCCACTCTGGAGAAGTGTATGGTGTTTCCTGAAACATCTAAAAAACAAAGCAACAGAGCCTAGGGCACTTCCACTTATGGTCCTATGGCTTAGGGAAATTAAAATCAAAAAGACACAGCCACCCCAAAGTTTGGGACGGCTCTGTTTACAAGAACCTCGTTTACGGTACAAATTCAATATCACAGAAAGCGAAAAATGGATAAAGAATTTGTGGTACTTACATACAACGCAATATCACTCAGCAATGAAATCTATGTCATCAGGCCCGTAGCAGCATAATGAGTGGATTCAGGTACGATGATTCTAAGTGAAATAAGTCACACAGAAAAAGAAACATCATAAGATATCACTACTACACGGACTGTAAACTTGGCTACACAGGAACTGAATTACAAAACAGAACACGGTCTCAAATGGAGAAAACCAGCTTATGCTTGCTTAAGGGAAAGGTGAGTTGGGGTGCTGCATAAAACCAGAGATTGAAATTAGCACAGATACCACTCCATAAGCCAAATATGTAATAGACAACAGCTACTCCTTGCTCAACCAAGTGGACTCTACACTCCATATTAAACGCCTAAGAATATAGCTAACTAGTAAGTATCTTAAAACCTATGGATTTATATGTCTCCGAACGAGAATCAAGCGTGTGTACAGCGGCATAAACGCAGCAGTGATAGGATTGGTGAGGTTCGGTGAGCAAATGCAGACCCTTTGAAGTCATATTGCATGGTACCCATTCCATGAGTCTCAACTCTCCAGGTTTAAGGGATTCTTCCTTCAGCTAAAACATGCATGTGGAACCCAGAGTATGATCCACCGTGTGATCAGGAAACATGTTCAAATGTGTCTCAGGTTTCGTCCCCTGGTACACGGGTGCAACATTCCAGACGCTTTACTAACACTCTCCCCACTTGGAGAGTCAGTGCCTTTAACGTCCTTTTTGGCCCAGTTTGCAATTTCTCTGGAAAATGAACAGGAATAGGGAGAACCAATGAGAGACTAGCTGGAGGTGTCTGGACGGGCAAATTTAACTCTCATTTCCCACCAGGAAGAGGAATTAACCAAAGGCTCAGCGTGCCATGCCGGAACCACACTAGGGCCTGAAACAAGGCTGCAGTGTTGCGGCCAGCTCACAAGAAAGCGAGTTGAAGAAAGGAGCTCAGGGGCACTGTAATTCACAAACCTGCAGAGTTATAAATGACAGGTATCGTCCAAAAATATATTGAAGTAAGGCTGCCAAGAGGACTTGAAAGCGGGGCAGAATTGCAGGAAACCGATTTCATGAGGTAGACTGGAATTGCATGTAAAGCATAGGAAAAGAGGCAGAACGTCCACAATGATGCACTTGGCCAAAAAGGGCGTATGCGTTTTTTCCTGAATATATTCAGGAAAAAACGCATACGCCCTTTTTGGCCAACCAAGCAAGCTTGCAAAGGAAATCTGCACTACAATGAAGTCTCACTGCCCCCCGGTCAAAAGGGCCATCTGAAAAAAGTGTAAAATCCAGAAAGGCAGGACAGGCCATGGAGAACTGGGAGCCTTGTTATGCTGATGGGTGGGATGTAAATTGCCAACAGCCACTCTGGAGAAGTGTATGGTGTTTCCTGAAACATCTAAAAAACAAAGCAACAGAGCCTAGGGCACTTCCACTTATGGTCTTATAGATTAGGGAAATTAAAATCAAAAAGACAAAGCCACCACAAAGTTTGGGATGGCTCTGTTTACAAGAACTTTGTTTACGGTACAAGTTCAATATCACAGAAAGTGAAAAATGGATAAAGAAGTTGTGGTACTTACGTACAATGCAATATCACTCAGCAATGAAATCTATGTCATCAGGCACATAGCAGCATAATGAGTGGATTCAGGTACGATGATTCTAAGTGAAATAATTCACACAGAAAAAGAAACATCATAAGTTATCACTACTACACGGAATGTAAACTTGGCTACCCAGGAACAGAATTACAAAACAGAAAAGGGTCTCAAATGTAGAAAACCAACTTATGCTTGCTTAAGGGGAAAGGTGAGTTGGGGTGCTGCATAAAACCAGAGATTGAAATTAGCACAGATCCCACTCCATAAGCCAAATATGTAATAGACAAGAGCTACTCCTTGCTCAACCAAGTGGACTCTACACCCCATATTAAACGCCTAAGAATATAGCTGACTAGTAAGTATCTTAAAACCTATGGATTTCTATGTCTCCGAAAGAGAAACAAACGTGTGTACAACGGCATAAACGCAGCAATGATAGGATTGGTGAGGTTCGGTGAGCAAATGCAGACCCTTTAAGTCATAATGCATGGTACCCATTCCATGCGTCTCAACTCTCTAGGTTTAAGGGATTCTTCCTTCAGCTAAAACATGCATGTGGAACCCAGAGTATGATCCACCGTGTGATCGGGAAACGTGTTCATATGTGTCTCAGGTTTCGTCCCCTGGTACTCGGGTGCAACATTCCAGACGCTTTACTAACACTCTCCCCACTTGGAGAGTCAGTGCCTTTAACCTCCTGTTTGGCCCAGTTTGCAATTTCTGCGGAAAATGAACAGGAATAGGGAGAACCAATGAGAGACTAGCTGGAGGTGTCTGGACGGGCAAATTTAACTCTCATTTCCCACCAGGAAGAGGAATTAACCAAAGGCTCAGCATGCCGTGCCGGAACGACACTAGGGCCTGAAGCAATCCTGCGGTGTTGCGGCCAGCTCACAAGAAAGCGAGTTGAAGAAAGGAGCTCAGGGGCACTGTAATTCACAAACCTGCAGAGTTATAAATGACAGCTATCGTCCAAAAATATATTGAAGTAAGGCTGCCAAGAGGACTTGAATGCGGGGCAGAATTGCAGGAAACTGATTTCAGGAGGTAGACTGGAATTGCATGTAAAGCATAGGAAAAGAGGCAGAACGTCCACAATGATGCACTTGGCCAAAAAGGGCATATGCGTTTTTTCCTGAATATATTCAGGAAAAAACGCATATGTCCTTTTTGGCCAACCAAGCAAGCTTGCAAAGGAAATCTGCACTACAATGAAGTCTCACTGCCCCCCGGTCAAAAGGGCCATCTGAAAAAAGTGTAAAATCCAGAAAGGCAGGACAGGCCATGGAGAACTGGGAGCCTTGTTATGCTGATGGGCGGGATGTAAATTGCCAACAGGCACTCTGGAGAAGTGTATGGTGTTTCCTGAAACATCTAAAAAACAAAGCAACAGAGCCTAGGGCACTTCCACTTATGGTCCTATGGCTTACGGAAATTAAAATCAAAAAGACACAGCCACCCCAAAGTTTGGGACGGCTCTGTTTACAAGAACCTCGTTTACGGTACAAATTCAATATCACAGAAAGCGAAAAATGGATAAAGAATTTTTGGTAATTACATACAACGCAATATCACTCAGCAATGAAATCTATGTCATCAGGCCCATAGCAGCATAATGAGTGGATTGAGGTACGATGATTCTAAGTGAAATAAGTCTCACAGAAAAAGAAACATCATAAGATATCACTACTACACGGACTGTAAACTTGGCTACACAGGAACTGAATTACAAAACAGAACACGGTCTCAAATGGAGAAAACCAGCTTATGCTTGCTTAAGGGAAAGGTGAGTTGGGGTGCTGCATAAAACCAGAGATTGAAATTAGCACAGATACCGCTCCATAAGCCAAATATGTAATAGACAAGAGCTACTCCTTGCTCAACCAAGTGGACTCTACACTCCATATTAAACGCCTAAGAATATAGCTAACTAGTAAGTATCTTAAAACCTATGGATTTATATGTCTCCGAAAGAGAATCAAGCGTGTGTACAGCGGCATAAACGCAGCAGTGATAGGATTGGTGAGGTTCGGTGAGCAAATGCAGACCCTTTGAAGTCATATGGCATGGTACCCATTCCATGGGTCTCAACTCTCCAGGTTTAAGGGATTCTTCCTTCAGCTAAAACATGCATGTGGAACCCAGAGTATGATCCACCGTGTGATCAGGAAACATGTTCAAATGTGTCTCAGGTTTCGTCCCCTGGTACTCGGGTGCAACATTCCAGACGCTTTACTAACACTCTCCCCACTTGGAGAGTCAGTGCCTTTAACCTCCTGTTTGGCCCGGTTTGCAACTTCTGCGTAAGATGAACAGGAATAGGGAGAACCAATGAGAGACTAGCTGGAGGTGTCTGGACGGGCAAATTTAACTCTCATTTCCCACCAGGAAGAGGAATTAACCAAAGGCTCAGCGTGCCCTGCCAGAAGCAGATTAGGGCCTGAAGCAGTCTTGCGGGTTTGCGGCCAGCTCACAAGAAAGCGAGTTGAAGAAAGGAGCTCAGGGGCCCTGTAATTCACAAACCTGCAGAGTTATAAATGACAGATAACGTCCAAAAATATATTGAAGTAAGGCTGCGAAGAGGACTTGAAAGCGGGGCAGAATTTCAGGAAACCGATTTCAGGAGGTAGACTGGATTTACATTTAAAGCATAGGAAAAGAGGCAGAACATCGACAATGATGCACGTGACATAAAAGGGCATATGAGTCTGTTCCTGAATATATTCAGGAAAAAACACATACGCCCTTTTTGGCAAACCAAGCAAGCTTGCAATGGAAATCCGAACTACTATGAAGTGTCACTTCCCCCTGGTCTAAAGGGCCATCTGAAAAATGTGTAAAATCAAGAAAGGCAAGACAGGCCATGGGGAAAAAGGAGCCTTGTTATGCTGATGGGCGGGATGTAAATTACCAACAGCCACTCTGGAGAAGTGTATGGTGTTTCCTGATACATCTGAAAAACAAAGCAACAGAGTCTAGGGCATTTCCACTTATGGTCCTATAGCTTAGGGAAATTAAAATCAAAAAGACACAGCCACCCCAAAATTTGGGATGGCTCTGTTTACAGGAACCTCTTCTACGGTACAAGTTAAATATCCCAGAGAACAAATAATTGATAAAGAATTTGCGGTACTTACGTACAACAGAATACCACTCAGCAATGAAATCTGTGTCACCAGGCCTGTACCAGCATAATGAGTGGATTGAGGCACGATGATTCTAAGTGAAATAAGTCACACAGAAAAAGAAACATCATAAGGTATCACTAATGCACGGAATGTAAACTTGGCTACACAGGAACTGAATTACAAAACAGAACAGGGTCTCAAGTTTAGAAAACCAACTTATGCTTGCTTACGGGGAAAGGTGAGTTGGGGTTCTGCATAAAACCAGAGTTTGAAATTAGCACAGATACCGTTCCATAAGCCAAATATGTAATAGACAAGACCTACCCCTTGCTCAACGAAATGGACTCAACTATGAGGTATCACCTCACACCTGTTAGAATGGGCATCATCTGAAAATCTACAAACAACAAATGCTGGAAAGGGTGTGGAGAAAAGGAAGCCTCTTCCACTATTGTTGGGAATATAAATTGATACAGTCACTATGGAGAACAATATGGAGTTTCTTAAGAAACTAATAATAGAATTACCATATGATACAGCAATCCCAGTACTGGACATATACCCAGACAAAACCATAAATCAAAAAGAGACATTCACCGCAATGTTCATTGCATCACTATTTACAATATCGAGGTAATGGAAGCAACCTAAATGCCCACAGACAGACGAATGCATAAAGATGTGGTACATATATAAAATGGAATATTACTAAGCCATGAAAGGAATGAAATTGGGTCATTTGTAGAGACGTCGATGGATCTAGAGACTGTCATACAGAGTGAAGTAAGTCAGAAAGAGAAAAACAAATCTTGTATATCCATGCATATATGTGGAACCTAGAAAAACTGTACAGATTAACCGTTTTGCAAGGCATAAATAGAGCAACAGATGTAGACAACAATCGTATGGACAACAAGGGGGGAAAGCTCTTGGGGGGGGTGGTGGTGGGAGGAGTTGAGAGATTGGGATTGGCATGTAAACATTTATATGTATAAAATAGATAACCAATAAGGACCTGCTGTATAAAAATATAAAATAAAATTCAAAATTAAAAAGAAATAAAATTTAAAAAACAAAACAGAAAAAACAATTATTCCCTTCACATACATGTATTTATATGAATAAATTATTTCCATGCTTATATCTGTAAATACAAAAAAGAGGAATAAATTCTACCTTGAACCAGAAACGAAAAAGAGAAAAAAAAAACAGAACCCACCAGTTACTCAGAGGAAAACCGTATCAGGGCATTTGCTCCAGTTGTAAACAATTCTGAAGTTGGTCAGTGGTGGGGAATCGTCTCCCATTCAGCCAGCAGCCCCCACACAACAAGGGTCCTCATTGCAAAGCTGGGGCACCGTGCCGAGGCATCTGTGAGTGAACGTGAGCTGAGCCCCAGGCCAGTTGCTGCTGAACTGTTCCCACCCTTCCCAGGTAAAACACCTGAATATATACAAGGACTTGAAAGCCTAGAGGAAGGGCCATGGAGCCACATGAGTGACAGCATGCCAGCTGACTTGGTGCCTGCAGGCCAGCCAGGATGGCCCTGGCCCTGGGTGCTCTTCTGGAAGATTTCCATTTCCCTGCCTGAGATACCCGTCCTGTCCCTGCCCCCACTGCTTTTTTCCTTCCTCACCTCTGCCCAGGGAGAAATTCCAGCAGCAGGTATGGGTGACACATCCTCTTCTTTAGCAGGTGGCAGCCTGGCAACTGCTGCAGAAAGTCCAGCAGAGCCCCACTCACACTGGGCCACCCACAAAGCCGTGGCCTCTCACTCCCTCCCACCAGCCCAGCCCCGAGACTTCTGACGGGGCAGAGAAAATGGCGTCAGGCACAGCTGCAGGGGCTCTTGCTGCCTGGAGTGGTATTTATATTGATCTCAACCCAGGCACACCTGGCGAGGGCTGGCCGGCACGGTAAGGCTGCCTAGGTCAGCCAATCATCACCCCTCAGGGGCTCACAGTTGCAGAAAATGGAACTTGCTGAACCGGCCAGGTCCAAGGAACAGGTGTGGGCTCCTGAGAGTCAGGATAGACAAGGGGCTGCAGCTTTGGCTTGTTTTTTAATCATTTTATCTGGCCCATGAGTGGGAGACAACTTCAAGAAAAGCCTCTCCTAATGAGAGGAACCCAGGAGTCAGGGAGAGGAGGGGTGGGTGGTGGTTGGAGACAGAGGCCTGGTGCCCCGGGTGCAGTGGAAGTCTCTGGAAGACCAGGTGGAGGGAGGCCACACAGAGTGATGCCCAGGGTCACAGACCTGTCGGAGCTGCTGTTTGTTAGTTCAAGCCCTGCTCTGAGGTGCTCTGTGTCAGCTCTGAGCGACAGGTGAGATGGGGGTGCTCTTCAGTGAGAGCTATGTGCACGGTTCCTGTGTGCCCAGCCCTGCCACGGTACCTGCAAGGGTAGCTCTGTATCCTGGGAGAGGCCTGACCACGAGAGCCCCGTGGGCTGGGTTGGGGGTGGGGTACCTGCCCAGGAGAGCTCCATATCCTGGGATTGGCCTGACCACGAGAGCCCCATGGGCTGCTGGGGACCTGGTAAAGGATGTCAGGACAGTCAGTGAAGCCACCGAGGATATACCTCCAGTTGCTCCTAATTCCTACACCCTGCTGGTCATTCTACCAACCACCAGGACATGGTATTCTGTATTAGTCTCAATGATGCCTTCTTTTGTATTCCATTAGTCCCAGAGTCACAAGAAATTTTGGCTTGTGAGTGGCAGGACTCAACATACAACTAAAACAATACTTCCGGGCCGTCTTGCCCCAAGGGTTCAAAAATTTCCACACCATCTTTGGGGAAAGCTTAGCTAAAGACCGAAAAGTTCTACCTCTGGAAAAGGAAACCCTCCTTCAATATGCAGACGACATTCTGATCGCCAGCCCTACTAAGGAGGCCTCTGAACTACCAAGCCAATAAAGGATAGAAGTTGTCCAAGAAAAAGCTCAAATATCACAGACTGCGGTGACCTGCCTGGGCTTCATTCTCACAGAAGGTCGGAGAAGTCCATCCCAGGAAAGGGAAGAAACCATTTGCAGCCTTACCCCTTTCTAAAACTAGAAGACAGCTTAGGGGTTCCTGGGGAGGCCAGGGTTTGCTGCTTCTGGATCCCTAACTACAGTCTACTAGCTGGGCCTCTATATGAAACACTGAAAGGAAAAGATGATGATCCTTTTGAACAGAATCCAGAAGTGGCCTTTCAAGAATGGAAAGAGCAGTCAATTCAGACCCTTGCCCTGGAACTCCCTAATTGAGCTAAACCCTTTGACCTTTCCATTCCCGGTGAAAGGTGAGTCGCCATTGGAGAATTAGTGCAAAAACTGGGACCACTTGAAATGGAACAACACAAGAATGCCATCCAGGTAGGATAAACTACAGTCACCAAGGGGCTTGGCCCACTGCCACATCTGGCCAAGATACTGGCGGTATCTAAAAACCTGGAAATCAGCAGCCCAAAAGGCCACCTCCCTCCTAAGGGAAAAGGACCCCACGTGGTGATCCTAATCACCAACCATGCCCTGAAGTTGCAGGGTTCGCTCCGTGGGCACACCGACCTCGAGTGAGGAGGCCCTCCAACTCCAACATCCAGAGAGATAACCGGGGGCAACAGGGCACCATGACGACTCGTGTGAACATCACTTGACCTGGAGTTTCTCTCATAAAACAACAAGAGTGTGTCCCGAAGGAGTAGACTACTGCTTGCAGGACTTACTGCACCCGGAGGGGAGCTAATAATCTTGGCGGGGAAAACGTATATCACACTGTCACCATAGAAAAGCCTACAGACACCGTGATGATGGTGGCCAATAAGACTGGCTGGACTCCTGTTTACTTCAAAAGGCTGTTGACTCAGTGGCCATCATGGTCCTTGATCACCATTGACCCTGGACTGTCTGGGAGTTGAGCGGGCAGGACTCTGACACCTGGTGCTGTTTTTACGTTAATTCAGGGGCCTAATTGAAGAAAGAGCAGACTACTGGTCAGAGCATCTAGGCTGGCAGAAACGGTCAGCCTAAGGTGACCGAACAAATGTGGGGCGGGGTGAAACCGGCCCCCACAGCGTCTCTGCACATCTCTTTCCTGGACCCTTAAAGGTCATTAGAATCTATAACACTTCCAATGCTGGTGCTCAGGCGGACGAGCAGGGAGGCAGGGGTCCTGGGGCCAATCAACGTCACCTGGAGGCTGCTGGGGAGAAGTTCTGACCCTCGTCCCCTGGTATGAGGGCTCCCAACTCAGCACTCAGCAGTTACAGAAGAAGGGTCTGCACCCTCAGCACTCCAAGAATGAGGAACGGGACAAAAGGCAGAGGAGGGGTTTGTCCCCAGCAAAGCCCATTAAAAATCCCTGGGAGATAAAAATAGAATCTGGGCAATAAAGTCAAGTCTGACCTTTTTTATCCTTTGTGCTTTGTCTAATTTCACGTGCTCCTAGGGTCCCGCATGCAGAGGTTCCACACCCGGCACTTGAGACCAGATTTCCTAGTGCAGAATGGCTGGGTCGACACCTCAGCTCCTGGGGCCCAGTGCAGACTCCGAGATATAGAGCCTGAGCTGCAGCCAACCCGGCCCTCGAGTGCTCCGCCCCCTCCCTCCCACTGACTCTGACAGGATCTCTACACAGCAGCCCAGCCCACAGCCCACAGGGTAGTGCATGCTCTCACCTCTCCATTCTCTGTTTAAAATATAAAGTTTCCTTTGCTTGTGAACCAAACTCAGTCTCGATCTGTTGGCCCCAATGACACTGGGCAGGGGGACACTTGTTGGGGTCCACTCTGGAGGATCAGTAACAGAAATTGAGACTATTGTAACTTCAATGAACAGATGTGTGAGCCAAACTGTAGTTAACATAGAACAGTTTATAAGGCTCGGGTAAAGTAAGATGTTTCTAACACTTCCATTTGATATTTCCATCACTTTATTATAAGCAAGTTCAGTGAAAAGGTTTGTCTTATTTGTCAGGTCAATATTAGAGAAATGAAGTGATTTCTTTCCAAGGATGTACACCTAATAATCTTGGTTAAAGCTTCAATCTTGTTTTAAATGCTTTTCCATTGAAAATGATACCTCTCTTTCAGCTCCCCCATTTCTGAGAAGTATAAAATCTTATAATTTATTATTACCAAAGGGGAAAGGTGGGAGGAGGGATAAATTAACAGTTTGGAATTAACACACACACACTGCTATGTATAAAATAGATCATCAACAAGGAACTACTGTATAGCACAGGGAACTACACTCAATATTTTGCAATAACCTATAAGGGGAAATAATCGGAAAAAGAATAGATATTTTTATTGACATCATCTATCAATGACAGTTAAAGTGTAACCTAAGGGAAGCCGGTGGTGAGTGCTTCTGACCCTGAAGACTTCAATCATCTAAAGTTTGGACTCTGCCTACTTCCCAAGGCCCTTAATGAACATATGTGTAGCCGTAGCTTAAAAAATTCCCCAGTTTGGGTTTCGGGGAGACACTGATTTTGAAAAAGCCCTGGTGTTCTCCTTACATGAATGGGACTCTTCCTACTGCTAAAACATGTCTGTCACACACAGAGGATGGTATACCGTCTGATTGGGAAGAGTTTGGAAAAGGCATCTCATCTCCTCATCTCCTGGTGCTCGGGTTCACCCCTCCAGCGTCTTTACTAACAGTCTCCCCACTTGGAGATGTCAGCACTGTCAACATCCTGTTGTGTACAGTTTGGAATTTGTCCAGAGGATGAAGCGGAAGGATGAGGAACAATGAGAGACAAGTCCTAGGTGTTCAGACAGGCACATGTCACTCTAATTTCCAATCAGGAAGACGAATTGACCAAAGGCTAGGGTTGCCCATGGAAACAGTATAGGGCTTGAGGAAATCCCACTGCTTTGTGGCCAGTTCCCATAAACACAAGTTGAACAATGGAACTCAGGGACAGTAAAATTCACGAAACTGCAGAGTTGAAAATATCTATCACTGAAAAATGTCTTGAGGAAAGTCAGAGAAAAGGATTGGTAAGCAAGGGAGAATGGCAGGAAAGGGATTTGAGGAGGTAGAAAGGACTCGCCATTAAGCACAAGAAAAGGGGCTGAACATTGCCAACATTGCAGTTGGCCAAAAAGGCTGTATGCATTTTTTTCTGTATATATTCAAGAAAAGGGCATACACTTTTTTAGCCAACCAAACAGGTGGGCACTGGAAATCAATACTACAAAAGATATCACTTCGCATCAGTCAGAAGAGCCATCCTCATAAAGTGTAAACACCAGAAATGCAGGACAGGGCAAGGAGAAGAGGGAGCCCTGTGAGGCTTATAGTGGAAATGTATATTGCCAACGGCCATTCTGGAGAAGTGTATTGTGTTTACTAAAGCATCTAAAAAATGAGCTACAGAGCATAGGGCACTTGCACTCATGGGCGTATGTCTTGGGAGAAACAAAAATCGAGAGGACACAGGCACCCCAATGTTTACTGCCTCTCTGTTTAAAAGATCCTCGACTAGGATATAACTTAAATGTCTCTGGAGGGAAAAAATGGATAGAGATGTGGTACTTATGTAGAGTGGAATATTACTCAGCCTGGAAATCAATGAAATATGGCCAGTTGTAACAACTCCGGAGGAGTTACGTATGATCATTCTAAGTGACATAATTCAAAAAGAAAAAGACACATATCATAAGATATCACTTAAAGGTGGAATCCAAAATGGCTACACATGAAATAAATTACAAAACAAAAACATAGTCAAATATGTAGAAAACACGCGTAAGGCTGCTAAACGGGAAAGGTGGGGAGGGGTGAGGCATCATCCAGGAGGTTGAAATTAGCAAAGATACCATTCCAAATACCAAACTGATAATCAACAAGGCCTACACGGTAGCTAAAAGAACTGCACTCAGCACACTCAAGTTACCGGAAAAGAATATATATGACTGGTAAGAATCTGAAAAAGAATTTATTGATGTCTCTCTGTATGTGAATCAAGTGGATGTACAGCAGCAAGAAACAGAGCTTTGAAAATCAGCTGTAACCAATATAGTAATAAATTGAAAAAAATAAACGACAGAGAGAAAGAGAAAACCTCTTACAACTTTTCCTCAGGGACGGTGATGCAACATGGATTGAACACATCTAGACCCACAGCAGGATGAGACATAAGGCTGGAAACTGTTCGTGCTAAGAGAAATGTGAGGTTGGGTGAGGAAATGCACACCCTTTAAAGTAATACTACCTGGTACCCATTCAATGGGTCCCAAATCTGCAGGTTCAAGCGATCTTCCTACAGCTAAAACATGCATGGAAAACCCAGAGAACTGTACACCATGCGATCGGGAGATGTGTCTAAAATGCACCTCATTTATCCTCTCCTGGTGCTCCTGTTCATCATTCCAGCCACGTTACTTAGAATCTCCCCACTTAGAGAATCAGCACATTTAAACTTCTGTTTCACACATTTTGCAAATTGTGAGGAGGATGAACGGGAAGAGGGGGAACCAATGAGAGAATAGTTGTAGGGGTTTGGACGGGCACATGTCACTCTAATTTCCCATTAAGAATAAGAATTAAAAAAAGGCTCAGCCCGCCTCGCCGGAGCCAAAATAGGGCCTGAAGCAATCCTGTGGCTTTGAGGCCAGCTCACAAAAGAGCAACTTAAAAAATGGAGCTCAGGGTCACTGCAATTCACAAACCTGCAGAGTTATAAATGAAAACTAACGTCCAAAAATATGTTGAGGTAAGGCAAAGAAGAGGATCTGAATGCAAGACAGAATTGCAAGAAACAGATTTCAAGAGATAGATTGGACTCGTCTTTAAAGCACATGAAAAGCGGCAGAATTTCGACAATGATGCAGTTGGCCCAAAAGGGAGTATGCATTTTTTCCTGAATATATCCAGGAAAAAACGCATACGCACTTTATGGGCAACCAAGCAAGCAAGCAATGCAAATGTGCACAACAAAGAAGTCTCATTTCCCACCGGTCAAAAGGGCCATCCGAAAAAATTGTAAAAACCAGAAATGCAGGACAGGCCATGGAGAACAGGGAGCCTTTATACGCTGATGGACAGTGTGTGAACTGCCGAGAGCCACTCTGGAGAAGTGTATGGTGGTTCCTAAATCATCTAAAACACAGAGCTACAGAGCATAGGGCACTTCCAATCATGGAAGTATATCTAGGGAAGTCTAAAAATCAACAAGACACAAGCACACCACAGTTTAGGGCTACTCTGTTTACAAGAACCTCAACTTCAGTACACCTTAAATATCCCAGGAAAGAGAACAATGGATAAAGAAAATGTGGTACTTATGTACAATGGAATATCTCTTCACCATGAAATCAATGTAATAAGGCTAGTAGAAGGATAAAGAGTGGATTTAGGTCCGATAATACTACTTGAAATAAGTCAAACAGAAAAAGAAACATATCATAAGATATCACTTATAGAGGGAGGATAAATATGGCTGCACAAAAAATGAATTACAAAACAGAACAGTGTCTCACATTTAGAAAACACACTTATGTCAGCTTAAGGGGAAAGGAGAGGTGGGGTGATGCATAAAACCAGAGTTTGAAATTAGCACAGATACCGTTCAATAAACCAAATAGGTATTAGACAAGATCTACACCTTGCTCAATGAACTGGCCTCAACACACCCTATACACCGCAGAGAAATATATCTGAGTAATAAGAATCTTAAAACCCATGTATTGATATATCTCCATAAGGGAATCAAGTGTGTGCAGAGCGGCCAAACACAGCAGTGAAAATGAGCTAAACCCCATTATAGAAATAAATTTTAAAACAAAAACGTAGAAACAATGAAAGAGAGAAAAATTCTTACAAAATTTGCTCAGGGGCTGTGATGCAACCTGGAATGACCACATATAAACCCACAGCTGGATAAGACATAAGGCTGGACACTTGGGGCTGAGAGGATTGGTGAGCTTTGGTGAGCAACTGCCGAAAGTTTAATGCAATACTTCATGCTACTCATTTCAAGGGTCCCTACACTCCAGGTTGAAGGGAATCTTCCTACAGCTAAACCATGCATGGGAAATCCAGCAGATGGTATACCATATGATCGGGAAAGGTTTCTAAAACGCACCTCATTTTCCTCTCCTGGGGCTCCGGATCAACATTCCAGCCACTTTACTAACAACATCCCCACATGGAGAGTCAATGCCTTTAAGTTCCGGTATCGCACAGTCTGCAGTTAGTGCGGAGGATGAATGGGAATAGGGGGAACCAGTGAGAAAATAGCTGTAGCGGTTTCAATGGGCACATGTCACTCTAATTTCACATCAGGAAGAAGAATTAACCAAAGGCAGAGCAAGGCGCCCCAGAAGAAGAATAGGGCATGAAAATATCCTGTGGATATGAGGCAAGATCACAAAAATAAGAGCTGAAAAATGGAGCTAAGGGCCACTGCAATTCAAAAACCTGCAGAGTTATAAAGGCCAACTATTTTCCAAAAGTATATTGAGGTAAGGCTATGAAGAGGGACTGACAGCAAGGCAGAATTGCAGGAAACCGATTTCAAGAGGTAGACAAGAATTGAATTGACAACATATGAAAAGACTCAGAACGTCGACAATGATGCACTTGGCCAAAAAGGGCGCATGCGTTTTTTCCTGAATATATTCAGGAAGAAACGCATATGCACTTTCTGGCCAACCAAGCATGCTTGCAAAGGAAATCTGCACTACAATGAAGTCTCACTTCCCCCCGGTTAAAAGGGCCATCTGAAAAAAGTGTAAAATCCAGAAAGGTAGGACAGGCCATGGAGAACTGGGAGCCTTGTTATGCTGGTGGGCGGGATGTAAATTGCCAACAGCCACACTGGAGAAGTGTATGGTGTTTCCTGAAACATCTAAAACACAAAGCAACAGAGCCTAGGGCACTTCCACTTATGGTCCTATAGCTTAGGGAAATTAAAATCAAAAAGACACAGCCACCCCAAAGTTTGGGACGGCTCTGTTTACAAGAACCTCGTTTACGGTACAAGTTCAATATTGCAGAAAGCGAAAAATGGATAAAGAAGTTGTGGTACTTACGTACAATGCAATATCACTCAGCAATGAAATCTATGTCATCAGGCCCGTAGCAGCATAATGAGTGGACTCAGGTACGATGATTCTAAGTGAAATAAGTCACAGAGAAAAAGAAATATCATAAGATATCACTACTACACGGAATGTAAACTTGGCTACACAGGAACTGAATTACAAAACAGAACAGGGTCTCAAATGTAGAAAACCAACTTATGCTTGCTTAAGGGGAAAGGTGAGTTGGGGTGCTGCATAAAACCAGAGATTGAAATTAGCACAGATACCGTTCCATAAGCCAAATATGTAATAGACAAGAGCGACTCCTTGCTCAACGAAGTGGACTCTACACACCATATTAAACGCCTAAGAATATAGCTGACTAGTAAGTATATTAAAACCTATGGATTTATATGTCTCCGAAAGAGAATCAAGCGTGTGTACAGCGGCATAAACGCAGCAGTGATAGGATTGTTGAGGTTCGGTGAGCAAATGCAGACCCTTTGAAGTCATATTGCATGGTACCCATTCCACGGGTCTCAACTCTCCAGGTTTAAGGGATTCTTCCTTCAGCTAAAACATGCATGTGGAACCCAGAGTATGATCCACCGTGTGATCGGGAAACGTGTTCAAATGTGTCTCAGTTTTCGTCCCCTGGTACTCGGGTGCAACATTCCAGACGCTTTACTAACACTCTCCCCACTTAGAGAGTCAGTGCCTTTAACCTCCTGTTTGGCCCAGTTTGCAATTTCTGTGGAAAATGAACAGGAATAGGGAGAACCAATGAGAGACTAGCTGGAGGTGTCTGGACGGGCAAATTTAACTCTCATTTCCCACCAGGAAGAGGAATTAACCAAAGGCTCAGCGTGCCATGCCAGAACCACACTGGGGCCTGAAGCAATCCTGCGGTGTTGCGGCCAGCTCACAAGAAAGCGAGTTGAAGAAAGGAGCTCAGGGGCACTATAATTCACAAACCTGCAGAGTTATAAATGACAGCTCTTGTCCAAAAATATATTGAAGTAAGGCTGCCAAGAGGACTTGAAAGCGGGGCAGAATTGCAGGAAACCGATTTCAGGAGGTAGACTGGAATTGCATGTAAAGCATAGGAAAAGAAGCAGAACGTCCACAATGATGCACTTGGCCAAAACGGGCATATGCGTTTTTTCCTGAGGAAAAAAAGCATACGCACTTTTTGGCCAACCAAGCAAGCTTGCAAAGGAAATCTGCACTACAATGAAGTCTCACTGCCCCCCGGTCAAAAGGGCCATCTGAAAAAAGTGTAAAATCCAGAAAGGCAGGACAGGCCATCGAGAACTGGTAACCTGCTTATGCTGATATGCGGGATGTAAATTGCCAACAGCCACTCTGGAGAAGTGTATGGTGTTTCCTGAAACATCTAAAAAACAAAGCAACAGAGCCTAGGGCACTTCCACTTATGGTCCTATAGCTTAGGGAAATTAAAATCAAAAAGACACAGCCACCCAAAAGTTTGGAACGGCTCTGTTTACAAAAACCTCGTTTACGGTACAATTTCAATATCACAGAAAGCAAAAAATGGAAAAAGAAGTTGTGGTACTTACGTACAATGCAATATCACTCAGCAAAGAAATCTATGTCATCAGGCCCATAGCAGCATAATGAGTGGTTTCAGGTACGATGATTCTAAGTGAGATAAGTCACACAGAAAAAGAAACATCATAAGATATCACTAATACACGGAATATAAACTTGGTTACACAGGCACTGAATTACAAAACAGAACAGGGTCTCAAATGTAGAAAACCAACTTATGCTTGCTTAAGGGGAAAGGTGAGTTGGGGTGCTGCATAAAACCAGAGATTGAAATTAGCACAGATACCGTTCCATAAGCCAAATATGTAATAGACAAGAGCTACTCCTTGCTCAACGAAGTGGACTCAACGCCCCATATTAAACGCCTAAGAATATACCTGACAAGTAAGAATCTTAAAACCTATGGATTTATACTTCTCCGAAAGAGAATCAAACGTGTGTACAGCGGCATAAACCAGCAGTGATACGATTGGTGAGGTTCGGTGAGAAAATGCAGACCCTTTGAAGTCATATTGCATGGTACCCATTCCATGGGTCTCAACTCTCCAGGTTTAAGGGATTCTTCCTTCAGTTAAACATGCATGTGGAACCCAGAGTATGATCCACCGTGTGATCGGGAAACGTGTTCAAATGGGTCAGTTTTCGTCCCCTGGTACTCGGGTGCAAGATTCCAGACGTTTTCCTAACACTCTCTCCACTTGGAGAGTCAGTGCCTTTAACCTCCTGTTTGGCCCAGTTTGCAATTTCTGCGGAAAATGAACAGGAATAGGGAGAACCAATGAGAGACTAGCTGGAGGTGTCTGGACGGGCAAATTTAACTCTCATTTCCCACCAGGAAGAGGAATTAACCAAAGGCTCAGCGTGCTGTGCCGGAACCACACTAGGGCCTGAAGCAATCCTGCGGTGTTGCGGCCAGCTCACAAGAAAGCGAGTTGAAGAAAGGAGCTCAGGGGCACTGTCATTCACAAACCTGCAGAGTTATAAATGACAGCTATCGTCCAAAAATATATTGAAGTAAGGCTGCCAAGAGGACTTGAAAGCGGTGCAGAATTGCAGGAAACCGATTTCAGGAGGTAGACTAGAATTGCATGTAAAGCATAGCAAAAGAGGCAGAACGTCCACAATGATGCACTTGGCCAAAAAGGGCGTATGCGTTTTTTCCTGAATATATTCAGGAAAAAACGCATACGCCCTTTTTGACCAACCAAGCAAGCTTGCAAAGGAAATCTGCACTACAATGAAGTCTCACTGCCCCCCGGTCAAAAGAGCCATCTGAAAAAAATGTAAAATCCAGAAAGGCAGGACAGGCCATGGAGAACTGGGAGCCTTGTTATGCTGATGGGCGGGATGTAAATTGCCAACAGCCACTCTGGAGAAGTGTATGGTGTTTCCTGAAACATCTAAAAAACAAAGCAACAGAGCCTAGGGCACTTCCACTTATGGTCCTGTAGCTTAGGGAAATTAAAATCAAAAAGACACAGCCACCCCAAAGTTTGGGATGGCTCTGTTTACAAGAACCACGTTTACGGTACAAGTTCAATATCGCAGAAAGCGAAAAATGGATAAAGAAGTTGTGGTATTTACGTACAATGCAATATCACTCAGCAATGAAATCTATGTCATCAGGCCCATAGCAGCATAATGAGTGGATTCAGGTACGATGATTCTAAGTGAACTAAGTCACAGAGAAAAAGAAACATCATAAGATATCACTACTACACGGAATGTAAACTAGGCAACACAGGAACTGAATTACAAAACAGGACAGGGTCTCAAATGTAGAAAACCAACTTATGCTTGCTTAAGGGGAAAGGTGAGTTGGGGTGCTGCATAAAACCAGAGATTGAAATTAGCACAGATACCGTTCCATAACCCAAATATGTAATAGACATGAGCTACTCCTTGCTCAACGAAGTGGACTCAACACCCCATATTAAACGCCTAAGAATATACCTGACTAGTAAGAATCTTAAAACCTATGGATTTATATGTCTCTGAAAGAGAATCAAGCATGTGTACAGTGACATAAACGCAGCAGTGATATGATTGGTGAGGTTCGGTAAGCAAATGCAGACCCTTTGAAGTCATATTGCATGGTACCCATTCCATGGGTCTCAACTCTCCAGGTTTAAGGGATTCTTCCTTCAGCTAAAACATGCATGTGGAACCCAGAGTATGATCCACCGTGTGATCGGGAAACGTGTTCAAATGTGTCTCAGTTTTCGTCCCCTGGTACTCGGGTGCAATATTCCAGATGATTTACTAAAACTCTCCCCACTTGGAGAGTCAGTGCCTTTAACCTCCTGTTTGGCCCAGTTTGCAATTTCTGCGGAAAATGAACAGGAATAGGGAGAACCAATGAGAGACTAGCTGGAGGTGTCTGGACGGGCAAATTTAACTCTCATTTCCCTCCAGGAAGAGGAATTAACCAAAGGTTCAGCGTGCCGTGCCAGAACGACACTAGGGCCTGAAGCAATCCTGCGGTGTTGCGGCCAGCTCACAAGAAAGCGAGTTGAAGAAAGGAGCTCAGGGGCAGAGTAATTCAGAAACCTGCAGAGTTATAAATGACAGCTATCGTCCAAAAATATATTGAAGTAAGGCTGCCAAGAGGACTTGAAAGCGGGGCAGAATTGCAGGAAACCGATTTCAGGAGGTAGACTGGAATTGCATGTAAAGCATAGGAAAAGAGGCAGAACGTCCACAATGATGCACTTGGCCAAAAAGGGCGTATGCGTTTTTTCCTGAATATATTCAGGAAAAAACGCATACGCCCTTTTTGGCCAACCAAGCAAGCTTGCAAAGGAAATCTGCACTACAATGAAGTCTCACTGCCCCCCGGTCAAAAGGGCCATCTGAAAAAAGTGAAAATCCAGAAAGGCAGTACAGGCCATGGAGAACTGGGAGCCTTGTTATGCTCATGGGCGGGATGTAAATTGCCAACAGCCACTCTGGAGAAGTGTATGGTGTTTCCTGAAACATCTAAAAAACAAAGCAACAGAGACTAGGGCACTTCCACTTATGGTCCTATAGCTTAGGGAAATTAAAATCAAAAAGACACAGCCACCCCAAAGTTTGGGACCGCTCTGTTTACAAGAACTTCGTTTACGGTACAAGTTCAATATCACACAAAGTTAAAGATGGATAAAGAAGTTGTGGTACTTACGTACAATGCAATATCACTCAGCAATGAAATCTATGTCATCAGGCCCATAGCAGCATAATGAGTGGATTCAGGTACGATGATTCTAAGTGAAATAAGTCACACAGAAAAAGAAACATCATAAGATATCACTACTACACGGAATGTAAACTTGGCTACACAGGAACTGAATTACAAAACAGAACAGGGTCTCAAATGTAGAAAACCAACTTATGCTTGCTTAAGGGGAAAGGTGAGTTGGGGTGCTGCATAAAACCAGAGATTGAAATTAGCACAGATACCGTTCCATAAGTCAAATATGTAATAGACAAGAGCTACTCCTTGCTCAACGAAGTGGACACAACCCAACATATTAAACGCCTAAGAATATACCTGACTAGTAAGAATCTTAAAACCTATGGATTTATATGTCTCTGAAAGAGAATCAAGCGTGTGTACAGTGGCATAAACGCAGCAGTGATAGGATTGGTGTGGTTCGATGAGCAAATGCAGACCCTTTGAAGTCATATTGCATGGTACCCATTCCATGGGTCTCAACTCTCCAGGTTTAAGGGATTCTTCCTTCAGCTAAAACATGCATGTGGAACCCAGAGTATGATCCACCGTGTGATCGGGAAACGTGTTCAAATGTGTCAGTTTTCGTCCCCTGGTATTCGGGTGCAACATTCCAGACGCTTTACTAACTCTCTCCCCACTTGGAGAGTCAGTGCCTTTAACCTCCTGTTTGGCCCAGTTTGCAATTTCTGCGGAAAATGAACAGGAATAGGGAGAACCAATGAGAGACTAGCTGGAGGTGTCTGGACGGGCAAATTTAACTCTCATTTCCCACCAGGAAGAGGAATTAACCAAAGGCTCAGCGTGCCGTGCCGGAACCACACTAGGGCCTGAAGCAATCCTGCGGTGTTGCGGCCAGCTCACAAGAAAGCGAGTTGAAGAAAGGAGCTCAGGGGCACTGTCATTAACAGACCTGCAGAGTTATAAATGACAGCTATCGTCCAAAAATATATTGAAGTAAGGCTGCCAAGAGGACTTGAAAGCGGGGCAGAATTGCAGGAAACCGATTTCAGGAGGTAGACTGGAATTGCATGTAAAGCATAGGAAAAGAGGCAGAACGTCCACAATGATGCACTTGGCCAAAAAGGGCGTATGCGTTTTTTCCTGAATATATTCAGGAAAAAACGCATACGCCCTTTTTGACCAACCAAGCAAGCTTGCAAAGGAAATCTGCACTACAATGAAGTCTCACTGCCCCCCGGTCAAAAGAGCCATCTGAAAAAAATGTAAAATCCAGAAAGGCAGGACAGGCCATGGAGAACTGGGAGCCTTGTTATGCTGATGGGCGGGATGTAAATTGCCAACAGCCACTCTGGAGAAGTGTATGGTGTTTCCTGAAACATCTAAAAAACAAAGCAACAGAGCCTAGGGCACTTCCACTTATGGTCCTGTAGCTTAGGGAAATTAAAATCAAAAAGACACAGCCACCCCAAAGTTTGGGATGGCTCTGTTTACAAGAACCACGTTTACGGTACAAGTTCAATATCGCAGAAAGCGAAAAATGGATAAAGAAGTTGTGGTATTTACGTACAATGCAATATCACTCAGCAATGAAATCTATGTCATCAGGCCCATAGCAGCATAATGAGTGGATTCAGGTACGATGATTCTAAGTGAAATAAGTCACAGAGAAAAAGAAACATCATAAGATATCACTACTACACGGAATGTAAACTAGGCAACACAGGAACTGAATTACAAAACAGGACAGGGTCTCAAATGTAGAAAACCAACTTATGCTTGCTTAAGGGGAAAGGTGAGTTGGGGTGCTGCATAAAACCAGAGATTGAAATTAGCACAGATACCGTTCCATAACCCAAATATGTAATAGACATGAGCTACTCCTTGCTCAACGAAGTGGACTCAACACCCCATATTAAACGCCTAAGAATATACCTGACTAGTAAGAATCTTAAAACCTATGGATTTATATGTCTCTGAAAGAGAATCAAGCATGTGTACAGTGACATAAACGCAGCAGTGATATGATTGGTGAGGTTCGGTAAGCAAATGCAGACCCTTTGAAGTCATATTGCATGGTACCCATTCCATGGGTCTCAACTCTCCAGGTTTAAGGGATTCTTCCTTCAGCTAAAACATGCATGTGGAACCCAGAGTATGATCCACCGTGTGATCGGGAAACGTGTTCAAATGTGTCTCAGTTTTCGTCCCCTGGTACTCGGGTGCAATATTCCAGATGATTTACTAAAACTCTCCCCACTTGGAGAGTCAGTGCCTTTAACCTCCTGTTTGGCCCAGTTTGCAATTTCTGCGGAAAATGAACAGGAATAGGGAGAACCAATGAGAGACTAGCTGGAGGTGTCTGGACGGGCAAATTTAACTCTCATTTCCCTCCAGGAAGAGGAATTAACCAAAGGTTCAGCGTGCCATGCCAGAACGACACTAGGGCCTGAAGCAATCCTGCGGTGTTGCGGCCAGCTCACAAGAAAGCGAGTTGAAGAAAGGAGCTCAGGGGCACAGTAATTCAGAAACCTGCAGAGTTATAAATGACAGCTATCGTCCAAAAATATATTGAAGTAAGGCTGCCAAGAGGACTTGAAAGCGGGGCAGAATTGCAGGAAACCGATTTCAGGAGGTAGACTGGAATTGCATGTAAAGCATAGGAAAAGAGGCAGAACGTCCACAATGATGCACTTGGCCAAAAAGGGCGTATGCGTTTTTTCCTGAATATATTCAGGAAAAAACGCATACGCCCTTTTTGGCCAACCAAGCAAGCTTGCAAAGGAAATCTGCACTACAATGAAGTCTCACTGCCCCCCGGTCAAAAGGGCCATCTGAAAAAAGTGAAAATCCAGAAAGGCAGTACAGGCCATGGAGAACTGGGAGCCTTGTTATGCTCATGGGCGGGATGTAAATTGCCAACAGCCACTCTGGAGAAGTGTATGGTGTTTCCTGAAACATCTAAAAAACAAAGCAACAGAGACTAGGGCACTTCCACTTATGGTCCTATAGCTTAGGGAAATTAAAATCAAAAAGACACAGCCACCCCAAAGTTTGGGACCGCTCTGTTTACAAGAACTTCGTTTACGGTACAAGTTCAATATCACACAAAGTTAAAGATGGATAAAGAAGTTGTGGTACTTACGTACAATGCAATATCACTCAGCAATGAAATCTATGTCATCAGGCCCATAGCAGCATAATGAGTGGATTCAGGTACGATGATTCTAAGTGAAATAAGTCACACAGAAAAAGAAACATCATAAGATATCACTACTACACGGAATGTAAACTTGGCTACACAGGAACTGAATTACAAAACAGAACAGGGTCTCAAATGTAGAAAACCAACTTATGCTTGCTTAAGGGGAAAGGTGAGTTGGGGTGCTGCATAAAACCAGAGATTGAAATTAGCACAGATACCGTTCCATAAGTCAAATATGTAATAGACAAGAGCTACTCCTTGCTCAACGAAGTGGACACAACCCAACATATTAAACGCCTAAGAATATACCTGACTAGTAAGAATCTTAAAACCTATGGATTTATATGTCTCTGAAAGAGAATCAAGCGTGTGTACAGTGGCATAAACGCAGCAGTGATAGGATTGGTGTGGTTCGATGAGCAAATGCAGACCCTTTGAAGTCATATTGCATGGTACCCATTCCATGGGTCTCAACTCTCCAGGTTTAAGGGATTCTTCCTTCAGCTAAAACATGCATGTGGAACCCAGAGTATGATCCACCGTGTGATCGGGAAACGTGTTCAAATGTGTCAGTTTTCGTCCCCTGGTATTCGGGTGCAACATTCCAGACGCTTTACTAACTCTCTCCCCACTTGGAGAGTCAGTGCCTTTAACCTCCTGTTTGGCCCAGTTTGCAATTTCTGCGGAAAATGAACAGGAATAGGGAGAACCAATGAGAGACTAGCTGGAGGTGTCTGGACGGGCAAATTTAACTCTCATTTCCCACCAGAAAGAGGAATTAACCAAAGGCTCAGCGTGCCGTGCCGGAACCACACTACGGCCTGAAGCAATCCTGCGGTGTTGCGGCCAGCTCACAAGAAAGCGAGTTGAAGAAAGGAGCTCAGGGGCACTGTCATTAACAGACCTGCAGAGTTATAAATGACAGCTATCGTCCAAAAATATATTGAAGTAAGGCTGCCAAGAGGACTTGAAAGCGGGGCAGAATTGCAGGAAACCGATTTCAGGAGGTAGACTGGAATTGCATGTAAAGCATAGGAAAAGAGGCAGAACGTCCACAATGATGCACTTGGCCAAAAAGGGCGTATGCGTTTTTTCCTGAATATATTCAGGAAAAAACGCATACGCCCTTTTTGGCCAACCAAGCAAGCTTGCAAAGGAAATCTGCACTACAATGAAGTCTCACTGCCTCCCGGTCAAAATGGCCATCTGAAAAAAGTGAAAATCCAGAAAGGCAGTACAGGCCATGGAGAACTGGGAGCCTTGTTATGCTGATGGGCGGGATGTAAATTGCCAACAGCCACTCTGGAGAAGTGTATGGTGTTTCCTGAAACATCTAAAAAACAAAGCAACAGAGACTAGGGCACTTCCACTTATGGTCCTATAGCTTAGGGAAATTAAAATCAAAAAGACACAGCCACCCCAAAGTTTGGGACGGCTCTGTTTACAAGAACTTCGTTTACGATACAAGTTCAATATCACACAAAGTGAAAAATGGATAAAGAATTTGTGGTACTTACGTACAATGCAATATCACTCAGCAATGAAATCTATGTCATCAGGCCCATAGCAGCATAATGAGTGGATTCAGGTACGATGATTCTAAGTGAAATAAGTCACACAGAAAAAGAAACATCATAAGATATCACTACTACACGGAATGTAAACTTGGCTACACAGGAACTGAATTACAAAACAGAACAGGGTCTCAAATGTAGAAAACCAACTTATGCTTGCTTAAGGGGAAAGGTGAGTTGGGGTGCTGCATAAAACCAGAGATTGAAATTAGCACAGATACCGTTCCATAAGCCAAATATGTAATAGACAAGAGCTACTCCTTGCTCAATGAAGTGGACTCAACGCCCCATATTAAACGCCTAAGAATATACCTGACTAGTAAGAATCTTAAAACCTATGGATTTATATGTCTCTGAAAGAGAATCAAGCGTGTGTACAGTGGCATAAACGCAGCAGTGATAGGATTGGTGAGGTTCGATGAGCAAATGCAGACCCTTTGAAGACATATTGCATGGTACCCATTCCATGGGTCTCAACTCTCCAGGTTTAAGGGATTCTTCCTTCAGCTAAAACATGCACATGGAACCCAGAGTATGATCCACCGTGTGATCGGGAAACGTGTTCAAATGTGTCAGTTTTCGTCCCCTGGTATTCGGGTGCAACATTCCAGACAATTTACTAACTCTCTCCCCACTTGGAGAGTCAGTGCCTTTAACCTCCTGTTTGGCCCAGTTTGCAATTTCTGCGGAAAATGAACAGGAATAGGGAGAACCAATGAGAGACTAGCTGGAGGTGTCTGGACGGGCAAATTTAACTCTCATTTCCCACCAGGAAGAGGAATTAACCAAAGGCTCAGCGTGCCGTGCCGGAACCACACTAGGGCCTGAAGCAATCCTGCGGTGTTGCGGCCAGCTCACAAGAAAGCGAGTTGAAGAAATGAGCTCAGGGGCACTGTAATTAACAGACCTGCAGAGTTATAAATGACAGCTATCGTCCAAAAATATATTGAAGTAAGGCTGCCAAGAGGACTTGAAAGCGGGGCAGAATTGCAGGAAACCGATTTCAGGAGGTAGACTGGAATTGCATGTAAAGCATAGGAAAATAGGCAGAACGTCCACAATGATGCACTTGGACAAAAAGGGCGTATGCGTTTTTTCCTGAATATATTCAGGAAAAAACGCATACACCCTTTTTGGCCAACCAAGCAAGCTTGCAAAGGAAATCTGCACTACAATGAAGTCTCACTGCCCCCCGGTCAAAAGGGCCATCTGAAAAAAGTGTAAAATCCAGAAAGGCAGAACAGGCCATGGAGAACTGGGAGCCTTGTTATGCTGATGGGCGGGATGTAAATTGCCAACAGCCACTCTGGAGAAGTGTATGGTGTTTCCTGAAACATCTAAAAAACAAAGCAACAGAGCCTAGGGCACTTCCACTTATGGTCCTATAGCTTAGGGAAATTAAAATCAAAAAGACACAGCCACCCCAAAGTTTGGGATGGCTCTGTTTACAAGAACCACGTTTACGGTACAAGTTCAATATCGCAGAAAGCGAAAAATGAATAAAGAAGTTGTGGTATTTACGTACAATGCAATATCACTCAGCAATGAAATCTATGTCATCAGGCACGTAGCAGCATAATGAGTGGATTCAGGTACGATGATTCTAAGTGAAATAAGTCACACAGAAAAAGAAACATCATAAGATATCACTACTACACGGAATGTAAACTTGGCTACACAGGAACTGAATTACAAAACAGAACAGGGTCTCAAATGTAGAAAACCAACTTATGCTTGCTTAAGGGGAAAGGTGAGTTGGGGTGCTGCATAAAACCAGAGATTGAAATTAGCACAGATACCGTTCCATAAGCCAAATATGTAATAGACAAGAGCTACTCCTTGCTCAACGAAGTGGACTCAACCCCCCATATTAAACGCCTAAGAATATACCTGACTAGTAAGAATCTTAAAACCTATGGATTTATATGTCTCTGAAAGAGAATCAAGCGTGTGTACAGTGGCATAAACGCAGCAGTGATAGGATTGGTGAGGTTCGATGAGCAAATGCAGACCCTTTGAAGTCATATTGCATGGTACCCATTCCATGGGTCTCAACTCTCCAGGTTTAAGGGATTCTTCCTTCAGCTAAAACATGCATGTGGAACCCAGAGTATGATCCACCGTGTGATCGGGAAACGTGTTCAAATGTGTCAGTTTTCGTCCCCTGGTATTCGGGTGCAACATTCCAGACGCTTTACTAACTCTCTCCCCACTTGGAGAGTCAGTGCCTTTAACCTCCTGTTTGGCCCAGTTTGCAATTTCTGCGGAAAATGAACAGGAATAGGGAGAACCAATGAGAGACTAGCTGGAGGTGTCTGGACGGGCAAATTTAACTCTCATTTCCCACCAGGAAGAGGAATTAACCAAAGGCTCAGCGTGCCGTGCCGGAACCACACTAGGGCCTGAAGCAATCCTGCGGTGTTGCGGCCAGCTCACAAGAAAGCGAGTTGAAGAAAGGAGCTCAGGGGCACAGTAATTCACAAACCTGCAGAGTTATAAATGACAGCTATCGTCCAAAAATATATTGAAGTAAGGCTGCCAAGAGGACTTGAAAGCGGGGCAGAATTGCAGGAAACCGATTTCAGGAGGTAGACTGGAATTGCATGTAAAGCATAGGAAAAGAGGCAGAACGTCCACAATGATGCACTTGGCCAAAAAGGGCGTATGCGTTTTTTCCTGAATATATTCAGGAAAAAACGCATACGCCCTTTTTGGCCAACCAAGCAAGCTTGCAAAGGAAATCTGCACTACAATGAAGTCTCACTGCCTCCCGGTCAAAATGGCCATCTGAAAAAAGTGAAAATCCAGAAAGGCAGTACAGGCCATGGAGAACTGGGAGCCTTGTTATGCTGATGGGCGGGATGTAAATTGCCAACAGCCACTCTGGAGAAGTGTATGGTGTTTCCTGAAACATCTAAAAAACAAAGCAACAGAGACTAGGGCACTTCCACTTATGGTCCTATAGCTTAGGGAAATTAAAATCAAAAAGACACAGCCACCCCGAAGTTTGGGACGGCTCTGTTTACAAGAACTTCGTTTACGGTACAAGTTCAATATCACACAAAGTGAAAAATGGATAAAGAATTTGTGGTACTTACGTACAATGCAATATCACTCAGCAATGAAATCTATGTCATCAGGCCCATAGCAGCATAATGAGTGGATTCAGGTACGATGATTCTAAGTGAAATAAGTCACACAGAAAGAGAAACATCATAAGGTATCACTACTACACGGAATGTAAACTTGGCTACACAGGAACTGAATTACAAAACAGAACAGGGTCTCAAATGTAGAAAACCAACTTATGCTTGCTTAAGGGGAAAGGTGAGTTGGGGTGCTGCATAAAACCAGAGATTGAAATTAGCACAGATACCGTTCCATAAGCCAAATATGTAATAGACAAGAGCTACTCCTTGCTCAACGAAGTGGACTCAACGCCCCATATTAAACGCCTAAGAATATACCTGACTAGTAAGAATCTTAAAACCTATGGATTTATATGTCTCTGAAAGAGAATCAAGCGTGTGTACAGTGGCATAAACGCAGCAGTGATAGGATTGGTGAGGTTCGATGAGCAAATGCAGACCCTTTGAAGACATATTGCATGGTACCCATTCCATGGGTCTCAACTCTCCAGGTTTAAGGGATTCTTCCTTCAGCTAAAACATGCATATGGAACCCAGAGTATGATCCACCGTGTGATCGGGAAACGTGTTCAAATGTGTCAGTTTTCGTCCCCTGGTATTCGGGTGCAACATTCCAGACGCTTTACTAACTCTCTCCCCACTTGGAGAGTCAGTGCCTTTAACCTCCTGTTTGGCCCAGTTTGCAATTTCTGCGGAAAATGAACAGGAATAGGGAGAACCAATGAGAGACTAGCTGGAGGTGTCTGGACGGGCAAATTTAACTCTCATTTCCCACCAGGAAGAGGAATTAACCAAAGGCTCAGCGTGCCGTGCCGGAACCACACTAGGGCCTGAAGCAATCCTGCGGTGTTGCGGCCAGCTCACAAGAAAGCGAGTTGAAGAAAGGAGCTCAGGGGCACTGTCATTAACAGACCTGCAGAGTTATAAATGACAGCTATCGTCCAAAAATATATTGAAGTAAGGCTGCCAAGAGGACTTGAAAGCGGGGCAGAATTGCAGGAAACCGATTTCAGGAGGTAGACTGGAATTGCATGTAAAGCATAGGAAAAGAGGCAGAACGTCCACAATGATGCACTTGGCCAAAAAGGGCGTATGCGTTTTTTCCTGAATATATTCAGGAAAAAACGCATACGCCCTTTTTGGCCAACCAAGCAAGCTTGCAAAGGAAATCTGCACTACAATGAAGTCTCACTGCCTCCCGGTCAAAATGGCCATCTGAAAAAAGTGAAAATCCAGAAAGGCAGTACAGGCCATGGAGAACTGGGAGCCTTGTTATGCTGATGGGCGGGATGTAAATTGCCAACAGCCACTCTGGAGAAGTGTATGGTGTTTCCTGAAACATCTAAAAAACAAAGCAACAGAGACTAGGGCACTTCCACTTATGGTCCTATAGCTTAGGGAAATTAAAATCAAAAAGACACAGCCACCCCAAAGTTTGGGACGGCTCTGTTTACAAGAACTTCGTTTACGGTACAAGTTCAATATCACACAAAGTGAAAAATGGATAAAGAATTTGTGGTACTTACGTACAATGCAATATCACTCAGCAATGAAATCTATGTCATCAGGCCCATAGCAGCATAATGAGTGGATTCAGGTACGATGATTCTAAGTGAAATAAGTCACACAGAAAAAGAAACATCATAAGGTATCACTACTACACGGAATGTAAACTTGGCTACACAGGAACTGAATTACAAAACAGAACAGGGTCTCAAATGTAGAAAACCAACTTATGCTTGCTTAAGGGGAAAGGTGAGTTGGGGTGCTGCATAAAACCAGAGATTGAAATTAGCACAGATACCGTTCCATAAGCCAAATATGTAATAGACAAGAGCTACTCCTTGCTCAACGAAGTGGACTCAACGCCCCATATTAAACGCCTAAGAATATACCTGACTAGTAAGAATCTTAAAACCTATGGATTTATATGTCTCTGAAAGAGAATCAAGCGTGTGTACAGTGGCATAAACGCAGCAGTGATAGGATTGGTGAGGTTCGATGAGCAAATGCAGACCCTTTGAAGACATATTGCATGGTACCCATTCCATGGGTCTCAACTCTCCAGGTTTAAGGGATTCTTCCTTCAGCTAAAACATGCATATGGAACCCAGAGTATGATCCACCGTGTGATCGGGAAACGTGTTCAAATGTGTCAGTTTTCGTCCCCTGGTATTCGGGTGCAACATTCCAGACGCTTTACTAACTCTCTCCCCACTTGGAGAGTCAGTGCCTTTAACCTCCTGTTTGGCCCAGTTTGCAATTTCTGCGGAAAATGAACAGGAATAGGGAGAACCAATGAGAGACTAGCTGGAGGTGTCTGGACGGGCAAATTTAACTCTCATTTCCCACCAGGAAGAGGAATTAACCAAAGGCTCAGCGTGCCGTGCCGGAACCACACTAGGGCCTGAAGCAATCCTGCGGTGTTGCGGCCAGCTCACAAGAAAGCGAGTTGAAGAAATGAGCTCAGGGGCACTGTAATTAACAGACCTGCAGAGTTATAAATGACAGCTATCGTCCAAAAATATATTGAAGTAAGGCTGCCAAGAGGACTTGAAAGCGGGGCAGAATTGCAGGAAACCGATTTCAGGAGGTAGACTGGAATTGCATGTAAAGCATAGGAAAATAGGCAGAACGTCCACAATGATGCACTTGGACAAAAAGGGCGTATGCGTTTTTTCCTGAATATATTCAGGAAAAAACGCATACACCCTTTTTGGCCAACCAAGCAAGCTTGCAAAGGAAATCTGCACTACAATGAAGTCTCACTGCCCCCCGGTCAAAAGGGCCATCTGAAAAAAGTGTAAAATCCAGAAAGGCAGAACAGGCCATGGAGAACTGGGAGCCTTGTTATGCTGATGGGCGGGATGTAAATTGCCAACAGCCACTCTGGAGAAGTGTATGGTGTTTCCTGAAACATCTAAAAAACAAAGCAACAGAGCCTAGGGCACTTCCACTTATGGTCCTATAGCTTAGGGAAATTAAAATCAAAAAGACACAGCCACCCCAAAGTTTGGGATGGCTCTGTTTACAAGAACCACGTTTACGGTACAAGTTCAATATCGCAGAAAGCGAAAAATGAATAAAGAAGTTGTGGTATTTACGTACAATGCAATATCACTCAGCAATGAAATCTATGTCATCAGGCACGTAGCAGCATAATGAGTGGATTCAGGTACGATGATTCTAAGTGAAATAAGTCACACAGAAAAAGAAACATCATAAGATATCACTACTACACGGAATGTAAACTTGGCTACACAGGAACTGAATTACAAAACAGAACAGGGTCTCAAATGTAGAAAACCAACTTATGCTTGCTTAAGGGGAAAGGTGAGTTGGGGTGCTGCATAAAACCAGAGATTGAAATTAGCACAGATACCGTTCCATAAGCCAAATATGTAATAGACAAGAGCTACTCCTTGCTCAACGAAGTGGACTCAACCCCCCATATTAAACGCCTAAGAATATACCTGACTAGTAAGAATCTTAAAACCTATGGATTTATATGTCTCTGAAAGAGAATCAAGCGTGTGTACAGTGGCATAAACGCAGCAGTGATAGGATTGGTGAGGTTCGATGAGCAAATGCAGACCCTTTGAAGTCATATTGCATGGTACCCATTCCATGGGTCTCAACTCTCCAGGTTTAAGGGATTCTTCCTTCAGCTAAAACATGCATGTGGAACCCAGAGTATGATCCACCGTGTGATCGGGAAACGTGTTCAAATGTGTCAGTTTTCGTCCCCTGGTATTCGGGTGCAACATTCCAGACGCTTTACTAACTCTCTCCCCACTTGGAGAGTCAGTGCCTTTAACCTCCTGTTTGGCCCAGTTTGCAATTTCTGCGGAAAATGAACAGGAATAGGGAGAACCAATGAGAGACTAGCTGGAGGTGTCTGGACGGGCAAATTTAACTCTCATTTCCCACCAGGAAGAGGAATTAACCAAAGGCTCAGCGTGCCGTGCCGGAACCACACTAGGGCCTGAAGCAATCCTGCGGTGTTGCGGCCAGCTCACAAGAAAGCGAGTTGAAGAAAGGAGCTCAGGGGCACAGTAATTCACAAACCTGCAGAGTTATAAATGACAGCTATCGTCCAAAAATATATTGAAGTAAGGCTGCCAAGAGGACTTGAAAGCGGGGCAGAATTGCAGGAAACCGATTTCAGGAGGTAGACTGGAATTGCATGTAAAGCATAGGAAAAGAGGCAGAACGTCCACAATGATGCACTTGGCCAAAAAGGGCGTATGCGTTTTTTCCTGAATATATTCAGGAAAAAACGCATACGCCCTTTTTGGCCAACCAAGCAAGCTTGCAAAGGAAATCTGCACTACAATGAAGTCTCACTGCCTCCCGGTCAAAATGGCCATCTGAAAAAAGTGAAAATCCAGAAAGGCAGTACAGGCCATGGAGAACTGGGAGCCTTGTTATGCTGATGGGCGGGATGTAAATTGCCAACAGCCACTCTGGAGAAGTGTATGGTGTTTCCTGAAACATCTAAAAAACAAAGCAACAGAGACTAGGGCACTTCCACTTATGGTCCTATAGCTTAGGGAAATTAAAATCAAAAAGACACAGCCACCCCAAAGTTTGGGACGGCTCTGTTTACAAGAACTTCGTTTACGGTACAAGTTCAATATCACACAAAGTGAAAAATGGATAAAGAATTTGTGGTACTTACGTACAATGCAATATCACTCAGCAATGAAATCTATGTCATCAGGCCCATAGCAGCATAATGAGTGGATTCAGGTACGATGATTCTAAGTGAAATAAGTCACACAGAAAAAGAAACATCATAAGGTATCACTACTACACGGAATGTAAACTTGGCTACACAGGAACTGAATTACAAAACAGAACAGGGTCTCAAATGTAGAAAACCAACTTATGCTTGCTTAAGGGGAAAGGTGAGTTGGGGTGCTGCATAAAACCAGAGATTGAAATTAGCACAGATACCGTTCCATAAGCCAAATATGTAATAGACAAGAGCTACTCCTTGCTCAACGAAGTGGACTCAACGCCCCATATTAAACGCCTAAGAATATACCTGACTAGTAAGAATCTTAAAACCTATGGATTTATATGTCTCTGAAAGAGAATCAAGCGTGTGTACAGTGGCATAAACGCAGCAGTGATAGGATTGGTGAGGTTCGATGAGCAAATGCAGACCCTTTGAAGACATATTGCATGGTACCCATTCCATGGGTCTCAACTCTCCAGGTTTAAGGGATTCTTCCTTCAGCTAAAACATGCATATGGAACCCAGAGTATGATCCACCGTGTGATCGGGAAACGTGTTCAAATGTGTCAGTTTTCGTCCCCTGGTATTCGGGTGCAACATTCCAGACGCTTTACTAACTCTCTCCCCACTTGGAGAGTCAGTGCCTTTAACCTCCTGTTTGGCCCAGTTTGCAATTTCTGCGGAAAATGAACAGGAATAGGGAGAACCAATGAGAGACTAGCTGGAGGTGTCTGGACGGGCAAATTTAACTCTCATTTCCCACCAGGAAGAGGAATTAACCAAAGGCTCAGCGTGCCGTGCCGGAACCACACTAGGGCCTGAAGCAATCCTGCGGTGTTGCGGCCAGCTCACAAGAAAGCGAGTTGAAGAAAGGAGCTCAGGGGCACTGTCATTAACAGACCTGCAGAGTTATAAATGACAGCTATCGTCCAAAAATATATTGAAGTAAGGCTGCCAAGAGGACTTGAAAGCGGGGCAGAATTGCAGGAAACCGATTTCAGGAGGTAGACTGGAATTGCATGTAAAGCATAGGAAAAGAGGCAGAACGTCCACAATGATGCACTTGGCCAAAAAGGGCGTATGCGTTTTTTCCTGAATATATTCAGGAAAAAACGCATACGCCCTTTTTGGCCAACCAAGCAAGCTTGCAAAGGAAATCTGCACTACAATGAAGTCTCACTGCCTCCCGGTCAAAATGGCCATCTGAAAAAAGTGAAAATCCAGAAAGGCAGTACAGGCCATGGAGAACTGGGAGCCTTGTTATGCTGATGGGCGGGATGTAAATTGCCAACAGCCACTCTGGAGAAGTGTATGGTGTTTCCTGAAACATCTAAAAAACAAAGCAACAGAGACTAGGGCACTTCCACTTATGGTCCTATAGCTTAGGGAAATTAAAATCAAAAAGACACAGCCACCCCAAAGTTTGGGACGGCTCTGTTTACAAGAACTTCGTTTACGGTACAAGTTCAATATCACACAAAGTGAAAAATGGATAAAGAATTTGTGGTACTTACGTACAATGCAATATCACTCAGCAATGAAATCTATGTCATCAGGCCCATAGCAGCATAATGAGTGGATTCAGGTACGATGATTCTAAGTGAAATAAGTCACACAGAAAAAGAAACATCATAAGGTATCACTACTACACGGAATGTAAACTTGGCTACACAGGAACTGAATTACAAAACAGAACAGGGTCTCAAATGTAGAAAACCAACTTATGCTTGCTTAAGGGGAAAGGTGAGTTGGGGTGCTGCATAAAACCAGAGATTGAAATTAGCACAGATACCGTTCCATAAGCCAAATATGTAATAGACAAGAGCTACTCCTTGCTCAACGAAGTGGACTCAACGCCCCATATTAAACGCCTAAGAATATACCTGACTAGTAAGAATCTTAAAACCTATGGATTTATATGTCTCTGAAAGAGAATCAAGCGTGTGTACAGTGGCATAAACGCAGCAGTGATAGGATTGGTGAGGTTCGATGAGCAAATGCAGACCCTTTGAAGACATATTGCATGGTACCCATTCCATGGGTCTCAACTCTCCAGGTTTAAGGGATTCTTCCTTCAGCTAAAACATGCATATGGAACCCAGAGTATGATCCACCGTGTGATCGGGAAACGTGTTCAAATGTGTCAGTTTTCGTCCCCTGGTATTCGGGTGCAACATTCCAGACGCTTTACTAACACTCTCCCCACTTGGAGAGTCAGTGCCTTTAACCTCTTGTTTGGCCCAGTTTGCAATTTCTGCGGAAAATGAACAGGAATAGGGAGAACCAATGAGAGACTAGCTGGAGGTGTCTGGACGGGCAAATTTAACTCTCATTTCCCACCAGGAAGAGGAATTAACCAAAGGCTCAGCGTGCCGTGCCGGAACCACACTAGGGCCTGAAGCAATCCTGCGGTGTTGCGGCCAGCTCACAAGAAAGCGAGTTGAAGAAAGGAGCTCAGGGGCACTGTCATTAACAGACCTGCAGAGTTATAAATGACAGCTATCGTCCAAAAATATATTGAAGTAAGGCTGCCAAGAGGACTTGAAAGCGGGGCAGAATTGCAGGAAACCGATTTCAGGAGGTAGACTGGAATTGCATGTAAAGCATAGGAAAATAGGCAGAACGTCCACAATGATGCACTTGGACAAAAAGGGCGTATGCGTTTTTTCCTGAATATATTCAGGAAAAAACGCATACGCCCTTTTTGGCCAACCAAGCAAGCTTGCAAAGGAAATCTGCACTACAATGAAGTCTCACTGCCCCCCGGTCAAAAGGGCCATCTGAAAAAAGTGTAAAATCCAGAAAGGCAGGACAGGCCATGGAGAACTGGGAACCTTGTTATGCTGATGGGCGGGATGTAAATTGCCAACAGCCACTCTGGAGAAGTGTATGGTGTTTCCTGAAACATCTAAAAAACAAAGCAACAGAGCCTAGGGCACATCCACTTATGGTCCTATAGCTTAGGGAAATTAAAATCAAAAAGACACAGCCACCCCAAAGTTTGGGATGGCTCTGTTTACAAGAACCACGTTTACGGTACAAGTTCAATATCGCAGAAAGCGAAAAATGGATAAAGAAGTTGTGGTATTTACGTACAATGCAATATCACTCAGCAATGAAATCTATGTCATCAGGCACGTAGCAGCATAATGAGTGGATTCAGGTACGATGATTCTAAGTGAAATAAGTCACAGAGAAAAAGAAACATCATAAGATATCACTACTACACGGAATGTAAACTTGGCAACACAGGAACTGAATTACAAAACAGAACAGGGTCTCAAATGTAGAGAACCAACTTATGCTTGCTTAAGGGGAAAGGTGAGTTGGGGTGCTGCATAAAACCAGAGATTGAAATTATCAAAGATACCGTTCCATAAGCCAAATATGTAATAGACAAGAGCTACTCCTTGCTCAATGAAGTGGACTCAACGCCCCATATTAAACGCCTAAGAATATACCTGACTAGTAAGAATCTTAAAACCTATGTATTTATATGTCTCTGAAAGAGAATCAAGCATGTGTACAGTGACATAAACGCAGCAGTGATAGGATTGGTGAGGTTCGGTAAGCAAATGCAGACCCTTTGAAGTCATATTGCATGGTACCCATTCCATGGGTCTCAACTCTCCAGGTTTAAGGGATTCTTCCTTCAGCTAAAACATGCATGTGGAACCCAGAGTATGATCCACCGTGTGATCGGGAAACGTGTTCAAATGTGTCTCAGTTTTCATCCCCTGGTACTCGGGTGCAATATTCCAGATGATTTACTAAAACTCTCCCCACTTGGAGAGTCAGTGCCTTTAACCTCCTGTTTGGCCCAGTTTGCAATTTCTGCGGAAAATGAACAGGAATAGGGAGAACCAATGAGAGACTAGCTGGAGGTGTCTGGACGGGCAAATTTAACTCTCATTTCCCACCAGGAAGAGGAATTAACCAAAGGTTCAGCGTGCCATGCCGGAAAGACACTAGGGCCTGAAGCAATCCTGCGGTGTTGCGGCCAGCTCACAAGAAAGCGAGTTGAAGAAAGGAGCTCAGGGGCAGAGTAATTCAGAAACCTGCAGAGTTATAAATGACAGCTATCGTCCAAAAATATATTGAAGTAAGGCTGCCAAGAGGACTTGAAAGCGGGGCAGAATTGCAGGAAACCGATTTCAGGAGGTAGACTGGAATTGCATGTAAAGCATAGGAAAAGAGGCAGAACGTCCACAATGATGCACTTGGCCAAAAAGGGCGTATGCGTTTTTTCCTGAATATATTCAGGAAAAAACGCATACGCCCTTTTTGCCCAACCAAGCAAGCTTGCAAAGGAAATCTGCACTACAATGAAGTCTCACTGCCCCCCGGTCAAAAGGGCCATCTGAAAAAAGTGAAAATCCAGAAAGGCAGTACAGGCCATGGAGAACTGGGAGCCTTGTTATGCTCATGGGCGGGATGTAAATTGCCAACAGCCACTCTGGAGAAGTGTATGGTGTTTCCTGAAACATCTAAAAAACAAAGCAACAGAGCCTAGGGCACTTCCACTTATGGTCCTATAGCTTAGGGAAATTAAAATCAAAAAGACACAGCCACCCCAAAGTTTGGGATGGCTCTGTTTACAAGAACCACGTTTACGGTACAAGTTCAATATCGCAGAAAGCGAAAAATGAATAAAGAAGTTGTGGTATTTACGTACAATGCAATATCACTCAGCAATGAAATCTATGTCATCAGGCACGTAGCAGCATAATGAGTGGATTCAGGTACGATGATTCTAAGTGAAATAAGTCACACAGAAAAAGAAACATCATAAGATATCACTACTACACGGAATGTAAACTTGGCTACACAGGAACTGAATTACAAAACAGAACAGGGTCTCAAATGTAGAAAACCAACTTATGCTTGCTTAAGGGGAAAGGTGAGTTGGGGTGCTGCATAAAACCAGAGATTGAAATTAGCACAGATACCGTTCCATAAGCCAAATATGTAATAGACAAGAGCTACTCCTTGCTCAACGAAGTGGACTCAACCCCCCATATTAAACGCCTAAGAATATACCTGACTAGTAAGAATCTTAAAACCTATGGATTTATATGTCTCTGAAAGAGAATCAAGCGTGTGTACAGTGGCATAAACGCAGCAGTGATAGGATTGGTGAGGTTCGATGAGCAAATGCAGACCCTTTGAAGTCATATTGCATGGTACCCATTCCATGGGTCTCAACTCTCCAGGTTTAAGGGATTCTTCCTTCAGCTAAAACATGCATGTGGAACCCAGAGTATGATCCACCGTGTGATCGGGAAACGTGTTCAAATGTGTCAGTTTTCGTCCCCTGGTATTCGGGTGCAACATTCCAGACGCTTTACTAACTCTCTCCCCACTTGGAGAGTCAGTGCCTTTAACCTCCTGTTTGGCCCAGTTTGCAATTTCTGCGGAAAATGAACAGGAATAGGGAGAACCAATGAGAGACTAGCTGGAGGTGTCTGGACGGGCAAATTTAACTCTCATTTCCCACCAGGAAGAGGAATTAACCAAAGGCTCAGCGTGCCGTGCCGGAACCACACTAGGGCCTGAAGCAATCCTGCGGTGTTGCGGCCAGCTCACAAGAAAGCGAGTTGAAGAAATGAGCTCAGGGGCACTGTAATTAACAGACCTGCAGAGTTATAAATGACAGCTATCGTCCAAAAATATATTGAAGTAAGGCTGCCAAGAGGACTTGAAAGCGGGGCAGAATTGCAGGAAACCGATTTCAGGAGGTAGACTGGAATTGCATGTAAAGCATAGGAAAATAGGCAGAACGTCCACAATGATGCACTTGGACAAAAAGTGCGTATGCGTTTTTTCCTGAATATATTCAGGAAAAAACGCATACACCCTTTTTGGCCAACCAAGCAAGCTTGCAAAGGAAATCTGCACTACAATGAAGTCTCACTGCCCCCCGGTCAAAAGGGCCATCTGAAAAAAGTGTAAAATCCAGAAAGGCAGAACAGGCCATGGAGAACTGGGAGCCTTGTTATGCTGATGGGCGGGATGTAAATTGCCAACAGCCACTCTGGAGAAGTGTATGGTGTTTCCTGAAACATCTAAAAAACAAAGCAACAGAGCCTAGGGCACTTCCACTTATGGTCCTATAGCTTAGGGAAATTAAAATCAAAAAGACACAGCCACCCCAAAGTTTGGGATGGCTCTGTTTACAAGAACCACGTTTACGGTACAAGTTCAATATCGCAGAAAGCGAAAAATGAATAAAGAAGTTGTGGTATTTACGTACAATGCAATATCACTCAGCAATGAAATCTATGTCATCAGGCACGTAGCAGCATAATGAGTGGATTCAGGTACGATGATTCTAAGTGAAATAAGTCACACAGAAAAAGAAACATCATAAGATATCACTACTACACGGAATGTAAACTTGGCTACACAGGAACTGAATTACAAAACAGAACAGGGTCTCAAATGTAGAAAACCAACTTATGCTTGCTTAAGGGGAAAGGTGAGTTGGGGTGCTGCATAAAACCAGAGATTGAAATTAGCACAGATACCGTTCCATAAGCCAAATATGTAATAGACAAGAGCTACTCCTTGCTCAACGAAGTGGACTCAACCCCCCATATTAAACGCCTAAGAATATACCTGACTAGTAAGAATCTTAAAACCTATGGATTTATATGTCTCTGAAAGAGAATCAAGCGTGTGTACAGTGGCATAAACGCAGCAGTGATAGGATTGGTGAGGTTCGATGAGCAAATGCAGACCCTTTGAAGTCATATTGCATGGTACCCATTCCATGGGTCTCAACTCTCCAGGTTTAAGGGATTCTTCCTTCAGCTAAAACATGCATGTGGAACCCAGAGTATGATCCACCGTGTGATCGGGAAACGTGTTCAAATGTGTCAGTTTTCGTCCCCTGGTATTCGGGTGCAACATTCCAGACGCTTTACTAACTCTCTCCCCACTTGGAGAGTCAGTGCCTTTAACCTCCTGTTTGGCCCAGTTTGCAATTTCTGCGGAAAATGAACAGGAATAGGGAGAACCAATGAGAGACTAGCTGGAGGTGTCTGGACGGGCAAATTTAACTCTCATTTCCCACCAGGAAGAGGAATTAACCAAAGGCTCAGCGTGCCGTGCCGGAACCACACTAGGGCCTGAAGCAATCCTGCGGTGTTGCGGCCAGCTCACAAGAAAGCGAGTTGAAGAAAGGAGCTCAGGGGCACAGTAATTCACAAACCTGCAGAGTTATAAATGACAGCTATCGTCCAAAAATATATTGAAGTAAGGCTGCCAAGAGGACTTGAAAGCGGGGCAGAATTGCAGGAAACCGATTTCAGGAGGTAGACTGGAATTGCATGTAAAGCATAGGAAAAGAGGCAGAACGTCCACAATGATGCACTTGGCCAAAAAGGGCGTATGCGTTTTTTCCTGAATATATTCAGGAAAAAACGCATACGCCCTTTTTGGCCAACCAAGCAAGCTTGCAAAGGAAATCTGCACTACAATGAAGTCTCACTGCCTCCCGGTCAAAATGGCCATCTGAAAAAAGTGAAAATCCAGAAAGGCAGTACAGGCCATGGAGAACTGGGAGCCTTGTTATGCTGATGGGCGGGATGTAAATTGCCAACAGCCACTCTGGAGAAGTGTATGGTGTTTCCTGAAACATCTAAAAAACAAAGCAACAGAGACTAGGGCACTTCCACTTATGGTCCTATAGCTTAGGGAAATTAAAATCAAAAAGACACAGCCACCCCAAAGTTTGGGACGGCTCTGTTTACAAGAACTTCGTTTACGGTACAAGTTCAATATCACACAAAGTGAAAAATGGATAAAGAATTTGTGGTACTTACGTACAATGCAATATCACTCAGCAATGAAATCTATGTCATCAGGCCCATAGCAGCATAATGAGTGGATTCAGGTACGATGATTCTAAGTGAAATAAGTCACACAGAAAAAGAAACATCATAAGGTATCACTACTACACGGAATGTAAACTTGGCTACACAGGAACTGAATTACAAAACAGAACAGGGTCTCAAATGTAGAAAACCAACTTATGCTTGCTTAAGGGGAAAGGTGAGTTGGGGTGCTGCATAAAACCAGAGATTGAAATTAGCACAGATACCGTTCCATAAGCCAAATATGTAATAGACAAGAGCTACTCCTTGCTCAACGAAGTGGACTCAACGCCCCATATTAAACGCCTAAGAATATACCTGACTAGTAAGAATCTTAAAACCTATGGATTTATATGTCTCTGAAAGAGAATCAAGCGTGTGTACAGTGGCATAAACGCAGCAGTGATAGGATTGGTGAGGTTCGATGAGCAAATGCAGACCCTTTGAAGACATATTGCATGGTACCCATTCCATGGGTCTCAACTCTCCAGGTTTAAGGGATTCTTCCTTCAGCTAAAACATGCATATGGAACCCAGAGTATGATCCACCGTGTGATCGGGAAACGTGTTCAAATGTGTCAGTTTTCGTCCCCTGGTATTCGGGTGCAACATTCCAGACGCTTTACTAACTCTCTCCCCACTTGGAGAGTCAGTGCCTTTAACCTCCTGTTTGGCCCAGTTTGCAATTTCTGCGGAAAATGAACAGGAATAGGGAGAACCAATGAGAGACTAGCTGGAGGTGTCTGGACGGGCAAATTTAACTCTCATTTCCCACCAGGAAGAGGAATTAACCAAAGGCTCAGCGTGCCGTGCCGGAACCACACTAGGGCCTGAAGCAATCCTGCGGTGTTGCGGCCAGCTCACAAGAAAGCGAGTTGAAGAAAGGAGCTCAGGGGCACTGTCATTAACAGACCTGCAGAGTTATAAATGACAGCTATCGTCCAAAAATATATTGAAGTAAGGCTGCCAAGAGGACTTGAAAGCGGGGCAGAATTGCAGGAAACCGATTTCAGGAGGTAGACTGGAATTGCATGTAAAGCATAGGAAAAGAGGCAGAACGTCCACAATGATGCACTTGGCCAAAAAGGGCGTATGCGTTTTTTCCTGAATATATTCAGGAAAAAACGCATACGCCCTTTTTGGCCAACCAAGCAAGCTTGCAAAGGAAATCTGCACTACAATGAAGTCTCACTGCCTCCCGGTCAAAATGGCCATCTGAAAAAAGTGAAAATCCAGAAAGGCAGTACAGGCCATGGAGAACTGGGAGCCTTGTTATGCTGATGGGCGGGATGTAAATTGCCAACAGCCACTCTGGAGAAGTGTATGGTGTTTCCTGAAACATCTAAAAAACAAAGCAACAGAGACTAGGGCACTTCCACTTATGGTCCTATAGCTTAGGGAAATTAAAATCAAAAAGACACAGCCACCCCAAAGTTTGGGACGGCTCTGTTTACAAGAACTTCGTTTACGGTACAAGTTCAATATCACACAAAGTGAAAAATGGATAAAGAATTTGTGGTACTTACGTACAATGCAATATCACTCAGCAATGAAATCTATGTCATCAGGCCCATAGCAGCATAATGAGTGGATTCAGGTACGATGATTCTAAGTGAAATAAGTCACACAGAAAAAGAAACATCATAAGGTATCACTACTACACGGAATGTAAACTTGGCAACACAGGAACTGAATTACAAAACAGAACAGGGTCTCAAATGTAGAGAACCAACTTATGCTTGCTTAAGGGGAAAGGTGAGTTGGGGTGCTGCATAAAACCAGAGATTGAAATTATCAAAGATACCGTTCCATAAGCCAAATATGTAATAGACAAGAGCTACTCCTTGCTCAATGAAGTGGACTCAACGCCCCATATTAAACGCCTAAGAATATACCTGACTAGTAAGAATCTTAAAACCTATGTATTTATATGTCTCTGAAAGAGAATCAAGCATGTGTACAGTGACATAAACGCAGCAGTGATAGGATTGGTGAGGTTCGGTAAGCAAATGCAGACCCTTTGAAGTCATATTGCATGGTACCCATTCCATGGGTCTCAACTCTCCAGGTTTAAGGGATTCTTCCTTCAGCTAAAACATGCATGTGGAACCCAGAGTATGATCCACCGTGTGATCGGGAAACGTGTTCAAATGTGTCTCAGTTTTCATCCCCTGGTACTCGGGTGCAATATTCCAGATGATTTACTAAAACTCTCCCCACTTGGAGAGTCAGTGCCTTTAACCTCCTGTTTGGCCCAGTTTGCAATTTCTGCGGAAAATGAACAGGAATAGGGAGAACCAATGAGAGACTAGCTGGAGGTGTCTGGACGGGCAAATTTAACTCTCATTTCCCACCAGGAAGAGGAATTAACCAAAGGTTCAGCGTGCCATGCCGGAAAGACACTAGGGCCTGAAGCAATCCTGCGGTGTTGCGGCCAGCTCACAAGAAAGCGAGTTGAAGAAAGGAGCTCAGGGGCAGAGTAATTCAGAAACCTGCAGAGTTATAAATGACAGCTATCGTCCAAAAATATATTGAAGTAAGGCTGCCAAGAGGACTTGAAAGCGGGGCAGAATTGCAGGAAACCGATTTCAGGAGGTAGACTGGAATTGCATGTAAAGCATAGGAAAAGAGGCAGAACGTCCACAATGATGCACTTGGCCAAAAAGGGCGTATGCGTTTTTTCCTGAATATATTCAGGAAAAAACGCATACGCCCTTTTTGCCCAACCAAGCAAGCTTGCAAAGGAAATCTGCACTACAATGAAGTCTCACTGCCCCCCGGTCAAAAGGGCCATCTGAAAAAAGTGAAAATCCAGAAAGGCAGTACAGGCCATGGAGAACTGGGAGCCTTGTTATGCTCATGGGCGGGATGTAAATTGCCAACAGCCACTCTGGAGAAGTGTATGGTGTTTCCTGAAACATCTAAAAAACAAAGCAACAGAGCCTAGGGCACTTCCACTTATGGTCCTATAGCTTAGGGAAATTAAAATCAAAAAGACACAGCCACCCCAAAGTTTGGGATGGCTCTGTTTACAAGAACCACGTTTACGGTACAAGTTCAATATCGCAGAAAGCGAAAAATGAATAAAGAAGTTGTGGTATTTACGTACAATGCAATATCACTCAGCAATGAAATCTATGTCATCAGGCACGTAGCAGCATAATGAGTGGATTCAGGTACGATGATTCTAAGTGAAATAAGTCACACAGAAAAAGAAACATCATAAGATATCACTACTACACGGAATGTAAACTTGGCTACACAGGAACTGAATTACAAAACAGAACAGGGTCTCAAATGTAGAAAACCAACTTATGCTTGCTTAAGGGGAAAGGTGAGTTGGGGTGCTGCATAAAACCAGAGATTGAAATTAGCACAGATACCGTTCCATAAGCCAAATATGTAATAGACAAGAGCTACTCCTTGCTCAACGAAGTGGACTCAACCCCCCATATTAAACGCCTAAGAATATACCTGACTAGTAAGAATCTTAAAACCTATGGATTTATATGTCTCTGAAAGAGAATCAAGCGTGTGTACAGTGGCATAAACGCAGCAGTGATAGGATTGGTGAGGTTCGATGAGCAAATGCAGACCCTTTGAAGTCATATTGCATGGTACCCATTCCATGGGTCTCAACTCTCCAGGTTTAAGGGATTCTTCCTTCAGCTAAAACATGCATGTGGAACCCAGAGTATGATCCACCGTGTGATCGGGAAACGTGTTCAAATGTGTCAGTTTTCGTCCCCTGGTATTCGGGTGCAACATTCCAGACGCTTTACTAACTCTCTCCCCACTTGGAGAGTCAGTGCCTTTAACCTCCTGTTTGGCCCAGTTTGCAATTTCTGCGGAAAATGAACAGGAATAGGGAGAACCAATGAGAGACTAGCTGGAGGTGTCTGGACGGGCAAATTTAACTCTCATTTCCCACCAGGAAGAGGAATTAACCAAAGGCTCAGCGTGCCGTGCCGGAACCACACTAGGGCCTGAAGCAATCCTGCGGTGTTGCGGCCAGCTCACAAGAAAGCGAGTTGAAGAAAGGAGCTCAGGGGCACAGTAATTCACAAACCTGCAGAGTTATAAATGACAGCTATCGTCCAAAAATATATTGAAGTAAGGCTGCCAAGAGGACTTGAAAGCGGGGCAGAATTGCAGGAAACCGATTTCAGGAGGTAGACTGGAATTGCATGTAAAGCATAGGAAAAGAGGCAGAACGTCCACAATGATGCACTTGGCCAAAAAGGGCGTATGCGTTTTTTCCTGAATATATTCAGGAAAAAACGCATACGCCCTTTTTGGCCAACCAAGCAAGCTTGCAAAGGAAATCTGCACTACAATGAAGTCTCACTGCCTCCCGGTCAAAATGGCCATCTGAAAAAAGTGAAAATCCAGAAAGGCAGTACAGGCCATGGAGAACTGGGAGCCTTGTTATGCTGATGGGCGGGATGTAAATTGCCAACAGCCACTCTGGAGAAGTGTATGGTGTTTCCTGAAACATCTAAAAAACAAAGCAACAGAGACTAGGGCACTTCCACTTATGGTCCTATAGCTTAGGGAAATTAAAATCAAAAAGACACAGCCACCCCAAAGTTTGGGACGGCTCTGTTTACAAGAACTTCGTTTACGGTACAAGTTCAATATCACACAAAGTGAAAAATGGATAAAGAATTTGTGGTACTTACGTACAATGCAATATCACTCAGCAATGAAATCTATGTCATCAGGCCCATAGCAGCATAATGAGTGGATTCAGGTACGATGATTCTAAGTGAAATAAGTCACACAGAAAAAGAAACATCATAAGGTATCACTACTACACGGAATGTAAACTTGGCTACACAGGAACTGAATTACAAAACAGAACAGGGTCTCAAATGTAGAAAACCAACTTATGCTTGCTTAAGGGGAAAGGTGAGTTGGGGTGCTGCATAAAACCAGAGATTGAAATTAGCACAGATACCGTTCCATAAGCCAAATATGTAATAGACAAGAGCTACTCCTTGCTCAACGAAGTGGACTCAACGCCCCATATTAAACGCCTAAGAATATACCTGACTAGTAAGAATCTTAAAACCTATGGATTTATATGTCTCTGAAAGAGAATCAAGCGTGTGTACAGTGGCATAAACGCAGCAGTGATAGGATTGGTGAGGTTCGATGAGCAAATGCAGACCCTTTGAAGACATATTGCATGGTACCCATTCCATGGGTCTCAACTCTCCAGGTTTAAGGGATTCTTCCTTCAGCTAAAACATGCATATGGAACCCAGAGTATGATCCACCGTGTGATCGGGAAACGTGTTCAAATGTGTCAGTTTTCGTCCCCTGGTATTCGGGTGCAACATTCCAGACGCTTTACTAACTCTCTCCCCACTTGGAGAGTCAGTGCCTTTAACCTCCTGTTTGGCCCAGTTTGCAATTTCTGCGGAAAATGAACAGGAATAGGGAGAACCAATGAGAGACTAGCTGGAGGTGTCTGGACGGGCAAATTTAACTCTCATTTCCCACCAGGAAGAGGAATTAACCAAAGGCTCAGCGTGCCGTGCCGGAACCACACCAGGGCCTGAAGCAATCCTGCGGTGTTGCGGCCAGCTCACAAGAAAGCGAGTTGAAGAAAGGAGCTCAGGGGCACTGTCATTAACAGACCTGCAGAGTTATAAATGACAGCTATCGTCCAAAAATATATTGAAGTAAGGCTGCCAAGAGGACTTGAAAGCGGGGCAGAATTGCAGGAAACCGATTTCAGGAGGTAGACTGGAATTGCATGTAAAGCATAGGAAAAGAGGCAGAACGTCCACAATGATGCACTTGGCCAAAAAGGGCGTATGCGTTTTTTCCTGAATATATTCAGGAAAAAACGCATACGCCCTTTTTGGCCAACCAAGCAAGCTTGCAAAGGAAATCTGCACTACAATGAAGTCTCACTGCCTCCCGGTCAAAATGGCCATCTGAAAAAAGTGAAAATCCAGAAAGGCAGTACAGGCCATGGAGAACTGGGAGCCTTGTTATGCTGATGGGCGGGATGTAAATTGCCAACAGCCACTCTGGAGAAGTGTATGGTGTTTCCTGAAACATCTAAAAAACAAAGCAACAGAGACTAGGGCACTTCCACTTATGGTCCTATAGCTTAGGGAAATTAAAATCAAAAAGACACAGCCACCCCAAAGTTTGGGACGGCTCTGTTTACAAGAACTTCGTTTACGGTACAAGTTCAATATCACACAAAGTGAAAAATGGATAAAGAATTTGTGGTACTTACGTACAATGCAATATCACTCAGCAATGAAATCTATGTCATCAGGCCCATAGCAGCATAATGAGTGGATTCAGGTACGATGATTCTAAGTGAAATAAGTCACACAGAAAAAGAAACATCATAAGGTATCACTACTACACGGAATGTAAACTTGGCTACACAGGAACTGAATTACAAAACAGAACAGGGTCTCAAATGTAGAAAACCAACTTATGCTTGCTTAAGGGGAAAGGTGAGTTGGGGTGCTGCATAAAACCAGAGATTGAAATTAGCACAGATACCGTTCCATAAGCCAAATATGTAATAGACAAGAGCTACTCCTTGCTCAACGAAGTGGACTCAACCCCCCATATTAAACGCCTAAGAATATACCTGACTAGTAAGAATCTTAAAACCTATGGATTTATATGTCTCTGAAAGAGAATCAAGCGTGTGTACAGTGGCATAAACGCAGCAGTGATAGGATTGGTGAGGTTCGATGAGCAAATGCAGACCCTTTGAAGTCATATTGCATGGTACCCATTCCATGGGTCTCAACTCTCCAGGTTTAAGGGATTCTTCCTTCAGCTAAAACATGCATGTGGAACCCAGAGTATGATCCACCGTGTGATTGGGAAACGTGTTCAAATGTGTCAGTTTTCGTCCCCTGGTATTCGGGTGCAACATTCCAGACGCTTTACTAACTCTCTCCCCACTTGGAGAGTCAGTGCCTTTAACCTCCTGTTTGGCCCAGTTTGCAATTTCTGCGGAAAATGAACAGGAATAGGGAGAACCAATGAGAGACTAGCTGGAGGTGTCTGGACGGGCAAATTTAACTCTCATTTCCCACCAGGAAGAGGAATTAACCAAAGGCTCAGCGTGCCGTGCCGGAACCACACCAGGGCCTGAAGCAATCCTGCGGTGTTGCGGCCAGCTCACAAGAAAGCGAGTTGAAGAAAGGAGCTCAGGGGCACTGTCATTAACAGACTTGCAGAGTTATAAATGACAACTATCGTCCAAAAATATATTGAAGTAAGGTTGCCAAGAGGACTTGAAAGCGGGGCAGAATTGCAGGAAACCGATTTCAGGAGGTAGACTGGAATTGCATGTAAAGCATAGGAAAAGAGGCAGAACGTCCACAATGATGCACTTGGCCAAAAAGGGCGTATGCGTTTTTTCCTGAATATATTCAGGAAAAAACGCATACGCCCTTTTTGGCCAACCAAGCAAGCTTGCAAAGGAAATCTGCACTACAATGAAGTCTCACTGCCTCCCGATCAAAATGGCCATCTGAAAAAAGTGAAAATCCAGAAAGGCAGGACAGGCCATGGAGAACTGGGAGCCTTGTTATGCTGATGGGCGGGATGTAAATTGCCAACAGCCACTCTGGAGAAGTGTATGGTGTTTCCTGAAACATCTAAAAAACAAAGCAACAGAGACTAGGGCACTTCCACTTATGGTCCTATAGCTTAGGGAAATTAAAATCAAAAAGACACAGCCACCCCAAAGTTTGGGACGGCTCTGTTTACAAGAACTTCGTTTACGGTACAAGTTCAATATCACACAAAGTGAAAAATGGATAAAGAATTTGTGGTACTTACGTACAATGCAATATCACTCAGCAATGAAATCTATGTCATCAGTCCCATAGCAGCATAATGAGTGGATTCAGGTACGATGATTCTAAGTGAAATAAGTCACACAGAAAAAGAAACATCATAAGATATCACTACTACACGGAATGTAAACTTGGCTACACAGGAACTGAATTACAAAACAGAACAGGGTCTCAAATGTAGAAAACCAACTTATGCTTGCTTAAGGGGAAAGGTGAGTTGGGGTGCTGCATAAAACCAGAGATTGAAATTAGCACAGATACCGTTCCATAAGCCAAATATGTAATAGACAAGAGCTAGTCCTTGCTCAACGAAGTGGACTCAACGCCTCATATTAAACGCCTAAGAATATACCTGACTAGTAAGAATCTTAAACCCTATGTATTTATATGTCTCCGAAAGAGAATCAAGCATGTGTACAGCGGCATAAATGGAGCAGTTATAGGATTGGTGAGGTTCGGTGAGCAAATGCAGACCCTTTGAAGTCATATTGCATGGTACCCATTCCATGGGTCTCAACTCTCCAGGTTTAAGGGATTCTTCCTTCAGCTAAAACATGCATGTGGAACCTAGAGTATGATACACCGTGTCATCGGGAAACGTGTTCAAATGTGTCAGTTTTCGTCCCCTGGTACTCGGGTGCAACATTCCAGACGCTTTACTAACACTCTCCCCACTTGGAGAGTCAGTGCCTTTAACCTCCTGTTTGGCCCAGTTTGCAATTTCTGCGGAAAATGAACAGGAATAGGGAGAACCAATGAGAGACTAGCTGGAGGTGTCTGGACGGGCAAATTTAACTCTCATTTCCCACCAGGAAGAGGAATTAACCAAAGGCTCAGCGTGCCGTGCCGGAACCACACTAGGGCCTGAAGCAATCCTGCGGTGTTGCGGCCAGCTCACAAGAAAGCGAGTTGAAGAAAGGAGCTCAGGGGCACAGTAATTCACAAACCTGCAGAGTTATAAATGACAGCTATCGTCCAAAAATATATTGAAGTAAGGCTGCCAAGAGGACTTGAAATCGGGGCAGAATTGCAGGATACCGATTTCAGGAGGTAGACTGGAATTGCATGTAAAGCATAGGAAAAGAGGCAGAATGTCCACAATGATGCACTTGGCCAAAAAGGGCGTATGCGTTTTTTCCTGAATATATTCAGGAAAAAACGCATACGCCCTTTTTGGCCAACCAAGCAAGCTTGCAAAGGAAATCTGCACTACAATGAAGTCTCACTGCCCCCCAGTCAAAAGGGCCATCTGAAAAAAGTGTAAAATCCAGAAAGGCAGGACAGGCCATGGAGAACTGGGAGCCTTGTTATGCTCATGGGTGGGATGTAAATTGCCAACAGCCACTCTGGAGAAGTGTATGGTGCTTCCTGAAACATCTAAAAAACAAAGCAACAGAGACTAGGGCACTTCCACTTATGGTCCTATAGCTTAGGGAAATTAAAATCAAAAAGACACAGCCACGCCAAAATTTGGGACGGCTCTTTTTACAAGAACTTCATTTACGGTACAAGTTCAATATCACACAAAGTGAAAAATGGATAAAGAAGTTGTGGTACTTATGTACAATGCAATATCACTCAGCAATGAAATCTATGTCATCAGGCCCATAGCAGCATAATGAATGGATTCAGGTACGATGATTCTAAGTGAAATAAGTCACACAGAAATAGAAACATCATAAGATATCACTACTACACGGAATGTAAACTTGGCTACACAGGAACTGAATTACAAAACAGAACAGGGTCTCAAATGTAGAAAACCAACTTATGCTTGCTTAAGGGGAAAGGTGAGTTGGGGTGCTGCATAAAACCAGAGATTGAAATTAGCACAGATACCATTCCATAAGCCAAATATGTAATAGACAAGAGCTACTCCTTGCTCAACGAAGTGGACTCAACGCCCCATATTAAACGCCTAAGAATATACCTGACTAGTAAGAATCTTAAAACCTACGGATTTATATGTCTCTGAAAGAGAATCAATCGTGTGTACAGTGGCATAAACGCAGCAGTGATAGGATTGGTGAGGTTCGTTGAGCAAATGCAGACCCTTTGAAGTCATATTGCATGGTACCCATTCCATGGGTCTCAACTCTCCAGGTTTAAGGGATTCTTCCTTCAGCTAAAACATGCATGTGGAACCCAGAGTATGATCCACCGTGTGATCGGGAAACGTGTTCAAATGTGTCAGTTTTCATCCCCTGGTATTCGGGTGCAACATTCCAGACGCTTTACTAACTCTCTCCCCACTTGGAGAGTCAGTGCCTTTAACCTCCTGTTTGGCCCAGTTTGCAATTTCTGCGGAAAATGAACAGGAATAGGGACAACCAATGAGAGACTAGCTGGAGGTGTCTGGACCGGCAAATTTAACTCTCATTTTCCACCAGGAAGAGGAATTAACCAAAGGCTCAGCGTGCCGGGCCAGAACCACACTAGGGCCTGAAGCAATCCTGCGGTGTTGCGGCCAGCTCACAAGAAAGCGAGTTGAAGAAAGGAGTTCAGGGGCACTGTCATTCACAGACCTGCAGAGTTATAAATGACAGCTATCATCCAAAAATATATTGAAGTAAGGCTGCCAAGAGGACTTGAAAGCGGGGCAGAATTGCAGGAAACTGATTTCAGGAGGTAGACTGGAATTGCATGTAAAGCATAGGAAAAGAGGCAGAACGTCCACAATGATGCACTTGGCCAAAAAGGGCGTATGCATTTTTTCCTGAATATATGCAGGAAAAAACGCATACGCACTTTTTGGCCAACCAAGCAAGTTTGCAAAGGAAATCTGCACTACAATGAAGTCTCACTGCCCCCGGTCAAAAGGGCCATCTGAAAAAAGTGTAAAATCCAGAAAGACAGGACAGGCCATGGAGAACTGGGAGCCTTATTATGCTGATGGGCAGGATATAAATTGCCAACAGCCACTCTGGAGAAGTGTATGGTGTTTCCTGAAACATCTAAAAAACAAAGCAACAGAGCCTAGGGCACTTCAATTTATGGTCCTATAGCTTAGGGAAATTAAAATCAAAAAGACACAGCCACCCCAAAGTTTGGGACGGCTCTGTTTACAAGAACCTCGTTTACGGTACAAATTCAGTATCACAGAAAGTGAAAAATGGATAATGAAGTTTTGCTACTTGCATACAATGCAATATCACTCAGCAATGAAATCTATGTCATCAGGCCCGTAGCAGCATAATGAGTGGTTTCAGGTACGATGATTCTAAGTGAAATAAGTCACACAGAAAAAGAAACATCATAAGATATCACTACTACACGGAATGTAAACTTGTCTACACAGGAACTGAATTACAAAACAGAACAGTGTCTCAAATGGAGAAAACCAACTTATGCTTTCTTAAGGGGAAAGGTGAGTTGGGGTGCTGCATAAAAGCAGAGATTGAAATTAGCACAGATACCGTTCCATAAGCCAAATATGTAATAGACATGAGCTACTGCTTGCTCAACGAAGTGGACTCAATGCCCCATATTAAACGCCTAAGAATATACCTGACAAGTAAGAATCTTAAAACCTATGGATTTATATGTCTCCGAAAGAGAATCAAACGTGTGTACAGCGGCATAAACGCAGCAGTGATAGGATTGGTGAGGTTCAGTGAGCAAATGCAGACCCTTTGAAGTCATATTGCATGGTACCCATTCCATAGGTCTCAACTCTCCAGGTTTAAGGGATTCTTCCTTCAGCTAAAACATGCATGTGGAACCCAGTGTATGATCCACTGTGTGATCGGGAAACGTGTTCAAATGTGTCAGTTTTCGTCCCCTGGTACTCGGGTGAAACATTCCAGACGCTTTAGTAACACTCTCCCCACTTGGAGAGTCAGTGCCTTTAACCTCCTGTTTGGCCCAGTTTACAATTTCTGCAGAAAATGAACAGGAATAGGGAGAACCAATGAGAGACTAGCTGGAGGTGTCTGGACGGGCAAATTTAACTCTCATTTCCCACCAGGAAGAGGAATTAACCAAAGGATCAGCGTGCCATGCCGGAACCACACCAGGGCCTGAAGCAAGGCTGCGGTGTTGCGGTCAGCTCACAAGAAAGCGAGTTGAAGAAAGGAGCTCAAGGGCACTGTAATTCACAAACCTGCAGAGTTATAAATGACAGCTATCGTACAAAAATATATTGAAGTAAGGCTGCCAAGAGGACTTGAAAGCGGGGCAGAATTGCAGGAAACCGATTTCAGGAGGTAGACTGGAATTGCATGTAAAGCATAGGAAAAGAGGCAGAACGTCCACAATGATGCACTTGGCCAAAAAGGGCGTATGCGTTTTTTCCTGAATATATTCAGGAAAAAATGCATACGCCCTTTTTGGCCAACCAAGCAAGCTTGCAAAGGAAATCTGCACTACAATGAAGTCTCACTGTCCCCCGGTCAAAAGGGCCATCTGAAAAAAGTGTAAAATCCAGAAAGGCAGTACAGGCCATGGAGAACTGGGAGCCTTGTTATGCTCATGGGCGGGATGTAAATTGCCAACAGCCACTCTGGAGAAGTGTATGGTGTTTCCTGAAACATCTAAAAAACAAAGCAACAGAGACTAGGGCACTTCCACTTATGGTCCTATAGCTTAGGGAAATTAAAATCAAAAAGACACAGCCACCCCAAATTTTGGGACGGCTCTGTTTACAAGAACTTCGTTTATGGTACAAGTTCAATATAACACAAAGTGAAAAATGGATAAAAAAGTTGTGGTACTTACGTACAATGCAATATCACTCAGCAATGAAATCTATGTCATCAGGCCCATTGCAGCATAATGAGTCGATTCAGGTACGAAGATTCTAAGTGAAATAAGTCACACAGAAAAAGAAACATCATAAGATATCACTACTACACGGAATGTAAACCTGGCTACACAGGAACTGAATTACAAAACAGAACAGGGTCTCAAATGTAGAAAACCAACTTATGCTTGCTTAAGGGGAAAGGTGAGTTGGGGTGCTGCATAAAACCAGAGATTGAAATTAGCACAGATACCGTTCCATAAGCCAAATATGTAATAGACAAGAGCTACTCCTTGCTCAACGAAGTGGACTCAACGCCCCATATTAAACGCCTAAGAATATACCTGACTAGTAAGAATCTAAAACCCTATGGATTTATATGTCTCTGAAAGAGAATCAAGCGTGTGTACAGTGGCATAAACGCAGCAGTGATAGGATTGGTGAGGTTCGATGAGCAAATGCAGACCCTTTGAAGTCATATTGCATGGTACCCATTCCATGGGTCTCAACTCTCCAGGTTTAAGGGATTCTTCCTTCAGCTAAAACATGCATGTGGAACCCAGAGTATGATCCACCGTGTGATCGGGAAACGTGTTCAAATGTGTCAGTTTTCGTCCCCTGGTATTCGGGTGCAACATTCCAGACGCTTTACTAACTCTCTCCCCACTTGGAGAGTCAGTGCCTTTAACCTCCTGTTTGGCCCAGTTTGCAATTTCTGCGGAAAATGAACAGGAATAGGGAGAACCAATGAGAGACTAGCTGGAGGTGTCTGGACGGGCAAATTTAACTCTCATTTCCCACCAGGAAGAGGAATTAACCAAAGGCTCAGCGTGCCGTGCCGGAACAACACTAGGGCCTGAAGCAATCCTGCGGTGTTGCGGCCAGCTCACAAGAAAGCGAGTTGAAGAAAGGAGTTCAGGGGCACTGTCATTAACAGACCTGCAGAGTTATAAATGACAGCTATCATCCAAAAATATATTGAAGTAAGGCTGCCAAGAGGACTTGAAAGCGGGGCAGAATTGCAGGAAACCGATTTCAGGAGGTAGACTGGAATTGCATGTAAAGCATAGGAAAAGAGGCAGAACGTCCACAATGATGCACTTGGCCAAAAAGGGCGTATGCGTTTTTTCCTGAATATATTCAGGAAAAAACGCATACGCCCTTTTTGGCCAACCAAGAAAGCTTGCAAAGGAAATCTGCACTACAATGAAGTCTCACTGCCCCCGGTCAAAAGGGCCATCTGAAAAAAGTGTAAAATCCAGAATGGCAGGACAGGCCATGGAGGACTGGGAGCCTTGTTATGCTGATGGGCAGGATATAAATTGCCAACAGCCACTCTGGAGAAGTGTATGGTGTTTCCTGAAACATCTAAAAAACAAAGCAACAGAGCCTAGGGCACTTCCACTTATGGTCCTATAGCTTAGGGAAATTAAAATCAAAAAGACACAGCCACCCCAAAGTTTGGGACGGCTCTGTTTACAAGAACCTCGTTTACGGTACAAATTCAGTATCACAGAAAGTGAAAAATGGATAATGAAGTTTTGGTACTTACATACAATGCAATATCACTCAGCAATGAAATCTATGTCATCAGGCCCGTAGCAGCATAATGAGTGGATTCAGGTACGATGATTCTAAGTGAAATAAGTCACACAGAAAAAGAAACATCATAAGATATCACTACTACACGGAATGTAAACTTGGCTACACAGGAACTGAATTACAAAACAGAACAGGGTCTCAAATGTAGAAAACCAACATATGCTTGCTTAAGGGGAAAGGTGAGTTGGGGTGCTGCATAAAACCAGAGATTGAAATTAGCACAGATACCGTTCCATAAGCCAAATATGTAATAGAAAAGAGCTAGTCCTTGCTCAACGAAGTGGACTCAACGCCCCATATTAAACGCCTAAGAATATACCTGACTAGTAAGAATCTTAAACCCTATGTATTTATATGTCTCCGAAAGAGAATCAAGCATGTGTACAGCGGCATAAATGGAGCAGTTATAGGATTGGTGAGGTTCGGTGAGCAAATGCAGACCCTTTGAAGTCATATTGCATGGTACCCATTCCATGGGTCTCAACTCTCCAGGTTTAAGGGATTCTTCCTCAGCTAAAACATGCATGTGGAACCCAGAGTATGATACACCGTGTCATCGGGAAACGTGTTCAAATGTGTCAGTTTTCGTCCCCTAGTACTCAGGTGCAACATTCCAGACGCTTTACTAACACTCTCCCCACTTGGAGAGTCAGTGCCTTTAACCTCCTGTTTGGCCCAGTTTGCAATTTCTGCGGAAAATGAACAGGAATAGGGAGAACCAATGAGAGACTAGCTGGAGGTGTCTGGACGGGCAAATTTAACTCTCATTTCCCACCAGGAAGAGGAATTAACCAAAGGCTCAGCGTGCCGTGCTGGAACCACACTAGGGCCTGAAGCAATCCTGCGGTGTTGCGGCCAGCTCACAAGAAAGCGAGTTGAAGAAAGGAGCTCAGGGGCACTGTCATTCACAGACCTGCAGAGTTATAAATGACAGCTATCGTCCAAAAATATATTGAAGTAAGGCTGCCAAGAGGACTTGAAAGCGGGGCAGAATTGCAAGAAACCGATTTCAGGAGGTAGACTGGAATTGCATGTAAAGCATAGGAATAGAGGCAGAAGGTCCACAATGATGCACTTGGCCAAAAAGGGCGTATGCGTTTTTTCCTGAATATATTCAGGAAAAAACGCATACGCCCTTTTTGGCCAACCAAGCAAGCTTGCAAAGGAAATCTGCACTACAATGAAGTCTCACTGCCCCCAGTCAAAAGGGCCATCTGAAAAAAGTGTAAAATCCAGAAAGGCAGGACAGGCCATGGAGAACTGGGAGCCTTGTTATGCTCATTGGCGGGATGTAAATTGCCAACAGCCACTCTGGAGAAGTGTATGGTGTTTCCTGAAACATCTAAAAAACAAAGCAACAGAGCCTAGGGCACTTCCACTTATGGTCCTATAGCTTAGGGAAATTAAAATCAAAAAGACACAGCCACCCCAAAGTTTGGGACGGCTCTGTTTACAAGAACTTCGTTTACGGTACAATTCAATATCACACAAAGTGAAAAATGGATAAAGAAGTTGTGGTACTTACGTACAATGCAATATCACTCAGCAATGAAATCTATGTCATCAGGTCCATAGCAGCATAATGAGTGGATTCAGGTACAATGATTCTAAGGGAAATGAGTCACACAGAAGAAGAAACATCATAAGATATCACTACTACACGGAATGTAAACTTGGCTACACAGGAACTGAATTACAAAACAGAACAGGGTCTCAAATGTAGAAAACCCACTTATGCTTGCTTAAGGGGAAAGGTGAGTTGGGGTGCTGCATAAAACCAGAGATTGAAATTAGCACAGATACCGTTCCATAAGCCAAATATGTAATAGACAAGAGCTACTCCTTGCTCAACGAAGTGGACTCAACGCCCCATATTAAACGCCTAAGAATATAGCTGACTAGTAAGAATCTTATAACCTATGGATTTATATGTCTCCGAAAGAGAATCAAGCGTGTGTACAGCGGCATAAACGCAGCAGTGATAGGATTGTTGAGGTTCGGTGAGCAAATGCAGACCCTTTGAAGTCATATTGCATGGTACCCATTCCATGGGTCTCAACTCTCCAGGTTTAAGGGATTCTTCCTTCAGCTAAAACATGCATGTGGAACCCAGAGTATGATCCACCGTGTGATCGGGAAACGTGTCCAAATGTGTCAGTTTTCGTCCCCTGGTATTCGGGTGAAACATTCCAGACGCTTTACTAACTCTCTCCCCACTTGGAGAGTCAGTGCCTTTAACCTCCTGTTTGGCCCAGTTTGCAATTTCTGCGGAAAATGAACAGGAATAGGGAGAACCAATGAGAGACTAGCTGGAGGTGTCTGGACGGGCAAATTTAACTCTCATTTCCCACCAGGAAGAGGAATTAACCAAAGGCTCAGCGTGCCGTGCCTGAACCACACTAGGGCCTGATGCGATCCTGCGGTGTTGCGGCCAGCTCACAAGAAAGCGAGTTGAAGAAAGGAGTTCAGGGGCACTGTCATTCACAGACCTGCAGAGTTATAAATGACAGCTATCATCCAAGAATATATTGAAGTAAGGCTGCCAAGAGGACTTGAAAGCGGGGCAGAATTGCAGGAAACTGATTTCAGGAGGTAGACTGGAATTGCATGTAAAGCATAGGAAAAGAGGCAGAACGTCCACAATGATGCACTTGGCCAAAAAGGGCGTATGCGTTTTTTCCTGAATATATTCAGGAAAAAACGCATACGCCCTTTTTGGCCAACCGGCAAGCTTGCAAAGGAAATCTGCACTACAATGAAGTCTCACTGCCCCCGGTCAAAAGGGTCATCTGAAAAAAGTGTAAAATCCAGAAAGACAGGACAGGCCATGGAGAACTGGGAGCCTTGTTATGCTGATGGGCAGGATATAAATTGCCAACAGCCACTCTGGAGAAGTGTATGGTGTTTCCTGAAACATCTAAAAAACAAAGCAACAGAGCCTAGGGCACTTCCACTTATGGTCCTATAGCTTAGGAAAATTAAAATCAAAAAGACACAGCCACCCCAAAATTTGGGACGGCTCTGTTTACAAGAACCTCGTTTACGGTACAAATTCAGTATCACAGAAAGTGAAAAATGGATAATGAAGTTTTGCTACTTACATACAATGCAATATCACTCAGCAATGAAATCTATGTCATCAGGCCCGTAGCAGCATAATGAGTGGTTTCAGGTACGATGATTCTAAGTGAAATAAGTCACACAGAAAAAGAAACATCATAAGATATCACTACTACACGGAATGTAAACTTGTCTACACAGGAACTGAATTACAAAACAGAACAGTGTCTCAAATGGAGAAAACCAACTTATGCTTGCTTAAGGGGAAAGGTGAGTTGGGGTGCTGCATAAAACCAGAGATTGAAATTAGCACAGATACCGTTCCATAAGCCAAATATGTAATAGACATGAGCTACTCCTTGCTCAACGTAGTAGACTCAACGCCCCATATTAAACGCCTAAGAATATACCTGACAAGTAAGAATCTTAAAACCTATAGATTTATATGTCTCCGAAAGAGAATCAAACGTGTGTACAGCGGCATAAACGCAGCAGTGATAGGATTGGTGAGGTTCGGTGAGCAAATGCAGACCCTTTGAAGTCATATTGCATGGTACCCATTCCATAGGTCTCAACTCTCCAGGTTTAAGGGATTCTTCCTTCAGCTAAAACATGCATGTGGAACCCAGTGTATGATCCACCGTGTGATCGGGAAACGTGTTCAAATGTGTCAGTTTTCGTCCCCTGGTACTCGGGTGAAACATTCCAGACGCTTTACTAACACTCTCCTCACTTGGAGAGTCAGTGCCTTTAACCTCCTGTTTGGCCCAGTTTGCAATTTCTGCGGAAAATGAACAGGAATAGGGAGAACCAATGAGAGACTAGCTGGAGGTGTCTGGACGGGCAAATTTAACTCTCATTTCCCACCAGGAAGAGGAATTAACCAAAGGCTCAGCGTGCCATGCCGGAACCACACTAGGGCCTGAAGCAAGGCTGCGGTGTTGCGGTCAGCTCACAAGAAAGCGATTGAAGAAAGGAGCTTAGGGGCACTGTAATTCACAAACCTGCAGAGTTATAAATGACAGCTATCGTCCAAAAATATATTGAAGTAAGGCTGCCAAGAGGACTTGAAATCGGGGCAGAATTGCAGGAAACCGATTTCAGGAGGTAGACTGGAATTGCATGTAAAGCATAGGAAAAGAGGCAGAACGTCCACAATGATGCACTTGGCCAAAAAGGGCGTATGCGTTTTTTCCTGAATATATTCAGGAAAAAACGCATACGCCCTTTTTGGCCAACCAAGCAAGCTTGCAAAGGAAATCTGCACTACAATGAAGTCTCACTGCCCCCCGGTCAAAAGGGCAACCTGAAAAACGTGTAAAATCCAGAAAGGCAGGACAGGCCATGGAGAACTGGGAGCCTTGTTATGCTCATGGGCGGGATGTAAATTGCCAACAGCCACTCTGGAGAAGTGTATGGTGTTTCCTGAAACATCTAAAAAACAAAGCAACAGAGACTAGGGCACTTCCACTTATGGTCCTATAGCTTAGGGAAATTAAAATCAAAAAGACACAGCCAACCCAAAGTTTGGGACGGCTCTGTTTACAAGAACTTCATTTACGGTACAAGTTCAATATCACACAAAGTGAAAAATGGATAAAGAAGTTGTGGTACTTACGTACAATGCAATATCACTCAGCAATGAAATCTATGTCATCAGGCCCATAGCAGCATAATGAGTGGATTCAGGTACGATGATTCTAAGTGAAATAAGTCACACAGAAAAAGAAACATCATAAGATATCACTACTACACGGAATGTAAACTTGGCTACACAGGAACTGAATTACAAAACAGAACAGGGTCTCAAATGTAGAAAACCAACTTATGCTTGCTTAAGGGGAAAGGTGAGTTGGGGTGCTGCATAAAACCAGAGATTGAAATTAGCACAGATACCGTTCCATAAGCCAAATATGTAATAGACAAGAGCTACTCCTTGCTCAACGAAGTGGACTCAACGCCCCATATTAAACGCCTAAGAATATAGCTGACTAGTAAGAATCTTATAACCTATGGATTTATATGTCTCCGAAAGAGAATCAAGCGTGTGTACAGTGGCATAAACGCAGCAGTGATAGGATTGGTGAGGTTCGGTGAGCAAATGCAGACCCTTTGAAGTCATATTGCATGGTACCCATTCCATGGGTCTCAACTCTCCAGGTTTAAGGGAATCTGCCTTCAGCAAAAACATGCATGTGGAACCCAGAGTATGATACACCGTGTGATCGGGAAACGTGTTCAAATGTGTCAGTTTTCGTCCCCTGGTACTCGGGTGCAAAATTCCAGACGCTTTACTAACACTCTCCCCACTTGGAGAGTCAGTGCCTTTAACCTCCTGTTTGGCCCAGTTTGCAATTTCTGCGGAAAATGAACAGGAATAGGGAGAACCAATGAGAGACTAGCTGGAGGTGTCTGGACGGGCAAATTTAACTCTCATTTCCCACCAGGAAGAGGAATTAACCAAAGGCTCAGCGTGCCGTGCCAGAACCACACTAGGGCCTGATGCGATCCTGCGGTGTTGCGGCCAGCTCACAAGAAAGCGAGTTGAAGAAAGGAGTTCAGGGGCACTGTCATTCACAGACCTGCAGAGTTATAAATGACAGCTATCATCCAAAAATATATTGAAGTAAGGCTGCCAAGAGGACTTGAAAGCGGGGCAGAATTGCAGGAAACTGATTTCAGGAGGTAGACTGGAATTGCATGTAAAGCATAGGAAAAGAGGCAGAACGTCCACAATGATGCACTTGGCCAAAAAGGGCGTATGCTTTTTTTCCTGAATATATTCAGGAAAAAACGCATACGCCCTTTTTGGCCAACCAAGCAAGCTTGCAAAGGAAATCTGCACTACAATGAAGTCTCACTGCCCCCGGTCAAAAGGGTCATCTGAAAAAAGTGTAAAATCCAGAAAGACAGGACAGGCCATGGAGAACTGGGAGCCTTGTTATGCTGATGGGCAGGATATAAATTGCCAACAGCCACTCTGGAGAAGTGTATGGTGTTTCCTGAAACATCTAAAAAACAAAGCAACAGAGCCTAGGGCACTTCCACTTATGGTCCTATAGCTTAGGGAAATTAAAATCAAAAAGACACAGCCACCCCAAAGGTTAGGACGGCTCTGTTTACAAGAACCTCGTTTATGGTACAAATTCAGTATCACAGAAAGTGAAAAATGGATAATGAAGTTTTGCTACTTACATACAATGCAATATCACTCAGCAATGAAATCTATGTCATCAGGCCCGTAGCAGCATAATGAGTGGATTCAGGTACGATGATTCTAAGGGAAATGAGTCACACAGAAGAAGAAACATCATAAGATATCACTACTACACGGAATGTAAACTTGGCTACACAGGAACTGAATTACAAAACAGAACAGGGTCTCAAATGTAGAAAACCCACTTATGCTTGCTTAAGGGGAAAGGTGAGTTGGGGTGCTGCATAAAACCAGAGATTGAAATTAGCACAGATACCGTTCCATAAGCCAAATATGTAATAGACAAGAGCTACTCCTTGCTCAACGAAGTGGACTCAACGCCCCATATTAAACGCCTAAGAATATAGCTGACTAGTAAGAATCTTATAACCTATGGATTTATATGTCTCCGAAAGAGAATCAAGCGTGTGTACAGCGGCATAAACGCAGCAGTGATAGGATTGTTGAGGTTCGGTGAGCAAATGCAGACCCTTTGAAGTCATATTGCATGGTACCCATTCCATGGGTCTCAACTCTCCAGGTTTAAGGGAATCTGCCTTCAGCAAAAACATGCATGTGGAACCCAGAGTATGATACACCGTGTGATCGGGAAACGTGTTCAAATGTGTCAGTTTTCGTCCCCTGGTACTCGGGTGCAAAATTACAGACGCTTTACTAACACTCTCCCCACTTGGAGAGTCAGTGCCTTTAACCTCCTGTTTGGCCCAGTTTGCAATTTCTGCGGAAAATGAACAGGAATAGGGAGAACCAATGAGAGACTAGCTGGAGGTGTCTGGACGGGCAAATTTAACTCTCATTTCCCACCAGGAAGAGGAATTAACCAAAGGCTCAGCGTGCCGTGCCAGAACCACACTAGGGCCTGATGCAATCCTGCGGTGTTGCGGCCAGCTCACAAGAAAGCGAGTTGAAGCAAGGAGTTCAGGGGCACTGTCATTCACAGACCTGCAGAGTTATAAATGACAGCTATCATCCAAAAATATATTGAAGTAAGGCTGCCAAGAGGACTTGAAAGCGGGGCAGAATTGCAGGAAACTGATTTCAGGAGGTAGACTGGAATTGCATGTAAAGCATTGGAAAAGAGGCAGAACGTCCACAATGATGCACTTGGCCAAAAAGGGCGTATGCTTTTTTTCCTGAATATATTCAGGAAAAAACGCATACGCCCTTTTTGGCCAACCAAGCAAGCTTGCAAAGGAAATCTGCACTACAATGAAGTCTCACTGCCCCCGGTCAAAAGGGTCATCTGAAAAAAGTGTAAAATCCAGAAAGACAGGCCAGGCCATGGATAACTGGGAGCCTTGTTATGCTGATGGGCAGGATATAAATTGCCAACAGCCACTCTGGAGAAGTGTATGGTGTTTCCTGAAACATCTAAAAAACAAAGCAACAGAGCCTAGGGCACTTCCACTTATGGTCCTATAGCTTAGGGAAATTAAAATCAAAAAGACTCAGCCACCCCAAAGTTTGGGACAGCTCTGTTTACAAGAACCTCGTTTACGGTACAAATTCAGTATCACAGAAAGTGAAAAATGGATAATGAAGTTTTGGTACTTACATACAATGCAATATCACTCAGCAATGAAATCTATGTCATCAGGCCCGTAGCAGCATAATGAGTGGTTTCAGGTACGATGATTCTAAGTGAAATAAGTCACACAGAAAAAGAAACATCATAAGATATCACTACTACACGGAATGTAAACTTGGCTACACAGGAACTGAATTACAAAACAGAACAGGGTCTCAAATGTAGAAAACCAACTTTTGCTTGCTTAAGGGGAAAGGTGAGTTGGGGTGCTGCATAAAAGCAGAGATTGAAATTAGCACAGATACCGTTCCATAAGCCAAATGTGTAATAGACAAGAGCTACTCCTTGCTCAACGAAGTGGACTCAACGCCCCATATTAAACGCCTAAGAATATACCTGACTAGTAAGAATCTTAAAACCTACGGATTTATATGTCTCTGAAAGAGAATCAATCGTGTGTACAGTGGCATAAACGCAGCAGTGATAGGATTGGTGAGGTTCGGTGAGCAAATGCAGACCCTTTGAAGTCATATTGCATGGTACCCATTCCATGGGTCTCAAATCTCCAGGTTTAAGGGATTCTTCCTTCAGCTAAAACATGCATGTGGAACCCAGAGTATGATCCACCGTGTGATCGGGAAACGTGTCCAAGTGTGTCAGTTTTCGTCCCCTGGTATTCGGGTGAAACATTCCAGACGCTTTACTAACTCTCTCCCCACTTGGAGAGTCAGTGCCTTTAACCTCCTGTTTGGCCCAGTTTGCAATTTCTGCGGAAAATGAACAGGAATAGGGAGAACCAATGAGAGACTAGCTGGAGGTGTCTGGACGGGCAAATTTAACTCTCATTTCCCACCAGGAAGAGGAATTAACCAAAGGCTCAGCGTGCCGTGCCAGAACCACACTAGGGCCTGATGCGATCCTGCGGTGTTGCGGCCAGCTCACAAGAAAGCGAGTTGAAGAAAGGAGTTCAGGGGCACTGTCATTCACAGACCTGCAGAGTTATAAATGACAGCTATCATCCAAAAATATATTGAAGTAAGGCTGCCAAGAGGACTTGAAAGCGGGGCAGAATTGCAGGAAACTGATTTCAGGAGGTAGACTGGAATTGCATGTAAAGCATAGGAAAAGAGGCAGAACGTCCACAATGATGCACTTGGCCAAAAAGGGCGTATGCTTTTTTTCCTGAATATATTCAGGAAAAAACGCATACGCCCTTTTTGGCCAACCAAGCAAGCTTGCAAAGGAAATCTGCACTACAATGAAGTCTCACTGCCCCCGGTCAAAAGGGTCATCTGAAAAAAGTGTAAAATCCAGAAAGACAGGACAGGCCATGGAGAACTGGGAGCCTTGTTATGCTGATGGGCAGGATATAAATTGCCAACAGCCACTCTGGAGAAGTGTATGGTGTTTCCTGAAACATCTAAAAAACAAAGCAACAGAGCCTAGGGCACTTCCACTTATGGTCCTATAGCTTAGGGAAATTAAAATCAAAAAGACACAGCCACCCCAAAGTTTGGGACAGCTCTGTTTACAAGAACCTCGTTTACGGTACAAATTCAGTATCACAGAAAGTGAAAAATGGATAATGAAGTTTTGGTACTTACATACAATGCAATATCACTCAGCAATGAAATCTATGTCATCAGGCCCGTAGCAGCATAATGAGTGGATTCAGGTACGATGATTCTAAGGGAAATGAGTCACACAGAAGAAGAAACATCATAAGATATCACTACTACACGGAATGTAAACTTGGCTACACAGGAACTGAATTACAAAACAGAACAGGGTCTCAAATGTAGAAAACCCACTTATGCTTGCTTAAGGGGAAAGGTGAGTTGGGGTGCTGCATAAAACCAGAGATTGAAATTAGCACAGATACCGTTCCATAAGCCAAATATGTAATAGACAAGAGCTACTCCTTGCTCAACGAAGTGGACTCAACGCCCCATATTAAACGCCTAAGAATATAGCTGACTAGTAAGAATCTTATAACCTATGGATTTATATGTCTCCGAAAGAGAATCAAGCGTGTGTACAGCGGCATAAACGCAGCAGTGATAGGATTGTTGAGGTTCGGTGAGCAAATGCAGACCCTTTGAAGTCATATTGCATGGTACCCATTCCATGGGTCTCAACTCTCCAGGTTTAAGGGAATCTGCCTTCAGCAAAAACATGCATGTGGAACCCAGAGTATGATACACCGTGTGATCGGGAAACGTGTTCAAATGTGTCAGTTTTCGTCCCCTGGTACTCGGGTGCAAAATTCCAGACGCTTTACTAACACTCTCCCCACTTGGAGAGTCAGTGCCTTTAACCTCCTGTTTGGCCCAGTTTGCAATTTCTGCGGAAAATGAACAGGAATAGGGAGAACCAATGAGAGACTAGCTGGAGGTGTCTGGACGGGCAAATTTAACTCTCATTTCCCACCAGGAAGAGGAATTAACCAAAGGCTCAGCGTGCCGTGCCAGAACCACACTAGGGCCTGATGCAATCCTGCGGTGTTGCGGCCAGCTCACAAGAAAGCGAGTTGAAGCAAGGAGTTCAGGGGCACTGTCATTCACAGACCTGCAGAGTTATAAATGACAGCTATCATCCAAAAATATATTGAAGTAAGGCTGCCAAGAGGACTTGAAAGCGGGGCAGAATTGCAGGAAACTGATTTCAGGAGGTAGACTGGAATTGCATGTAAAGCATTGGAAAAGAGGCAGAACGTCCACAATGATGCACTTGGCCAAAAAGGGCGTATGCTTTTTTTCCTGAATATATTCAGGAAAAAACGCATACGCCCTTTTTGGCCAACCAAGCAAGCTTGCAAAGGAAATCTGCACTACAATGAAGTCTCACTGCCCCCGGTCAAAAGGGTCATCTGAAAAAAGTGTAAAATCTAGAAAGACAGGACAGGCCATGGAGAACTGGGAGCCTTGTTATGCTGATGGGCAGGATATAAATTGCCAACAGCCACTCTGGAGAAGTGTATGGTGTTTCCTGAAACATCTAAAAAACAAAGCAACAGAGCCTAGGGCACTTCCACTTGTGGTCCTATAGCTTAGGGAAATTAAAATCAAAAAGACACAGCCACCCCAAAGTTTGGGACAGCTCTGTTTACAAGAACCTCGTTTACGGTACAAATTCAGTATCACAGAAAGTGAAAAATGGATAATGAAGTTTTGGTACTTACATACAATGCAATATCACTCAGCAATGAAATCTATGTCATCAGGCCCGTAGCAGCATAATGAGTGGTTTCAGGTACGATGATTCTAAGTGAAATAAGTCACACAGAAAAAGAAACATCATAAGATATCACTACTACACGGAATGTAAACTTGGCTACACAGGAACTGAATTAGAAAACAGAACAGGGTCTCAAATGTAGAAAACCAACTTTTGCTTGCTTAAGGGGAAAGGTGAGTTGGGGTGCTGAATAAAACCAGAGATTGAAATTAGCACAGATACCGTTCCATAAGCCAAATATGTAATAGACAAGAGCTACTCCTTGCTCAACGAAGTGGACTCAACGCCCCATATTAAACGCCTAAGAATATACCTGACTAGTAAGAATCTTAAAACCTACGGATTTATATGTCTCTGAAAGAGAATCAATCGTGTGTACAGTGGCATAAACGCAGCAGTGATAGGATTGGTGAGGTTCGGTGAGCAAATGCAGACCCTTTGAAGTCATATTGCATGGTACCCATTCCATGGGTCTCAAATCTCCAGGTTTAAGGGATTCTTCCTTCAGCTAAAACATGCATGTGGAACCCAGAGTATGATCCACCGTGTGATCGGGAAACGTGTCCAAGTGTGTCAGTTTTCGTCCCCTGGTATTCGGGTGAAACATTCCAGACGCTTTACTAACTCTCTCCCCACTTGGAGAGTCAGTGCCTTTAACCTCCTGTTTGGCCCAGTTTGCAATTTCTGCGGAAAATGAACAGGAATAGGGAGAACCAATGAGAGACTAGCTGGAGGTGTCTGGACGGGCAAATTTAACTCTCATTTCCCACCAGGAAGAGGAATTAACCAAAGGCTCAGCGTGCCGTGCCAGAACCACACTAGGGCCTGATGCGATCCTGCGGTGTTGCGGCCAGCTCACAAGAAAGCGAGTTGAAGAAAGGAGTTCAGGGGCACTGTCATTCACAGACCTGCAGAGTTATAAATGACAGCTATAATCCAAAAATATATTGAAGTAAGGCTGCCAAGAGGACTTGAAAGCGGGGCAGAATTGCAGGAAACTGATTTCAGGAGGTAGACTGGAATTGCATGTAAAGCATAGGAAAAGAGGCAGAACGTCCACAATGATGCACTTGGCCAAAAAGGGCGTATGCTTTTTTTCCTGAATATATTCAGGAAAAACGCATACGCCCTTTTTGGCCAACCAAGCAAGCTTGCAAAGGAAATCTGCACTACAATGAAGTCTCACTGCCCCCGGTCAAAAGGGTCATCTGAAAAAAGTGTAAAATCCAGAAAGACAGGACAGGCCATGGAGAACTGGGAGCCTTGTTATGCTGATGGGCAGGATATAAATTGCCAACAGCCACTCTGGAGAAGTGTATGGTGTTTCCTGAAACATCTAAAAAACAAAGCAACAGAGCCTAGGGCACTTCCACTTATGGTCCTATAGCTTAGGGAAATTAAAATCAAAAAGACACAGCCACCCCAAACGTTAGGACGGCTCTGTTTACAAGAACCTCGTTTATGGTTCAAATTCAGTATCACAGAAAGTGAAAAATGGATAATGAAGTTTTGCTACTTACATACAATGCAATATCACTCAGCAATGAAATCTATGTCATCAGGCCCGTAGCAGCATAATGAGTGGATTCAGGTACGATGATTCTAAGGGAAATGAGTCACACAGAAGAAGAAACATCATAAGATATCACTACTACACGGAATGTAAACTTGGCTACACAGGAACTGAATTACAAAACAGAACAGGGTCTCAAATGTAGAAAACCCACTTATGCTTGCTTAAGGGGAAAGGTGAGTTGGGGTGCTGCATAAAACCAGAGATTGAAATTAGCACAGATACCGTTCCATAAGCCAAATATGTAATAGACAAGAGCTACTCCTTGCTCAACGAAGTGGACTCAACGCCCCATATTAAACGCCTAAGAATATAGCTGACTAGTAAGAATCTTATAACCTATGGATTTATATGTCTCCGAAAGAGAATCAAGCGTGTGTACAGCGGCATAAACGCAGCAGTGATAGGATTGTTGAGGTTCGGTGAGCAAATGCAGACCCTTTGAAGTCATATTGCATGGTACCCATTCCATGGGTCTCAACTCTCCAGGTTTAAGGGAATCTGCCTTCAGCAAAAACATGCATGTGGAACCCAGAGTATGATACACCGTGTGATCGGGAAACGTGTTCAAATGTGTCAGTTTTCGTCCCCTGGTACTCGGGTGCAAAATTACAGACGCTTTACTAACACTCTCCCCACTTGGAGAGTCAGTGCCTTTAACCTCCTGTTTGGCCCAGTTTGCAATTTCTGCGGAAAATGAACAGGAATAGGGAGAACCAATGAGAGACTAGCTGGAGGTGTCTGGACGGGCAAATTTAACTCTCATTTCCCACCAGGAAGAGGAATTAACCAAAGGCTCAGCGTGCCGTGCCAGAACCACACTAGGGCCTGATGCAATCCTGCGGTGTTGCGGCCAGCTCACAAGAAAGCGAGTTGAAGCAAGGAGTTCAGGGGCACTGTCATTCACAGACCTGCAGAGTTATAAATGACAGCTATCATCCAAAAATATATTGAAGTAAGGCTGCCAAGAGGACTTGAAAGCGGGGCAGAATTGCAGGAAACTGATTTCAGGAGGTAGACTGGAATTGCATGTAAAGCATTGGAAAAGAGGCAGAACGTCCACAATGATGCACTTGGCCAAAAAGGGCGTATGCTTTTTTTCCTGAATATATTCAGGAAAAAACGCATACGCCCTTTTTGGCCAACCAAGCAAGCTTGCAAAGGAAATCTGCACTACAATGAAGTCTCACTGCCCCCGGTCAAAAGGGTCATCTGAAAAAAGTGTAAAATCCAGAAAGACAGGACAGGCCATGGAGAACTGGGAGCCTTGTTATGCTGATGGGCAGGATATAAATTGCCAACAGCCACTCTGGAGAAGTGTATGGTGTTTCCTGAAACATCTAAAAAACAAAGCAACAGAGCCTAGGGCACTTCCACTTATGGTCCTATAGCTTAGGGAAATTAAAATCAAAAAGACACAGCCACCCCAAAGTTTGGGACAGCTCTGTTTACAAGAACCTCGTTTACGGTACAAATTCAGTATCACAGAAAGCGAAAAATGGATAATGAAGTTTTGGTACTTACATACAATGCAATATCACTCAGCAATGAAATCTATGTCATCAGGCCCGTAGCAGCATAATGAGTGGTTTCAGGTACGATGATTCTAAGTGAAATAAGTCACACAGAAAAAGAAACATCATAAGATATCACTACTACACGGAATGTAAACTTGGCTACACAGGAACTGAATTACAAAACAGAACAGGGTCTCAAATGTAGAAAACCAACTTTTGCTTGCTTAAGGGGAAAGGTGAGTTGGGGTGCTGCATAAAAGCAGAGATTGAAATTAGCACAGATACCGTTCCATAAGCCAAATATGTAATAGACAAGAGCTACTCCTTGCTCAAAGAAGTGGACTCAACGCCCCATATTAAACGCCTAAGAATATACCTGACTAGTAAGAATCTTAAAACCTACGGATTTATATGTCTCTGAAAGAGAATCAATCGTGTGTACAGTGGCATAAACGCAGCAGTGATAGGATTGGTGAGGTTCGGTGAGCAAATGCAGACCCTTTGAAGTCATATTGCATGGTACCCATTCCATGGGTCTCAAATCTCCAGGTTTAAGGGATTCTTCCTTCAGCTAAAACATGCATGTGGAACCCAGAGTATGATCCACCGTGTGATCGGGAAACGTGTCCAAGTGTGTCAGTTTTCGTCCCCTGGTATTCGGGTGAAACATTCCAGACGCTTTACTAACTCTCTCCCCACTTGGAGAGTCAGTGCCTTTAAACTCCTGTTTGGCCCAGTTTGCAATTTCTGCGGAAAATGAACAGGAATAGGGAGAACCAATGAGAGACTAGCTGGAGGTGTCTGGACGGGCAAATTTAACTCTCATTTCCCACCAGGAAGAGGAATTAACCAAAGGCTCAGCGTGCCGTGCCAGAACCACACTAGGGCCTGATGCGATCCTGCGGTGTTGCGGCCAGCTCACAAGAAAGCGAGTTGAAGAAAGGAGTTCAGGGGCACTGTCATTCACAGACCTGCAGAGTTATAAATGACAGCTATCATCCAAAAATATATTGAAGTAAGGCTGCCAAGAGGACTTGAAAGCGGGGCAGAATTGCAGGAAACTGATTTCAGGAGGTAGACTGGAATTGCATGTAAAGCATAGGAAAAGAGGCAGAACGTCCACAATGATGCACTTGGCCAAAAAGGGCGTATGCGTTTTTTCCTGAATATATTCAGGAAAAAACGCATACGCCCTTTTTGGCCAACCAAGCAAGCTTGCAAAGGAAATCTGCACTACAATGAAGTCTCACTGCCCCCGGTCAAAAGGGTCATCTGAAAAAAGTGTAAAATCCAGAAAGGCAGGACAGGCCATGGAGAACTGGGAGCCTTGTTATGCTGATGGGCAGGATATAAATTGCCAACAGCCACTCTGGAGAAGTGTATGGTGTTTCCTGAAACATCTAAAAAACAAAGCAACAGAGCCTAGGGCACTTCCACTTATGGTCCTATAGCTTAGGGAAATTAAAATCAAAAAGACACAGCCACCCCAAAGGTTAGGACGGCTCTGTTTACAAGAACCTCGTTTATGGTTCAAATTCAGTATCACAGAAAGTGAAAAATGGATAATGAAGTTTTGCTACTTACATACAATGCAATATCACTCAGCAATGAAATCTATGTCATCAGGCCCGTAGCAGCATAATGAGTGGATTCAGGTACGATGATTCTAAGGGAAATGAGTCACACAGAAGAAGAAACATCATAAGATATCACTACTACACGGAATGTAAACTTGGCTACACAGGAACTGAATTACAAAACAGAACAGGGTCTCAAATGTAGAAAACCCACTTATGCTTGCTTAAGGGGAAAGGTGAGTTGGGGTGCTGCATAAAACCAGAGATTGAAATTAGCACAGATACCGTTCCATAAGCCAAATATGTAATAGACAAGAGCTACTCCTTGCTCAACGAAGTGGACTCAACGCCCCATATTAAACGCCTAAGAATATAGCTGACTAGTAAGAATCTTATAACCTATGGATTTATATGTCTCCGAAAGAGAATCAAGCGTGTGTACAGCGGCATAAATGCAGCAGTGATAGGATTGTTGAGGTTCGGTGAGCAAATGCAGACCCTTTGAAGTCATATTGCATGGTACCCATTCCATGGGTCTCAACTCTCCAGGTTTAAGGGAATCTGCCTTCAGCAAAAACATGCATGTGGAACCCAGAGTATGATACACCGTGTGATCGGGAAACGTGTTCAAATGTGTCAGTTTTCGTCCCCTGGTACTCGGGTGCAAAATTACAGACGCTTTACTAACACTCTCCCCACTTGGAGAGTCAGTGCCTTTAACCTCCTGTTTGGCCCAGTTTGCAATTTCTGCGGAAAATGAACAGGAATAGGGAGAACCAATGAGAGACTAGCTGGAGGTGTCTGGACGGGCAAATTTAACTCTCATTTCCCACCAGGAAGAGGAATTAACCAAAGGCTCAGCGTGCCGTGCCAGAACCACACTAGGGCCTGATGCAATCCTGCGGTGTTGCGGCCAGCTCACAAGAAAGCGAGTTGAAGCAAGGAGTTCAGGGGCACTGTCATTCACAGACCTGCAGAGTTATAAATGACAGCTATCATCCAAAAATATATTGAAGTAAGGCTGCCAAGAGGACTTGAAAGCGGGGCAGAATTGCAGGAAACTGATTTCAGGAGGTAGACTGGAATTGCATGTAAAGCATTGGAAAAGAGGCAGAACGTCCACAATGATGCACTTGGCCAAAAAGGGCGTATGCTTTTTTTCCTGAATATATTCAGGAAAAAACGCATACGCCCTTTTTGGCCAACCAAGCAAGCTTGCAAAGGAAATCTGCACTACAATGAAGTCTCACTGCCCCCGGTCAAAAGGGTCATCTGAAAAAAGTGTAAAATCCAGAAAGACAGGACAGGCCATGGAGAACTGGGAGCCTTGTTATGCTGATGGGCAGGATATAAATTGCCAACAGCCACTCTGGAGAAGTGTATGGTGTTTCCTGAAACATCTAAAAAACAAAGCAACAGAGCCTAGGGCACTTCCACTTATGGTCCTATAGCTTAGGGAAATTAAAATCAAAAAGACACAGCCACCCCAAAGTTTGGGACAGCTCTGTTTACAAGAACCTCGTTTACGGTACAAATTCAGTATCACAGAAAGCGAAAAATGGATAATGAAGTTTTGGTACTTACATACAATGCAATATCACTCAGCAATGAAATCTATGTCATCAGGCCCGTAGCAGCATAATGAGTGGTTTCAGGTACGATGATTCTAAGTGAAATAAGTCACACAGAAAAAGAAACATCATAAGATATCACTACTACACGGAATGTAAACTTGGCTACACAGGAACTGAATTACAAAACAGAACAGGGTCTCAAATGTAGAAAACCAACTTTTGCTTGCTTAAGGGGAAAGGTGAGTTGGGGTGCTGCATAAAAGCAGAGATTGAAATTAGCACAGATACCGTTCCATAAGCCAAATATGTAATAGACAAGAGCTACTCCTTGCTCAAAGAAGTGGACTCAACGCCCCATATTAAACGCCTAAGAATATACCTGACTAGTAAGAATCTTAAAACCTACGGATTTATATGTCTCTGAAAGAGAATCAATCGTGTGTACAGTGGCATAAACGCAGCAGTGATAGGATTGGTGAGGTTCGGTGAGCAAATGCAGACCCTTTGAAGTCATATTGCATGGTACCCATTCCATGGGTCTCAAATCTCCAGGTTTAAGGGATTCTTCCTTCAGCTAAAACATGCATGTGGAACCCAGAGTATGATCCACCGTGTGATCGGGAAACGTGTCCAAGTGTGTCAGTTTTCGTCCCCTGGTATTCGGGTGAAACATTCCAGACGCTTTACTAACTCTCTCCCCACTTGGAGAGTCAGTGCCTTTAACCTCCTGTTTGGCCCAGTTTGCAATTTCTGCGGAAAATGAACAGGAATAGGGAGAACCAATGAGAGACTAGCTGGAGGTGTCTGGACGGGCAAATTTAACTCTCATTTCCCACCAGGAAGAGGAATTAACCAAAGGCTCAGCGTGCCGTGCCAGAACCACACTAGGGCCTGATGCGATCCTGCGGTGTTGCGGCCAGCTCACAAGAAAGCGAGTTGAAGAAAGGAGTTCAGGGGCACTGTCATTCACAGACCTGCAGAGTTATAAATGACAGCTATCATCCAAAAATATATTGAAGTAAGGCTGCCAAGAGGACTTGAAAGTGGGGCAGAATTGCAGGAAACTGATTTCAGGAGGTAGACTGGAATTGCATGTAAAGCATAGGAAAAGAGGCAGAACGTCCACAATGATGCACTTGGCCAAAAAGGGCGTATGCGTTTTTTCCTGAATATATTCAGGAAAAAACGCATACGCCCTTTTTGGCCTACCAAGCAAGCTTGCAAAGGAAATCTGCACTACAATGAAGTCTCACTGCCCCCGGTCAAAAGGGTCATCTGAAAAAAGTGTAAAATCCAGAAAGGCAGGACAGGCCATGGAGAACTGGGAGCCTTGTTATGCTGATGGGCAGGATATAAATTGCCAACAGCCACTCTGGAGAAGTGTATGGTGTTTCCTGAAACATCTAAAAAACAAAGCAACAGAGCCTAGGGCACTTCCACTTATGGTCCTATAGCTTAGGGAAATTAAAATCAAAAAGACACAGCCACCCCAAAGTTTGGGACGGCTCTGTTTACAAGAACCTCGTTTACGGTACAAATTCAGTATCACAGAAAGTGAAAAATGGATAATGAAGTTTTGCTACATACATACAATGCAATATCACTCAGCAATGAAATCTATGTCATCAGGCCCGTAGCAGCATAATGAGTGGTTTCAGGTACGATGATTCTAAGTGAAATAAGTCACACAGAAAAAGAAACATCATAAGATATCACTACTACACGGAATGTAAACTTGTCTACCCAGGAACTGAATTACAAAACAGAACAGTGTCTCAAATGGAGAAAACCAACTTATGCTTGCTTAAGGGGAAAGGTGAGTTGGGGTGCTGCATAAAACCAGAGATTGAAATTAGCACAGATACCGTTCCATAAGCCAAATATGTAATAGACATGAGCTACTCCTTGCTCAACGAAGTAGACTCAACGCCCCATATTAAACGCCTAAGAATATACCTGACAAGTAAGAATCTTAAAACCTATAGATTTATATGTCTCCGAAAGAGAATCAAACGTGTGTACAGCGGCATAAACGCAGCAGTGATAGGATTGGTGAGGTTCGGTGAGCAAATGCAGACCCTTTGAAGTCATATTGCATGGTACCCATTCCATAGGTCTCAACTCTCCAGGTTTAAGGGATTCTTCCTTCAGCTAAAACATGCATGTGGAACCCAGTGTATGATCCACCGTGTGATCGGGAAACGTGTTCAAATGTGTCAGTTTTCGTCCCCTGGTACTCGGGTGAAACATTCCAGACGCTTTACTAACACTCTCCCCACTTGGAGAGTCAGTGCCTTTAACCTCCTGATTGGCCCAGTTTGCAATTTCTGCGGAAAATGAACAGGAATAGGGAGAACCAATGAGAGACTAGCTGGAGGTGTCTGGACGGGCAAATTTAACTCTCATTTCCCACCAGGAAGAGGAATTAACCAAAGGCTCAGCGTGCCATGCCGGAACCACACTAGGGCCTGAAGCAAGGCTGCGGTGTTGCGGTCAGCTCACAAGAAAGCGAGTTGAAGAAAGGAGCTTAGGGGCACTGTAATTCACAAACCTGCAGAGTTATAAATGACAGCTATCGTCCAAAAATATATTGAAGTAAGGCTGCCAAGAGGACTTGAAATCGGGGCAGAATTGCAGGAAACCGATTTCAGGAGGTAGAGTGGAATTGCATGTAAAGCATAGGAAAAGAGGCAGAACGTCCACAATGATGCACTTGGCCAAAAAGGGCGTATGCGTTTTTTCCTGAATATATTCAGGAAAAAACGCATACGCCCTTTTTGGCCAACCAAGCAAGCTTGCAAAGGAAATCTGCACTACAATGAAGTCTCACTGCCCCCCGGTCAAAAGGGCAATCTGAAAAACGTGTAAAATCCAGAAAGGCAGTACAGGCCATGGAGAACTGGGAGCCTTGTTATGCTCATGGGCGGGATGTAAATTGCCAACAGCCACTCTGGAGAAGTGTATGGTGTTTCCTGAAACATCTAAAAAACAAAGCAACAGAGCCTAGGGCACTTCCACTTATGGTCCTATAGCTTAGGGAAATTAAAATCAAAAAGACACAGCCACCCCAAAGTTTGGGACGGCTCTGTTTACAAGAACTTCGTTTACGGTACAAGTTCAATATCACACAAAGTGAAAAATGGATAAAGAAGTTGTGGTACTTACGTACAATGCAATATCACTCAGCAATGAAATCTATGTCATCAGGCCCATAGCAGCATAATGAGTGGATTCAGGTACGATGATTCTAAGTGAAATAAGTCACACAGAAAAAGAAACATCATAAGATATCACTACTACACGGAATGTAAACTTGGCTACACAGGAACTGAATTACAAAACAGAACAGGGTCTCAAATGTAGAAAACCCACTTATGCTTGCTTAAGGGGAAAGGTGAGTTGGGGTGCTGCATAAAACCAGAGATTGAAATTAGCACAGATACCGTTCCATAAGCCAAATATGTAATAGACAAGAGCTACTCCTTGCTCAACGAAGTGGACTCAACGCCCCATATTAAACGCCTAAGAATATAGCTGACTAGTAAGAATCTTATAACCTATGGATTTATATGTCTCCGAAAGAGAATCAAGTGTGTGTACAGCGGCATAAACGCAGCAGTGATAGGATTGTTGAGGTTCGGTGAGCAAATGCAGACCCTTTGAAGTCATATTGCATGGTACCCATTCCATGGGTCTCAACTCTCCAGGTTTAAGGGAATCTGCCTTCAGCAAAAACATGCATGTGGAACCCAGAGTATGATACACCGTGTGATCAGGAAACGTGTTCAAATGTGTCAGTTTTCGTCCCCTGGTACTCGGGTGCAAAATTCCAGATGCTTTACTAACACTCTCCCCACTTGGAGAGTCAGTGCCTTTAACCTCCTGTTTGGCCCAGTTTGCAATTTCTGCGGAAAATGAACAGGAATAGGGAGAACCAATGAGAGACTAGCTGGAGGTGTCTGGACGGGCAAATTTAACTCTCATTTCCCACCAGGAAGAGGAATTAACCAAAGGCTCAGCGTGCCGTGCCAGAACCACACTAGGGCCTGATGCAATCCTGCGGTGTTGCGGCCAGCTCACAAGAAAGCGAGTTGAAGCAAGGAGTTCAGGGGCACTGTCATTCACAGACCTGCAGAGTTATAAATGACAGCTATCATCCAAAAATATATTGAAGTAAGGCTGCCAAGAGGACTTGAAAGCGGGGCAGAATTACAGGAAACTGATTTCAGGAGGTAGACTGGAATTGCATGTAAAGCATTGGAAAAGAGGCAGAACGTCCACAATGATGCACTTGGCCAAAAAGGGCGTATGCTTTTTTTCCTGAATATATTCAGGAAAAAACGCATACGCCCTTTTTGGCCAACCAAGCAAGCTTGCAAAGGAAATCTGCACTACAATGAAGTCTCACTGCCCCCGGTCAAAAGGGTCATCTGAAAAAAGTGTAAAATCCAGAAAGACAGGACAGGCCATGGAGAACTGGGAGCCTTGTTATGCTGATGGGCAGGATATAAATTGCCAACAGCCACTCTGGAGAAGTGTATGGTGTTTCCTGAAACATCTAAAAAACAAAGCAACAGAGCCTAGGGCACTTCCACTTATGGTCCTATAGCTTAGGGAAATTAAAATCAAAAAGACACAGCCACCCCAAAGTTTGGGACAGCTCTGTTTACAAGAACCTCGTTTACGGTACAAATTCAGTATCACAGAAAGCGAAAAATGGATAATGAAGTTTTGGTACTTACATACAATGCAATATCACTCAGCAATGAAATCTATGTCATCAGGCCCGTAGCAGCATAATGAGTGGTTTCAGGTACGATGATTCTAAGTGAAATAAGTCACACAGAAAAAGAAACATCATAAGATATCACTACTACACGGAATGTAAACTTGGCTACACAGGAACTGAATTACAAAACAGAACAGGGTCTCAAATGTAGAAAACCAACTTTTGCTTGCTTAAGGGGAAAGGTGAGTTGGGGTGCTGCATAAAAGCAGAGATTGAAATTAGCACAGATACCGTTCCATAAGCCAAATATGTAATAGACAAGAGCTACTCCTTGCTCAACGAAGTGGACTCAACGCCCCATATTAAACGCCTAAGAATATACCTGACTAGTAAGAATCTTAAAACCTACGGATTTATATGTCTCTGAAAGAGAATCAATCGTGTGTACAGTGGCATAAACGCAGCAGTGATAGGATTGGTGAGGTTCGGTGAGCAAATGCAGACCCTTTGAAGTCATATTGCATGGTACCCATTCCATTGGTCTCAAATCTCCAGGTTTAAGGGATTCTTCCTTCAGCTAAAACATGCATGTGGAACCCAGAGTATGATCCACCGTGTGATCGGGAAACGTGTCCAAGTGTGTCAGTTTTCGTCCCCTGGTATTCGGGTGAAACATTCCAGACGCTTTACTAACTCTCTCCCCACTTGGAGAGTCAGTGCCTTTAACCTCCTGTTTGGCCCAGTTTGCAATTTCTGCGGAAAATGAACAGGAATAGGGAGAACCAATGAGAGACTAGCTGGAGGTGTCTGGACGGGCAAATTTAACTCTCATTTCCCACCAGGAAGAGGAATTAACCAAAGGCTCAGCGTGCCGTGCCAGAACCACACTAGGGCCTGATGCGATCCTGCGGTGTTGCGGCCAGCTCACAAGAAAGCGAGTTGAAGAAAGGAGTTCAGGGGCACTGTCATTCACAGACCTGCAGAGTTATAAATGACAGCTATCATCCAAAAATATATTGAAGTAAGGCTGCCAAGAGGACTTGAAAGCGGGGCAGAATTGCAGGAAACTGATTTCAGGAGGTAGACTGGAATTGCATGTAAAGCATAGGAAAAGAGGCAGAACGTCCACAATGATGCACTTGGCCAAAAAGGGCGTATGCGTTTTTTCCTGAATATATTCAGGAAAAAACGCATACGCCCTTTTTGGCCAACCAAGCAAGCTTGCAAAGGAAATCTGCACTACAATGAAGTCTCACTGCCCCCGGTCAAAAGGGTCATCTGAAAAAAGTGTAAAATCCAGAAAGGCAGGACAGGCCATGGAGAACTGGGAGCCTTGTTATGCTGATGGGCAGGATATAAATTGCCAACAGCCACTCTGGAGAAGTGTATGGTGTTTCCTGAAACATCTAAAAAACAAAGCAACAGAGCCTAGGGCACTTCCACTTATGGTCCTATAGCTTAGGGAAATTAAAATCAAAAAGACACAGCCACCCCAAAGTTTGGGACGGCTCTGTTTACAAGAACCTCGTTTACGGTACAAATTCAGTATCACAGAAAGTGAAAAATGGATAATGAAGTTTTGCTACATACATACAATGCAATATCACTCAGCAATGAAATCTATGTCATCAGGCCCGTAGCAGCATAATGAGTGGTTTCAGGTACGATGATTCTAAGTGAAATAAGTCACACAGAAAAAGAAACATCATAAGATATCACTACTACACGGAATGTAAACTTGTCTACCCAGGAACTGAATTACAAAACAGAACAGTGTCTCAAATGGAGAAAACCAACTTATGCTTGCTTAAGGGGAAAGGTGAGTTGGGGTGCTGCATAAAACCAGAGATTGAAATTAGCACAGATACCGTTCCATAAGCCAAATATGTAATAGACATGAGCTACTCCTTGCTCAACGAAGTAGACTCAACGCCCCATATTAAACGCCTAAGAATATACCTGACAAGTAAGAATCTTAAAACCTATAGATTTATATGTCTCCGAAAGAGAATCAAACGTGTGTACAGCGGCATAAACGCAGCAGTGATAGGATTGGTGAGGTTCGGTGAGCAAATGCAGACCCTTTGAAGTCATATTGCATGGTACCCATTCCATAGGTCTCAACTCTCCAGGTTTAAGGGATTCTTCCTTCAGCTAAAACATGCATGTGGAACCCAGTGTATGATCCACCGTGTGATCGGGAAACGTGTTCAAATGTGTCAGTTTTCGTCCCCTGGTACTCGGGTGAAACATTCCAGACGCTTTACTAACACTCTCCCCACTTGGAGAGTCAGTGCCTTTAACCTCCTGTTTGGCCCAGTTTGCAATTTCTGCGGAAAATGAACCGGAATAGGGAGAACCAATGAGAGACTAGCTGGAGGTGTCTGGACGGGCAAATTTAACTCTCATTTCCCACCAGGAAGAGGAATTAACCAAAGGCTCAGCGTGCCATGCCGGAACCACACTAGGGCCTGAAGCAAGGCTGCGGTGTTGCGGGCAGCTCACAAGAAAGCGAGTTGAAGAAAGGAGCTTAGGGGCACTGTAATTCACAAACCTGCAGAGTTATAAATGACAGCTATCGTCCAAAAATATATTGAAGTAAGGCTGCCAAGAGGACTTGAAATCGGGGCAGAATTGCAGGAAACCGAATTCAGGAGGTAGAGTGGAATTGCATGTAAAGCATAGGAAAAGAGGCAGAACGTCCACAATGATGCACTTGGCCAAAAAGGGCGTATGCGTTTTTTCCTGAATATATTCAGGAAAAAACGCATACGCCCTTTTTGGCCAACCAAGCAAGCTTGCAAAGGAAATCTGCACTACAATGAAGTCTCACTGCCCCCCGGTCAAAAGGGCAATCTGAAAAACGTGTAAAATCCAGAAAGGCAGTACAGGCCATGGAGAACTGGGAGCCTTGTTATGCTCATGGGCGGGATGTAAATTGCCAACAGCCACTCTGGAGAAGTGTATGGTGTTTCCTGAAACATCTAAAAAACAAAGCAACAGAGCCTAGGGCACTTCCACTTATGGTCCTATAGCTTAGGGAAATTAAAATCAAAAAGACACAGCCACCCCAAAGTTTGGGACGGCTCTGTTTACAAGAACTTCGTTTACGGTACAAGTTCAATATCACACAAAGTGAAAAATGGATAAAGAAGTTGTGGTACTTATGTACAAGGCAATATCACTCAGCAATGAAATCTATGTCATCAGGCCCATAGCAGCATAATGAGTGGATTCAGGTACGATGATTCTAAGTGAAATAAGTCACACAGAAAAAGAAACATCATAAGATATCACTACTACACGGAATGTAAACTTGGCTACACAGGAACTGAATTACAAAACAGAACAGGGTCTCAAATGTAGAAAACCCACTTATGCTTGCTTAAGGGGAAAGGTGAGTTGGGGTGCTGCATAAAACCAGAGATTGAAATTAGCACAGATACCGTTCCATAAGCCAAATATGTAATAGACAAGAGCTACTCCTTGCTCAACGAAGTGGACTCAACGCCCCATATTAAACGCCTAAGAATATAGCTGACTAGTAAGAATCTTATAACCTATGGATTTATATGTCTCCGAAAGAGAATCAAGCGTGTGTACAGCGGCATAAACGCAGCAGTGATAGGATTGGTGAGGTTCGGTGAGCAAATGCAGACCCTTTGAAGTCATATTGCATGGTACCCATTCCATGGGTCTCAACTCTGCAGGTTTAAGGGAATCTGCCTTCAGCTAAAACATGCATGTGGACCCCAGAGTATGATAAACCGTGTGATCGGGAAACGTGTTCAAATGTGTCAGTTTTCGTCCCCTGGTACTCGGGTGCAACATTCCAGACGCTTTACTAACACTCTCCCCACTTGGAGAGTCAGTGCCTTTAACCTCCTGTTTGGCCCAGTTTGCAATTTCTGCGGAAAATGAACAGGAATAGGGAGAACCAATGAGAGACTAGCTGGAGGTGTCTGGACGGGCAAATTTAACTCTCATTTCCCACCAGGAAGAGGAATTAACCAAAGGCTCAGCGTGCCGTGCCAGAACCACACTAGGGCCTGATGCAATCCTGCGGTGTTGCGGCCAGCTCACAAGAAAGCGAGTTGAAGCAAGGAGTTCAGGGGCACTGTCATTCACAGACCTGCAGAGTTATAAATGACAGCTATCGTCCAAAAATATATTGAAGTAAGGCTGCCAAGAGGACTTGAAAGCGGGGCAGAATTGCAGGAAACTGATTTCAGGAGGTAGACTGGAATTGCATGTAAAGCATAGGAAAAGAGGCAGAACGTCCACAATGATGCACTTGGCCAAAAAGGGCGTATGCGTTTTTTCCTGAATATATTTCCTGAATATATTCAGGAAAAAACGCATACGCCCTTTTTGGCGAACCAAGCAAGCTTGCAAAGGAAATCTGCACTATAATGAAGTCTCACTGCCCCCCGGTCAAATGGGCCATCTGACAAAAGTGTAAAATCCAGAAAGGCAGGACAGGCCATGGAGAACTGGGAGCCTTGTTATGCTGATGGGCAGGATATAAATTGCCAACAGCCACTCTGGAGAAGTGTATGGTGTTTCCTGAAACATCTAAAAAACAAAGCAACACAGCCTAGGGCACTTCCACTTATGGTCCTATAGCTTAGGGAAATTAAAATCAAAAAGACACAGCCACCCCAAAGTTTGGGACGGCTCTGTTTACAAGAACCTCGTTTACGGTACAAATTCAATATCACAGAAAGTGAAAAATGGATAAAGAAGTTGTGGTACTTACATACAATGCAATATCACTCAGCAATGAAATCTATGTCATCAGGCCCGTAGCAGCACAATGAGAGGATTCAGGTACGATGATTCTAAGTGAAATAAGTCACACAGAAAAAGAAACATCATAAGATATTACTACTACACAGAATGTAAACTTGGCTACACAGGAACTGAATTACAAAACAGAACAGGGTCTCAAATGTAGATAACCAACTTATGCTTGCTTAAGGGGAAAGTTGAGTTGGGGTGCTGCATAAAACCAGAGATTGAAAGTAGCACAGATACCGTTCCATAAGCCAAATATGTAATAGACAAGAGCTACTCCTCGCTCAAAGAAGTGGACTCTACACACCATATTAAACGCCTAAGAATATAGCTGACTAGTAAGTATCTTAAAACCTATGGATTTATATGTCTCCGAAAGAGAATCAAGCATGTGTACAGTGGCATAAACGCAGCAGTGATAGGATTGGTGAGGTTCGGTGAGCAAATGCAGACCCTTTGAAGTCATATTGCATGGTACCCATTCCATGGGTCTCAACTCTCCAGGTTTAAGGGATTCTTCCTTCAGCTAAAACATGCATGTGGAACCCAGAGTATGATCCACCGTGTGATCGGGAAACGTGTTCAAATGTGTCTCAGGTTTCGTCCCCTGGTACTCGGGTGCAACATTCCAGACGCTTTACTAACACTCCCCACTTGGAGAGTCAGTGCCTTTAACCTCCTGTTTGGCCCAGTTTGCAATTTCTGCGGAAAATGAACAGGAATAGGGAGAACCAATGAGAGACTAGCTGGAGGTGTCTGGACGGGCAAATTTAACTCTCATTTCCCACCAGGAAGAGGAATTAACCAAAGGCTCACCGTGCCATGCCAGAACCACACTAGGGCTTGAAGCAAGGATGGGGTGTTGCGGCCAGCTCACAAGAAAGCGAGTTGAAGAAAGGAGCTCAGGGGCACTGTCATTCACAAACCTGCAGAGTTATAAATGACAGCTATCGTCCAAAAATATATTGAAATAAGGCTGCCAAGAGGACTTGAAAGCGGGGCAGAATTGCAGGAAACAGATTTCAGGAGGTAGACTGGAATTGCATGCAAAGCATAGGAAAAGAGGCAGAAGGTCCACAATGATGCACTTGGCCAAAAAGGGCGTATGCGTTTTTTCCTGAATATATTCAGGAAAAAACGCATACGCACTTCTTGGCCAACCAAGCAAGCTTGAAAAGGAAATCTGCACTAAAATGAAGTCTCACTGCACCCCCCCCGCCCCGGTCAAAAGGGCCATCTGACAAAAGTGTAAAATCCAGAAAGTCAGGACAGGCCATGGAGAACTGGGAGCCTTGTTATGCTGATGGGCGGGATGTAAATTGCCAACAGCCACTCTGGAGAAGTGTATGGTGTTTCCTGAAACATCTAAAAAACAAAGCAACAGAGCCTAGGGCACTTCCACTTATGGTCCTATAGCTTAGGGAAATTAAAATCAAAAAGACACAGCCACCCCAAAGTTTGGGACGGCTCTGTTTACAAGAACCTCGTTTACGGTACAAATTCAATATCACAGAAAGTGAAAAATGGATAAAGAAGTTGTGGTACTTACATACAATGCAATATCACTCAGCAATGAAATCTATGTCATCAGGCCCGTAGCAGCATAATGAGTGGTTTCAGGTACGATGATTCTAAGTGAAATACGTCACAGAGAAAAAGAAACATCATAAGATATCACTACTACACGGAATGTAAACTTGGCTACACAGGAACTGAATTACAAAACAGAACAGGGTCTCAAATGTAGAAAACCAACTTATGCTTGCTTAAGGGGAAAGTTGAGTTGGGGTGCTGCATAAAACCAGAGATTGAAATTAGCACAGATACCGTTTCATAAGCCAAATATTTAATAGACAAGAGCTACTCCTCGCTCAAAGAAGTGGACTCTACACACCATATTAAACGCCTAAGAATATAGCTGACTAGTAAGTATCTTAAAACCTATGGATTTATATGTCTCCGAAAGAGAATCAAGCATGTGTACAGTGGCATAAACGCAGCAGTGATAGGATTGGTGAGGTTCGGTGAGCAAATGCAGACCCTTTGAAGTCATATTGCATGGTACCCATTCCATGGGTCTCAACTCTCCAGGTTTAAGGGATTCTTCCTTCAGCTAAAACATGCATGTGGAACCCAGAGTATGATCCACCGTGTACTCGGGAAACGTGTTCAAATGTGTCTCAGGTTTCGTCCCCTGGTACTCGGGTGCAACATTCCAGACGCTTTACTAACACTCCCCACTTGGAGAGTCAGTGCCTTTAACCTCCTGTTTGGCCCAGTTTGCAATTTCTGCGGAAAATGAACAGGAATAGGGAGAACCAATGAGAGACTAGCTGGAGGTGTCTGGACGGGCAAATTTAACTCTCATTTCCCAACAGGAAGAGGAATTAACCAAAGGCTCACCGTGCCATCCCAGAACCACACTAGGGCCTGAAGCAAGGCTGCGGTGTTGCGGCCAGCTCACAAGAAAGCGAGTTGAAGAAAGGAGCTCAGGGGCACTGTCATTCACAAACCTGCAGAGTTATTAATGACAGGTATCGTCCAAAAATATATTGAAGTAAGGCTGCCAAGAGGACTTGAAAGCGGGGCAGAATTGCAGGAAACCGATTTCAGGAGGTAGACTGGAATTGCATGCAAAGCATAGGAAAAGAGGCAGAAGGTCCACAATGATGCACTTGGCCAAAAAGGGCGTATGCGTTTTTTCCTGAATATATTCAGGAAAAAACGCATATGCCCTTTTTGGCCAACCAAGCAAGCTTGCAAATGGAATCTGCACTACAATGAAGTCTCACTGCCCCCCCCCCCGTCAAAAGGGCCATCTGACAAAAGTGTAAAATCCAGAAAGGCAGGACAGGCCATGGAGAACTGGGAGCCTTGTTATGCTGATGGGCGGGATGTAAATTGCCAACAGCCACTCTGGAGAAGTGTATGGTGTTTCCTGAAACATCTAAAAAACAAAGCAACAGAGCCTAGGGCACTTCCACTTATGGTCCTATAGCTTAGGGAAATTAAAATCAAAAAGACACAGCCACCCCAATGTTTGGGACAGCTCTGTTTACAAGAACCTCCTTTAAGGTACAAGTTCAATATTACAGAAAGCGAAAAATGGATAAAGAAGTTGTGGTACATACGTACAATGCAATATCACTCAGCAATGAAATCTATGTCATCAGGCCCGTAGCAGCACAATGAGAGGATTCAGGTACGATGATTCTAAGTGAAATAAGTCACACAGAAAAAGAAACATCATAAGATATTACTACTACACATAATGTAAACTTGGCTACACAGGAACTGAATTACAAAACAGAACAGGGTCTCAAATGTAGAAAACCAACTTATGCTTGCTTAAGGGGAAAGGTGAGTTGGGGTGCTGCATAAAACCAGAGATTGAAATTAGCACATATACCGTTACATAAGCCAAATATGTAATAGACAAGAGCTACTCCTTGCTCAACGAAGTGGATTCAACACCCCATATTAAATGCCTAAGAATATACCTGACTAGTAAGTATCTTAAAATCTATAGATTTATATGTCTCCAAAAGAGAATCAAGCATGTGTACAGCAGCATAAACGCAACAGTGATAGGATTGGTGAGGATCGGTGAGCAAATGCAGACCCCTTAAGTCATAATGCATGGTACCCATTCCATGCGTCTCAACTCTCCAGGTTTAAGGGATTCTTCCTTCAGCTAAAACATGCATGTGGAACCCAGAGTATGATCCACCGTGTACTCGGGAAACGTGTTCAAATGTGTCTCAGGTTTCGTCCCCTGGTACTCGGGTGCAACATTCCAGACGCTTTACTAACACTCTCCCCACTTGGAGAGTCAGTGCCTTTAATCTCCTGTTTGGCCCAGTTTGCAATTTCTGCAGAAAATGAACAGGAATAGGGAGAACCAATGAGAGACTAGCTGGAGGTGTCTGGACGGGCAAATTTAACTCTCATTTCCCACCAGGAAGAGGAATTAACCAAAGGCTCACCGTGCCATGCCAGAACCACACTAGGGCCTGAAACAAGGCTGCGGTGTTGCGGCCAGCTCACAAGAAAGCGAGTTGAAGAAAGGAGCTCAGGGGCACTGTCATTCACAAACCTGCAGAGTTATAAATGACAGCTATCGTCCAAAAATATATTGAAGTAAGGCTGCCAAGAGGACTTGAAAGCGGGGCAGAATTGCAGGAAACCGATTTCAGGAGGTAGACTGGAATTGCATGTAAAGCATAGGAGAAGAGGCAGAACGTCCACAATGATGCACTTGGCCAAAAAGGGCGTATGCGGGTTTTCGTGAATATATTCAGGAAAAAACGCATACGCACTTTTTGGCCAACCAAGCAAGCTTGCAAAGGAAATCTGCACTACAATGAAGTCTCACTGCCCCCTGGTCAAAAGGGCCATCTGAAAAAAGTGTAAAATCCAGAAAGGCAGTACAGGCCATGGAGAACTGGGAGCCTTGTTATGCTGATGGGCAGGATGTAAATTGCCAACAGCCACTCTGGAGAAGTGTATGGTGTTTCCTGAAACATCTAAAAAACAAAGCAACAGAGCCTAGGGCACTTCCACTTATGGTCCTATAGCTTAGGGAAATTAAAATCAAAAAGACACAGCCACCCCAAAGTTTGGGACGGCTCTGTTTACAAGAACTTCGTTTACGGTACAAGTTCAATATCACAGAAAGTGAAAAATGGATAAAGAAGTTGTGGTACTTACGTACAATGCAATATCACTCAGCAATGAAATCTATGTCATCAGGCCCATAGCAGCATAATGAGTGGATTCAGGTACGATGATTCTAAGTGAAATAAGTCACACAGAAAAAGAAACATCATAAGATATCACTACTACACGGAATGTAAACTTGGCTACACAGGAACTGAATTACAAAACAGAACAGGGTCTCAAATGTAGAAAACCAACTTATGCTTGCTTAAGGGGAAAGTT